>NW_027397066.1:141156398-141473341 GCF_003265705.2 Callorhinus ursinus | reverse complement strand
TCTTCTTCTTCTTCTTCTTCTTCTTCTTCTTCTTCTTCTTCTTCCTCCTCCTCCTCCTCCTCCTCCTCCTCCTCCTCCTCCCTGGTGGAGTGACCCAAATCTTAATTCCCACAAGGTCCAAATCCTTACACCATCCTTTATTTGGTACTTGCAATATACAACTGACCAGTACTATTAGACATAACAGTCCTGAAAGGCACCCGAGTGGATTTTCTGGTCTTCAGACACAGTCCCCCTGGACATAAATAAGGTCCTTTTTCTAAGTTTATGAAACATAGTCAAGCAGAAGGATTTTGGGTTCCAAGGGGCCAAATGGTCCCCCTGAAGAATGGTGCCATATTGAGGCCTCAGCAATGACTTCTGTCCCAGGCAGTTTCTGCAAATGACAGTGATAGTAGCCAAGTACGTCTTGTGAGAGAAAGACTGTTGGTCAACATGGAACAAACAGAAACCCACCGAGTCGACAAAACTTTCCTGTGCGTAGTCTCTAGGCATGTTACCATGACCATTTTGTATACATGGGATTCTTGAACAAAAAGTGGGAATGATGGAGGGAAAATCTTGAGGGACTAGAGAAATGGCTGACTGACACCATATGACTGAGAGCTTCCTCAGGGTGGCATTTATATGGAACATAAGTATCTATTACTCTGTGTCTATTCCTAGGACTACTGGTATGTCTCTTCCACTGACCTCTTGTCCCCATTCATTCATTCTTGTTCTTTCCATATCCATAGCCAGCCAGCCAGCATATAGCCAAAGCCCACGATTCAGTATCTAATTGTCACTCAAATTACCCCTCTTCCCACATGAAGTCGATAAGGTGATGTACTGCTCTACACTGCTTAATGGAATTTACTTATTTTATTCTATTTCAAGTAAGGCACTGGAATTCATTTCTGACATATCCATAAACCTGGGCCATACTTTTGATCTTTTTTTTTTTATCACCACATGAGGCGATAGTTGTGGGTTGAAAGAAATTTGGCACAGCAATAAGACAAAGTACCATGGGTATCTGAGTCACTCACTCACTTAACTTATTTTTTTATCTTACTCAGACCTGCTCTTTATTTTTATTTAATAATGGAATGTGGTTACACATTAGAAGTTATGCATTTATAATGGGACAATTGGGCTGCCTAGTTGTTTCGTTTCTTCTGGTCAGGTCTTGGAGATAAGCTACAGAATATTTTTCAAGGGGAGAATAGTTACTACAAAAGATTTGCCTCCTGTGAAAATCCTAGGGTTTTGTAGTATGATTCTCCTATTTGATCTTATAAGGCTCAAGTAGCAATACTTCTTGCATCTTACCCTGGATCTGATACAGATCCTTCCTTTGCTCCAGGTCCTACCCAGATAGGTAGGTTTATGGGTTATTCAGTACGTGGATAGGGGCAGCACATTCAAATGATGTGGGGATATCACACTGTGCTCCAAACTAATAGCACTATAAACTTTACCAATGTGACAAGTCCCAGAACTTCTGCAGCATTTATCTCCTGTTCTCTGGGAACTAAATGAATGACTAAGATCTAAAGGTAGTGTTAGAGTAGTCCAGGTATTATTTCTGATTTTATATGGTAAAGCCCCTCCATATAATAAGTGGGGTCCACAAAACATAAGCAGTTAAAATGTCCTTTTTGTATTATTATGGGATTAAGGAACTATCTAAGCATGTCTGCGTGTCTGGTTGCCTGGCAGCTCCATGGGTTCAATGGTGCCATCCAAAATTATCTTGATTTGGGTTACTGTTTGATGCCACCTGGCGGTGGCTGTTGGACCTGTCTCCACAGAGTTAATGGATCATTCTGGGTCATGTGGTTTGCTGATGTACTGGTACAGTAGCTGTAATTCTAGGAATCTCCCAGTTAGTTGGTGCCAATTTTGACACCCTGATCTGGGGAAATTGAGCTGAAGAGTAGTGGGGATGTGAGAGCTCACTGCTTCCTGACATTTCCCTGCTCTGGCTTTCTTGATTAAGTTACCTTCCTTAGGTAAGGACTTTAGGCACCCACTTTTGAAAACTTGACTGGGGAGAAATAAGAGTATATTGCCTGTCACTGTTTATATCTACATTCAAAGGAGGGATAGGTGGGCTAATAGAGATTTTAATATAATTATTTTTCCTAATATTTTTCTCCCATTAGGACCAACTGGCAAGAAATGGCAGCAATGAAATTTGGGTGACTTTCTTTAAAAGTAAATTATGTAAGATAACTAAAAATTCAATGAATAAATATATGTTATTTTTTAAAATGTTTTTGGAACAGCATTTGCCCTAAGAAAATTGGTTTATTGTTTCAAAAACTCATTTTTCCTCTGAATATTTGTTTCAAGATGAATTTTTTTTCAAGCTCCAACGTTCTTACCACTTAAACTTGATGAATTGCATAGGCTTATAATATTTATTAATCTGGTTTCTATGTAAGCCAATTTAACAAATGTTTCTTCAATTACATGTTCAAGAGTAGTCATCTAGTTTAATGAATCTAACAAATTGTGAGATATTTTCAATTAAGATTTAGAACTGACTTTTTTTTCTCTTTTTATTCTGGCTCAAAAAACTGACACATCCCAACTTATTCCACTCCTTTTCTCCATACTACCAGAACTGATTTTGCTTTGATTGTTGTTTTGCTTGTATTAGTGGTTATTAGAGGTGAGATTATTTTTTTTCTAAAGGGAAGTAAGGAGGTGATTATTTTTATGGAAAAAAAGTTAAACAATATCATTGAAAACAATGTGTTTTAAAGTTACTTTTCATATGCTTGTAAACTTGGAGACTGGGATATGGTAGAGAAACTTTAAAACAATTATATTGTTATTCTTTTTGGAAACCTACAAATACCATTCCAAAAACTTCCCTTAGAGGCTAAGTAGACATTGTATTTGCCTCGAAAGTCACTTTTACAAAATATTTTCTTACTGCATGACATGGGTCTCCATTTCTCAAAATGGCTGTATTTCCAAACTACCTGCTACCTGACCAGTAAGGTGATGCTACACATTTTAGGTTTTTGTTAGGTTGGCACCCTACTTCGATATATCAAGATCCGTGTCAGGGAGGTTATTCTAGGCTGTAGTAGCAAAGGGTTAGAAAGTTAATATCTCTGTTCAATTAAAGTTTTACTTATGTAATATCCAAAAGCGTTTCCAGGTTGTAGGGGCTTGTGCTCCAATCAGTGATATGGGACTTACACAAATGCAGCTTTGTCCTCTTCAGTATCTAATTTTTTAAAACCTTGGGAGATAATCATCTCAGTTGAAATGGAAATATACCATGGAGGATTGTGAATGAGAGATATTTATGGGAGAAGTCTGAAATTGGTGCACATTTCTTTCCTTTACATTTTTATGGGAGAAGCCTGAAACTGGTATACATTTCTTTCCTTTATGTTCTAGATTAAATTCAGTCACATGGTTACAATTATTGAGTAGAGAAGATAAAAGAATGTGGATGAATGATGTGTTCAGGAGAGGAAGAAATGGAATTTAGGGAATGGCTAGTATTCCTTAACATGTGTATTTTAATATTGTGTAAAAAATAACTTTTCTGTCCATGAGGACAGAGAATTGAAGAATACATGATTTTTTGTTTAATACTTTTCTATTTAAAACATTAGGATAAAAGACTAAATGTAAATTATTTAAAATAGAAAACTGTGCCCATTAGATTATATATAAAATATGCAATAAAATTATATACTATACATATTTATGTTATATAATTGTATATATTTAACACTATATAAATGCTACATGATTATAAATGTTGACATGATTTATACATATTAAATATGTACATATAATAAGTAGAAAAATCACAGAAACCATACATTTGCATCATTTTACCATAACCCTGAAACTTTTATGAAAACTTAAGCTTTTTATTCCTAAGTATATATAACAGGAGTTATTTTTGTCTCTTCTGGTTGTTTAGGGGTTTCATTGGAGGCCTCAATGGCCATCCACAATAGAATGGGTAATAAAGACTCAGAAATTTTAAAGTCTAATCCAAGTGTAAGACTACTTATTTGGGAGGTGCAAAGAGATTATGAAATGGCTTTTGTCAACCGCAGTTTGAAATTTTAAATGGAAATGGAAGGTGATCAGAGAAGGAGTTGCATTCTGCTATGAAGAGCTGTTAGTGTGATGTGGTTCATCCCCCTCCACTGCCCCTGATGGAGGGAAAGAGAGCTGATTATTGTCAGTTGAAGTGGCTTCATGGTAACAACGTGGAGAGCCTTATGTCTATAGTTTATTCTGAGGGACTCGAGGACTGGTATTAACTCAGACCTGAATATTTTATTCACTGGAAGTTGCTGCTCCTGTCATCAAAGGGTCAAACTGGGGTGGCTCTACTGAGAAAGAGCAGCTCTTCTGCCAAAGTTAGAGCTAATGCTTACATTTGTGGGGCACTCTGCTGACAGGGTCCATCATAAATATATTTTAAAAGGACTAAGTGGACTACCTGAAGAGCAGGTGGGATTGAACCTGGGAGACAGATGATAGGATTTCTGGATTCCCAGAGGTGGATGGGAGAGTCAGAAGTGGCTAGACAATGTAAAGAAATGGCCCTATCTAGGCCACCTGCAACCACAGGTGCCCTGCTGGAGAATCTCCATGGAAACCACAACAGCATACCCTGAGGAAGAATCAGCTATTGAACATTTCTCACACATGTCAGGAGGACTGTGTCCTTTAGACCAAGGACTATAGCTGTCAGAAACACTTATTAGTGAGTCTGCAGGTGGGGTAGGGGTAACAAGAACTTTCCTTATTCCACCGCAGAATTCCAACACTGAAGTAGGACCCCAGCTGGAGAATGAATGGGACATGGAGACATTCTAAATTGTATGGTAGTTAAACTGTCAAACACTTCATTATATAAAAACAACTGAAAACACTGCCTGAGTTTTTGTTTTTGTTTTAACTTCCATAGTTGCGTGAGCCATTTCCTTATAATAAATCTCATTATATATGTACATATATCTCCTATTGGTTGAGTTTTCTGGAGAATCCTAATACAGAATCCTTTGCATCGGAGCGCTACTTTGGACCTCAGGTGACAAAACTGGGAGGTGATCTATTTTCCTACATTGGAACAAAACCTACCAGCACCTTGGCATTCATACTAGTGAAGGTCCTTAGGGGAACTGAGAGACTTCTTATTTGGCGTTTGAGTAGGCATTGGAAGGAGCATCAGAAATCTGACAGCTTGAAAAGGAGGCCTGGTCAGAAGAATTTAAGTGGATTTGTTACTGAGATTTAAGTTCAGAGACTCTCAGTAATAATTGGAAATCATTTAGAAGGTAACCTAAATCTATGTGTAGTTGAAGTAATATTTTATAATTTGAGTATAAATTTAAATGAGAGTTAAGTGTACCATCTTCAGACATAACGTACAATATACTCTTTTTGTTGAGATATAAATGACATGCAATATCACATTAGTTTTAAGTATACAACATGATTCAACATTTGTATATATTGTGAAATGATCACAATAAGTCTAGTTAACATCCATCCCTATATATAGTTACAATCTTTTTTCTTGTGATGAGGACTTTTAAGATTTACTTTCTTAGCAATTTTCATATATGCATTATTATACTATTAACTATAATCACCATGCTGTACATTACAGCCTCATGACTTACTTATTTTAACCTGAAATTTTGTACCTTGACCCCATTCTCCAATTTCCCTCCACTTCATCCTCATCCCAGCTTCTGGTAAGCATCAATCTGTTCTCTGTTATCTATGAGCTTATTTTTGTTTGTTTTTAAGATTTCACATGTAAGTGAAATCATATGGTATTTGTCAGATTTTATTTCACTTAGCATAATGCCCTCAAGTTGCATCCATGTTGTTGCAAATGTTAAGATTTCATTCTTTTTTTATGGCTGAAGAGTATTCTATTGCTCTTCAATCATCTATCTATCATCTATCATCATCTATCTATCCTTACATTTATATATGTATATATGTGTATTTATATATGTATCTGTATATATAGATCTATATAGATCTGTATATATAGAGAGACATAGATATCTATGTGTGTATCTCACATTTTCTTTATCCATTCATCCATCAGTGGACACTTAAGGTTGTTTCCATATCTTGACTATTGTAAATGATATTACAATGAACATGGGGATGCATGTATCTTTTTGAATTAATGTCTTTGTTTTCTTTAAATACCCAGAAATAGAATTGTTAGACCATATGGTAGTTCTATTTTTAATTTTTAAAGAAATTTCCATACTATTTTTCCATAGTGGCTGCACCAATTACAATCCTACCAACATTGCACAAGAGTTCTCTTTTCTCCATACCCTTGCCAACATTTTTTTCATATCTTTTTGATAATAGCCATTCTAAAAGGTGTGAGATGATATCTCATTGTGATTTTGACCTGATTTCCCTGAAGAATAGTGATGTTGAGCCTCTTCTTATGTGCCTGTTGGCCATTTGTATATGTTCTTTGGGAAGATGTCTATTCATATCTTCTGTCCATTTTTAAATGGGATTGTTTAGGGTTTTTTTTACTAGCGACTTGTATGAGTTCTTCATACACTTTGGACATTAACCCCTCAGATACATAATTTGCAAATATTGTTTCCACTCAGTATGTTGCCTTTTTATTTTGTTGATGGTTTATTTTGTTACAGAAAATTTTTAGTTTGATGTAGTCCCACTTCTTTATTTTTGCTCTTGGTATCAGATCTAAATAATCATCACCAAGACCAGTATTAAGGAGTTTACCATCTATGTTTTATTCTAAAGTTTTATGATTTGAGGTCTTGTATTCAAATTTTTCAATTGATTTTGAATTAATTTTCATATATGGTGAGATAGTAGTCCAGTTTCATTCTTTTGCATGTGATTGTCCAGTTTTCTCCATACCATTTATTGAAAACACTGTCCTTTCCACATTGTATATTCTTGGCTTCTTTGTTGTAAATTAGTTGACCATATATGTGTGGGTTTTTTTTCTGAACTCTCTATTCTGTTCTGTGGATTTATGTGTCTTTTTTTTTCTTTTAAGATTTTATTTTTTTAAGTAATCTCTAAACCCAATGTGGGGCTTGAATTTAAAACCCCAAGATCAAGAGTTGCATGCTCCACTGACTGAGCCAGTCAGGTGCTCTTATGTGTCTTTTTATGCTAAAAGCATATTGTTTTGATTACTATAGCTTTGTACTATAGTTTGAAATCAAAGAGCATAATACTTCCAGTTTTGTTCTTCCTCAAGATTGCCTTGGCTGTTTAGGATTTTTTTTTTCTGGTTCCACAATAATTTTAGGATTGTTTCTTTTATTTATGTGAAAAATGCCATTGGAATTTTGATAGGGATTATGTTGAAGCTATAGATTGATTTGGGTATTAGTATGGAAATTAACAATATCAGTTCTTTCAGTCCATGAGCATGGAATATCTTCCATGTATTTGCATCTTTAATTTCTTTCATCAATGTCTTATCATATTAGTGCACAGGTCTCTTACCTCCTTGGTTAAATTTATTTCCAGGTGTTTTATTCTTTTTTTATGCAATTGTAAATGAGATTGTTTTCTTAATTTCTTTATTTTTGATAGTTTGTTGTTAATGTATAAAAATACAATTGATTTCTGCATATTGACTTTGTCTCCTGCAATTCATTTAGTAGTTCTAATAGTTTTTTGGTAGAGTTTTCAGGGTTTTCCATATATAATAGCATGCCATCTACATTCCAAAACTGAAGTAGGACCACGGCTGGAGAATGAATGAGATATGGAAACATTCTGAATTGTATGATAATTAAACTGTGCTGGACGTTTCATTATATAAAAACTACTAAAAATACTTCTTGAGTTTGTATTGAAAAGAGTGAAATATTAGGCGCAAGGAGTTAATTTAACACTTTCTGAAAATTGGATAGAGAATCTGGTTGTTTCTTGAACTCTTTAATCAAGATCAATGTACAAGTTATAGCTATATATCACATGAAAAGCTGAACTCAAATGAGTAAAATATATATATAATACAAATAAATATATATTTATTTTTTTAATTTTTATTTTATTATGTTATGTTAATCACCATACATTATATTTATATTTGGATATATTATATATATAATATATGCTCATATATTATATATATATGTAAAATCTCTTGGTCTATATTATCTGCCATGTTCCAAATGAGAAAAGTCTTTAATGTGTCCTTTAATTAAAAAAAACAACAAAATACAACCTAATTCAATAATTAGAACTGGTTAAAATAATTCAGTTCAATCCCTTTTGGTTATTAAGTCTCTCAGCTGCATGCTCACTTCCTTCTTCTCTTTCCAAGGTAATGCTTACCTGGGAATATGGTGGAAATGGCATGGTGAAGGATAGATTTGACCTCATCTTAGCCCTGTTGGGTATAGACTATTACCTATTTATCTTAGCCTACAACCATCCTACTGGCCCCACTCTATAACTTACGTGGCACAATTAACTTGGCAAGCCCTAGCAGACCTCAAGTTAATGACCTTGCTGCATAAGAACTGAAGGTGGCCTTAAAAGTCCACAGGGACCTTTTGATTGAGCAAGTCTGCCGACAATAGTTACTTAGACATACCAGTGCCCCAAACTGTTACAGGACAGTCTTTGAAGTGGTGGTAGTGTTCAAAAGAGGGGGCAGAGATTGTCAAATGATCCCATCTGTCTTCCGTTTTACTCTCATTCATCTGAGCATTGCCCAAGAGTTAGTTGGCTTGAAGAAAACCTAAAAAAAAGGGAAATAAAAACTCAGATTCTTTTTTCTTTTTTTTTTTTGCTATCCATCATCATTCCTCTTCTCTTTTTTCCCCTCATTCACACCCAGAAAGAGAAAGAAAGATAGTCTCTTAATCAGTGTGGTGGGCTGCTATAATAAACCTAGACTGGGCAGCTTATAAACAACAGACATTCTGACAGTTCTGGAGGCCCCAAGTGTAAGATCAGGTGCCAGCATGGCAGGGTTCTGGGGAGATCTTCTCCAGGTTTGCAGACTGTTGTCTTCTCATTATATCTTCATTGAATTCTCATGTGAGAAAGAGAGACAGAACTTCCCGGGGTCTCTTTGATGAGGCACTAATCCCAACCATCATGATCTAATTATCCACAAAGGCCTCACCACCTAATACAGGGGTCCTCCCTTATCCTCGGGGGATATGTTCCAAGACCCCCAGTAAATGCCTGCAACCACGGATAGTACCGAACCCTTTATATACTATGTTTTTTTCTATACATACATACTTATGATAAAGTTTAATTTGTATATTAGACACAGGACTAGATTAACAACACTAACTACTAATAAAGTAGAACGATTATAATAATATGCCATAATTAAAGTTATGTGGATATGGTCCTTTCCTTCCCTCCCTTTTTCCAAAATATCTTATTCTACTGCACTCATCTTGTGATGATGTGAGGTGATAAAATGATAAGATGAAGTGAGGTGAATGAACAATACGGCATTGTGATGTAGTTTTAGGCTACTATTGGCCTTCTGATACATGAAGGAAGACCATTGCTTCCAGACTCTGGTTGACCATGAGTAGTAGTTAACTAAAACAGTAGAAATTGAAACCATGGCTAAGAAAGGAGTACTGCACCATCACATTGCAGGTGACGATTTCAACAAATGAATTTTAGGGGGACACAAACATTTAGTCCACAACAAATGAGAAAGCTCTTCTTTCATTCCTTCCTTGTTTTAGAACTTTTCTCTACTACATGGTTAGTCTAAAAGAGATCCATTCCATACCACAGGATAATCCTATGATCTTAATCTTTCGGACTCATTGTTAATATGCTAGAGTAGGGGCAGCAATGGTGTGATTAGAATCTGGAAAACACTTTTCCCAAACCATTTTCTCACAAAATAATTAAATTGGCAAGTTTAAACTGAATATTTTCTAGATTCTTCTTCTTGCATCTCACAGTGACATATCCCAGTTTCTTCATGGGAATATTAATATACAATAGAGTGGAGGTTTTATATCCAAAAAGCAATATTAACAGTTTTCAAATTATTTTAGCCATCATGTAAGTTTCAAGGTTGAAAAATAATATACAGCAACATTGTTTCCTTTTTACTTTGACCTTGCTTCCCCAAAGATCAATCACGGAATCCCTTAGAATTTACCATGTTTCAGTTTTGTTGTCACTGTTGCATATAGTATTACTCTAATCATGTTCTTTTTCCTTTTAATAATTAGTAAGAAAAATATATTTCTAATATTTAATATCAAAGAGTACTTACAAAATTAACATCGTAGCCCTTTGTAACCCCCGGGGCCATCGTGTTTTTTTTTTTAAGATTTTATTTATTTATTTGACAGAGACATAGCGTGAGAGGGAACACAGCAGAGGGAGTGAGAGAGGGAAAAGCAGCCTTCCCCCTGAGCAAGGAGCCCAATGTGGGGCTCCATCTCAGGACCCTGGGATCATGACCTGAGCCAAAGGCAGACCCTTAATGACTGAGCCACTCACGCGCCCCCGATTGTATTTGATATGGAGCCACATTTTGTAATTCTATAGTCATTTATGTCACTCTCTAGATTCTAAATCACAATCCAATGATTGTGCTCTAATGATTTGAGTCAAGCCCTATTGGATTCTATTGCATTGTCAATTTACAATCCCAAGAATATGGCTAAAAAGACTTTTTTTAGTATTTTGAATATTTGGACAAATACCTTAGGCAACAAAAATTTCCAGTGTTTTTAGATGTATAAATTAGACATTTTGTGATATTAAATTGCCAGATATGGCAAACCATTAATTTGATAGATAGTGCTAAAGATGCAGTCCTTTAGTAAATAGCAATTAGAATTTCCATTTGCACCAGAGTAAAGTACAGATTAAACTGTAGCAAAATAAGCTGACTGAAAGGTCTGTATCAGAAAATGCACTGTCATTTGATTTAGTCATCTGAGCAACCTACAGGTTTTAATTTAATCGCACCTAAGTAGGTGGCAGTCAATGAAAACTTCATTTAACAATAGTCAGATCAGTACTTTGCAAAGGATTATCATTATTTTTTTTGTGAGCCATGATATTAATTAGAAATGACAAACTGAATGCTATGAAAGACCCATAAGGTTTACCTATCTGCCAGGGTAATTATCACCATTGCTTTACTTAGAAAGTCTGCTATTGTTGAAGCTGCAGTTCTGTTTAAGCAGCATCAATTTCCTGAAATAAGGAATATTTGAAAAAAGATTTTAAAAACTTTAATTCATAGGGGCATCTAGGTGGCTCAGTCAGTTAAGTATCTGCCTTTGGCTCAGGTCATGATCTCAGGGTCCTGGGATTGAGCCCTGAGTTGGGGTCCCTGTTCTGCAGGGAGCCTGCTTCTCCCTCTCCCTCCGTCCCTCTCGCCTGCTTGTGCACTCTCTCTCACTCAAATAAATACAATTTTAAGAAAATGTAATTCATAAAATATGTTCTGAATATTACTATGTATATTAAAAAGTATTCTTAGTTTGGGGCACCTGGGGGGCTCAGTCAGTTGAACATCCACCCAACTCTTGGTTTCAGCTCAGGTAATGATCTCATGGGTACTGAGATCCAGCCCCAGCTCAGGCTCCTCACTCAGCATGGAGTCTGCTTGGGATTCTTTCCTTCTGCCTCTCCATCTCTCACTTGCTCACGTATGCACTCTCGCTCTCAAAAAAAAAAAAAAAAATCTTTAAAAAAGTGAAAAGTATTCTTAGTTATAAATTCTATTAACTTGTTGCATCAGCCAGTGTTACCACTGGTTCTATAAAATAGTCTTAGTTTTAAAGATTTGGGGGCATGTGTAAAACTCTTTCTGTTTTTAAGATAGTTAAATTCTGGCAGTTATATCTAAAGTCTTTTATAGACATTATAGTATCTGAAAGAAGATTTGAGAAAATGAGGCCCAGTTCTGCATTCTCTTTCCAATTATGATGTGTTTTTCATTAATTTAACCTATCTGCATTGTGCAGTATTCATTACAAAAGAATATGCTCAACTGATGGAGAATTGATTTTTAGTATCTAAATTTCAATGGTGAAATTTGTCACCTTTGATTTTTGATTGTATGCTCTGTTGCCCTGAGATAGTTGATTTAGAAGACCTTAAATATTCTCACGGAGATTAAAAAAATGCCCCAGGAGAAAAAAAAAAGTAAATTATTTCTTTATAAATGCATAACTTACATACAATAAAATGCAATAATTTAAAATGTACAATTTGATACATTTTGGTGAATGCAGATAATTGAATTAACACTAGCTCAATTAAGATAAAGATAATTTCCTTCACTCCAGACATTCCTCAAACTACTCACTCTACCTCACTCCTTCCAGTTTCCTACTCCAATCCAGGCAATCACTGTCTGAACTGTTCTGATTTCTTTCACTTTAATTTAGTTTAGCTCATTCTATAACTTGATACAGATGAAACTATATTACTTGAATACTTTCATTTATGCCATGTTTTGTTTGATATAATGTTTTTGAGATTTATCTAATATTATTGCATGTTTCAGGGGTTTGTTTTGTTTGTTTGATTGCCGAGAAGAATTTTCTTGTATGACAACAGTCACCCATTGATGGATATTTGGGTTAGCTCTTATAACTAAATATGCCATGAATATTTTTATAATGGTTTCTTTTTGAACATTCAAAATATTCTCTTGGATAAATTCAAAGATGTAGTATTGTTTACTTATATAACAAACTGCCAAAATATTTTCCAAAGAGATTGTGCAAGATATCAGTTTACTGCCTCTTATCTCTCAATTCACTTTTCATTGCCTGTTCTACAGTAATGGAACTGGATTCCGTAAGCATGGCCTATAACAAACAAAATGTTAAGCTTCGTCAATATAGGAAACTACAAGGGTCTGCAGAGTGAAGGACTTCTCTTTCTGGCTCTGGAGTACTTCTGATTCTTCTTCTACTCCAGTGATGCTTGAAGGAGAGATATGTAGGGGTGCTCCACCACAGATGCATGACTAGTGTATACAATCCCATGGAAAGCTTGCATATCTGGTCTTAGTTAAATTAAGGAATTTAACTTGGGTACCCTAGGTACACACCCTAGGTACACACCCCACTTACAAATGGACTCCCAATGCCCCAACTTCCCCCATGCACCTGCCTGCTGGCTTCAGCTTACTTGCTTCCTGGATGAGTGTTGCCTCCTTGCCATCCCAGCTGTGGTTCCCTTCCCTCCAGCCTCTGTGCACCTAGACCAGAGAAGAGGGGGGAATATGTGTGGTATCACCTACTTTGCCAGTGACTATGGACCAACTGGCTCTGGCCCCATCAACCAAATAGACTTCTGGGCTATCCGTTGCACTGCAACCTTCTTCAATGAGAACTGAATCCCAAATCTGGGGAGCAAACACACTTTTCTAGTTTGGCTTTTCTGTTGATACTCTGTTTCATTATGAGTATGTTTTAGAGCTTTCTTTACTCCTTTACATTTATTCTTCTACTATAATTAGAAATTCCTTATTTTAAACTTTCCCTATTTGAGGTACTAAGTCTTTTGTCTCCTAATTGGACCTGAACTAATAATAGTGATTATACCATTCTATACTCCCCACCAGCTACATGTTTGGGTTAGTTAATCTACATTCTTGCAAACACTTCTCTGTTCAGTTTTTTGATTTTAACATTTCTTCTAGTGGTGAAGTGGTAACTTACTATACTTTTAATTTTATATCAGATTGAGTAGTTGATTTCAGGGGACTATCTCCTGATTCACACCCAAGATTAAATGGCCATTGATACAATTCCTTGTTTATACATATACATCTCTGTGTTTGTGCACACAAGTGTGTAAACTATCTAATGGTAGCAGTGTTTGACACAGCTTTCAGAGAAAACAAATCTGTGTTTAGAAGTCTCATTTTTTTTTAAGAATTAGCTTCATTGTTCTTTACAAAGAGCTCATGTAGAGATTATTATTTTTACTTTTAAGTTGGCAAAAATAGAAGAGTAAACTATTTAGGAAAATGGTGAGTTAAGAGTCAGTGGTTTTTATTGGGTAGAGGTAATTCTGTGCCCTAATAGAGAGCTGAGAAAAGCAGAGTGTCACTTAAAGTGGGCCAGATATCCTCCCATAGGGTGGTTAGAAGAGGTGTATAGCAAATTACAAGAGATTTTGTAGGACCTTAATAGCTATCAATAAAAATACAAATGATAATGTCAAATGTGGTGCTTTACACTTAACACACATTCAAGCAGGATCACATGAACATTTTTTCAACTCAGGGCTAATTTTTAAAAATATTTCTTCCTTTTTGTATAACAGCTCCCAAGTAAGTTAAAGTACACCATTATAGAATATGTTATTTTGTATTTTAGAATTAGCTCAATTTCTTTAATTTCTAGATGAAGACATTAAGATATAGAATCATTAGGGGACATCATCAAAAACTATAGGTAAACATTATTTCAATAAGCTACGACATTATTGCCCCATTAGTAAGGATTTTTCTTTATGATTCTATTTTAGTCACCCTCTTAGTAAGTGCTAACTGAATCATAGATATATTTAGCTCAAATATTAGAAAGAAGATCCTAAATTTAAATCTTTATGATGGGGATTCAGTATCATCATTTTTGTATATCAAATAGTATTTCGAAAATGGAAACGTAAAAATAATAGTTTTTTTACATATAATCAAGTTTTCTGATGCATCTCTTTTATAAAAGAAACACTGTTAACATTTATTGTTTTAAGGAGTTTCAAAGATAATATAATATGTTAGTAAAGGAATAATAAAGAACAGAAAAGCATGACATTTTTAAATTGTCATCAATACTTTAATACTAGAGTAGAATGATTTTTGGATGAAATTCTGTCTTGTAATAGTATCCAGAGTTTTTTATCAACTTTGAGTTATCGATGTAGTAGTCAGTTTCATTTCATACAATTGTATAAGATAGGGTATTATTGAAATAAACATTGTGATATTTTGATATATATTTATGACAAAATAATTTAATCCAGCAATCACATCGAAATCTGCTAATAGTGTAGACCCCCACATTTAATATTTGTAATGGGGAGACCAGAGTTAGAGTGGAAGGATTTTATAAAACTAAAGTAATATTAAGGTTTAAAACTAAGAAAAGTCACTCCAAAGACGTGCAGCCACATTTAGTCACATTTAGCACCACAAAATTGGCTGTCAAAAGTCTAATTAACTATCAGGCATTAGCTCTATTTTCCAAGCAGCTCACTTGCATAGTCTTTCATTATAACATCTGGCAAGTTTAAAAAAATTCCCTAGAAAACTACTTCTTCCTATAGTTTTACAACATAGGGTTTTAGTGAAATGAACTGTTGTTAAAACAACAACAAAAGCATATTCAGTGCTTCATTGTTGAACCGTGAAGATTTTTAAAGCATGTTTGAGCTACTGGTCACTTCATTTTATGTGAAAACACACAATTAAGCTTAAAGAGACATTTCACCAAGTGAATGCTGGTACATACTTTGATTTCACTATTTAGTGACATAATTTTTCCAACATTTTTCCAAAATTGAAACCCAGCCTTCAATGGCACATGATGAGTGTTTAACTTAGTTTTTTTCTTGATTTTTTTTTTCAAACAGCTGAAGAGCTCTTTCATTACTTAAGTATACTTACGTTACTAGCTGAAATTCAAAGAGAAGGACATATTTGCCCATGTGTTTGCTCTAATAGTTAGAGATAAGCATTTCACAACACAAAGTTTTGATGATAAGAAAATATTATAATATCCAGGGAATAAAGGCTGATTGCTTACAGAGTACCACAGACTAAAAATAGACTTATTAATTAGTAGCAACAGAGGGCAAAATAACATGAAATAATATTTTTTATTGTGACTAGAAAAAAGTAATTATCAAATAAGAATTCCAGACACAGTTAAACTATCCTTTAAAAATGATTAGACGGGGACCTGGGTGGCTCAGTCGGTTAAGCGTCCTGACCTTCAGCTCAGTTCATGATCCCAGAGCCCTGGGATTGAGCTGTGTCTGGCTCTGGACTCAGGGGGGGAGTCTGCTTCTCCTTTTCCCTCTGCCTCTCCTCCTGTTTATGCTCTCTCTTTTTCTCTCTCTCTCTCTGTCTCTGAAATAAATACAGTCTTTAAAAAAAATAAAAATGATTGGAAAATAAAGATACATTCAGAAAAATATATAAAAGTTATAGCACAAATTGCATATGCTGGAAGAACTATAAAACGATATGCTTCCACACATAAAATTACACAAGAGAACCCAAAAAGGAAGTGTGAATTACAAGAAGCAATGATGGGCAAATAAATTGGTAGATTTGATAATTTTAAATTAGCTATGTCAGTAAAACTAGTAATAGAAATAATGACTATTTTGCAGTGGTTTGATGGTAAAGTGAGGTGTAGCTCATGGAAAATGGTGTGGAAGTTGAATATAAAAGATTTGGTGTTAACGTGTTCTAAGACCTTGGTACTCTTCAGAAAGAGGATGATCTCTTTTCTAGAGAAAAGTTAAATATATATATATATATAATTAACACACTATGAGGCAGGAAAGAGGAAAGAAAACTAAAGGGAAAAAAAAGAAATATTGCAGAATAGAAAGCACAAAATAAGGGCCCTGGGTGACTCAGTCGGTTAAGCATCTGCCTTCGGCTCAGGTTATGATCTCAGGGTCCTGGAATCAAGCCCTGCATCGCTTCTCCCTCTCCCTCTGCTGCTCCCCCTGCTTGTGCTCTCTCTCTCTCTCTCTCTCTCTCTGTCAAATAAATAAATAAAATCTTTAAAAAAAAGCACAAAATAAAGTGAGGGGAAAGAGTACAATTACATTAAAAAAAATCACATTTGTGGGCGCCTGGGTGGCTCAGATGGTTAAGTGTCTGCCTTCAGCTCAGGTCATGTTCCCAGGGTCCTGGGATCGAGTCCTGCATCGCGCTCTCTGCTCCTTGGGAGCCTGCTTTTCCCTCTGCTTCTCTCTCTCTCTCTCTCTCTCTGTCTCTCATGAATAAATAAATAAATAAAATCTTTAAAAAAAATCACATTTGAAACAGAAGAAGAGATAGGTCACTTTAGATTGGACTTATAAATCCATCTAAGAGTTTTTAAGAGCATTCTTAAAATATAAATTTAAGAATTGAAAATAAAGGAGTTCGGACAAAAGTTAACCAGGCAAATACTAATCAAAAGAAAATTAGTTATAGCAATATTAATATCAGAAAAAGTCCAAAAATGGTGGAAGTGAGGAGTTGGACATTTATTCAATTGATTCAGATTTGGTTGTCTCAGCCTACCTATTCCAACAGACCAATGCCTGACCCTCTCAAAATCCTCTTTTTTTTCTGCTCCATAGGCAGCATTGTTCCCATGCCCATCTTCACACTCAGTTCCCCTAGAACGGATTCTTACCCTTTCTCTCCTGGACTTTCATTAGTTTCCTTGTCTTGACCAATTTTATTCAAAACATAACTAAATTTTTGTGAGTGATCTCTTTACCATAAAACCTAATTATGTCACTCTCCAAATTAAAATCATTAAATGACATGGCATTTCTAAAAGGTAGAACTCCAAAGGGTAAAAAGCTTCCATCCGCCTCCCCCGTGTTTTTTCATAATACTTGCAGGCAGCATGCACGTTTTATATTCATCGATCTTGAACTATCTGTCATTCCAGGGATAGGGCATCCTTTTTATACTCTTATGCATTTCATACTATCTCCTTATATAGAGTTTTCTTTCATTTTGCACATTGTACATGTTTCAAAACCTACCTAAGTTTGTATTCATTCTAATTATCTTTCATTCACCACTATATGACTCCTTCAACTGTGTGTGTGTATGTATTTTCACATAGCTAAATATATATATACATTAAATATGTATATATGTATATATATATTAAATATGAATGTGTATAACTTCTACTTAACAATGTATTCTAATTGTTTTTTTTTATATATATCTTTTCCAGTTAAAATGTTGAGTCTGTTGAGGACAGGATCCATTCCATGTAGGATATCTGTTGTCAAAAATGTATGCTGAAATACAATAACATTCACTCTTGAAAGAAGAATGTGAATTTGGAGATCATTTAGTCCAAAAGCTTGATTTTTATAGATGAATCTATCAGGCTACATAGAGATTACTATTTTTTACTACATTTGTCTTTTAAAAATCTGAATCAATATTAGGAATATTAAGTTTTCATTGTATTTGTCAAATTTCTAAGAAATCTTTTCTCTGGCATTGGCTTAACTAAGTTAACTGGTTCATCATTAGCCCCACTAAAAATAAAACGCAGAATTATTTAAAAGTGCTTTAACCTGGAATCATTGGGATTTAATCTTCTAAAAATCTAGGCTTTTTTTGTGGATAAACACTCTTAAATTCCAGAAGAGATTTTGTGCAGATTAGGAGTTCTGATCTTCCCTGTTAAAGCTTATTTCAGTTCTTGATACTAACAATAATACCTATTTTTGCACCTTAATGACACCACTTTTTGCCTTTCCCTCTTTTAAGACCACCTGCATGAAATATGAATACTAATGATTCCTCAGCTGCATTGGGAACTCGGCACCTTTCAGTCACAGTCCCATGTTTGTTTTCTTGACCTAGCATCTGCATTACGTGCCCTTACTTTTTGGTTACCCTGATGTAAGGACCTCTCCTCAAGAACTAGATCTTTTTTAACTGACATACCTGTCTACACTCACATTTGTTTCCTGCTCTCACCTACCCTTGCTGGTTCAGGTACTTCCACCATTAGCAGCTGGGTCAGGCTGGATTTGACCTAGATTTCCCTGGTCTAGCAATGAGTGGGGGATCCAAGACTGAAAAACAAATATTCTGGTGAAAGAGTGAGGGAAATCCTATATCACAAGTGAAACGCAACTACATAACAAGTGAAAGTATAAGGCAATTGTATGGAATTTAGACTGCTTCTTTTTTTTTTTTTTTTGAAACAAAGCAAAACAAAAACATTAATAGTTAGGTCCCCAGGTTAGTTCACATCAATCAGAAAGATTAAGACAAAAAGAACATGGCCAAATGAATTCAAGGGTGCTAGCTGAAATCTTTCTAGGGATCATTGTACTGGATGCTTGAGAAAAACTAAAATACACTAATATGGTAATACAGAATAGAATAGGAGATGTTAATTTGAAAAAGATGGAAAAAAGGGGATAGCAACAGAGGGAGGTGATGAATTTATGCCAGGCTTTTTTAAAATACAGGATTGATTCTAATCCATGGGCTTCAGCCAAGGGGAAGATGGTTGTGTTATTGTTGTGATTTCAAGAATAAAATCCCAAGCATCTGTATTTACAGTGTGTGATGTTTTACAATTTTTAAGCTGCCAACAATGTAAGTTCTGCTCAAAAATACAGATGGTTAAAATAACATGCACAGAAAGTGATCTTTTCCTTATTGCAGATCCTATGTATCTGATTCTTCATGTTCACTTTCTATTATATTTTCCAGCTCCTGACAAATACTACTACTCCTTTATTTGATCATTTATGTAGAATTTTATGCAAAATTTTATTAAATTAATTTTCATGTGCTATATTTGTTCTGATAATTTCCTCTCATTATACACTAATTTTTGAGTTCTCATTACTTTTATTAAGTAAATATAATGTAAGAAGTCTCATGGAACTTTAGAAAATTATCTAATGTAAGCTGTATAAGGTAAATAAAACCAGAAAAAATAAGTAAAGATAACTACCAGTGGTCTGCATGTGGTATGTAACTAGATGAGATTAACTATGATAGTTTCACGTGTATCATACTATTTTATTTCAAAACAAAAACACTCTTTTTTCAGAATATTACGTCCTAAGATAAATATGTTCACACTGAGTGTAGGACATATGAATATAAGATACAGTGGTAGGCAAAATGACATTGCTTTATAGGCAGAATTGTTTAATTTTAATCAATATTTAAAAGTGATATTAACAATTAAGAGTCAAAATAGGGGGCACCTGAGTGACACAGTTGGTTAAGTGTCCAACTCTTGGTTTCAGCTCAGGCCATGATCTCGGGGTCCTGGGATCGAGCCCTACATCGGGCTCCATGCTCTGCATGGAGTCTACTTGGGATTCTCTCTCTCTCTCTCCCTCTGCTCTTCCCGCTCATGCTGCCTCTCTCTCTCTTTCAAATAAATAAATAAAATATTTAAAAAATAAGCTAATGATTAGAAATAGCACCATTTTAATGCCTTCTAAGTTGTCAGATGATTTTCTTTTATGTTGTTTAACAAAAAGTCATGCAGATCTAAAGTGCAATAGTTCAATGAGACAGTTTTCTAATTAGTTATAATTTAAACTGTGATAGTATAATGAGAATGTTCAAGCAACTTGCATTTGCATGGTGAACAAAGTATATTGAACATTTCATAAAGAATAAAATTACTATTATTTATCTTAAGTTTTGAAATTACTCGGAAATTAAAAGTAGCCATATCTAATCATTGATTGTCAAAAATTTTTTTCTTAGAGGAAACTTAAATATTAATGTTCCAAATAGATGCATTTGACCATTTTATTATGATATAAGATGTCTACTAGTGAACATGTTATCAACTATATGTGTTAGTATTTTTAATTTTAAATCTCATGAGTATTTGAAATCTCAAGAGTTTTGTAGAAATATATATTTTTGAAGAGAGAAAATGTGTAGGTTTTCTACAAGATTTATTTATTTATTTATTTTAGAAAGAGAGAGAGCATGAACAGGGGTCGGGGGAAGGGGACAGAATCTCAAGGAGACTCCTCGTTGAGTGTAGAGCCTGACACAAGGCACAATCCCATGACCCCAAGATCATGACCTGAGCCAAAATCAAGAGTTGAATGCTCAACCAACTAAGCCAACCAGGAGCTCCAAAATATGTGTTTTTATATATATGCATATATATAATGCTGTATTTGTTTGAAATTGGTTTTATTTATTGTTTATGAAAATGTATTAACTTTAGTTAGGATATTGACTTAATATATTCATAAAGCTAAATTTGATTTGTACACCAGATGTTAGCTTTAGTTTACACTAGGTTTAAGATTTGAAAAACTTGGCTCAAATCCACATTTCATATTCAGTGAAAAGTTCAAGGCTCTCCCAAATGCTTCTTCATATTCTAAGCACACATTTTTTCAGGTCACCTTGGCTCCATTTTTCTACATGCATTAGAATTTTATTTTCAGTTTCCATCCTGCATGGGTTTTTTTTCTCTCAATTGTGACATGTACCCAAAGTGGACACTCAGTGCCTTTTCCTTATTTGTGCCAACTCCCTCCCTGGACTTTCCACCCACAAAAATCACAACATAATAACACCAAATATCACCAATAGTGATTACCAATAGCAGTATTATTCATAATAAACAAAAGGTAGAAACAACCAAAATTCCCCTCAACTAGTGAATGGATAAATAAAATATGGCATATCTATACAATGGAATGATATTTAGCAATATAAAGAAATGAAGTAGTGATGCATACTAGGACATGGCTGGGCCTTGAAAACATTACTGCAAACAAAGGAAGCCAGTCACAGAAGACCACATATTGTATAATGCCATTTAAATAAAATATTCAGAGGGCGCCTGGGTGGCTCAGATGGTTAAGCGTCTGCCTTCGGCTCAGGTCATGATCCCAGGGTCCTGGGATCGAGTCCTGCATCAGGCTCCCGGCTCAGCAGGGAGTCTGCTTCTCCCTCTCCCTCTGCCTCTCCCCCTGCTTGTGCTCTCTCTGTCTTTCTCGTAAATGAATAAATAAAATCTTTAAAAATAAAAAATAAATAAATAAATAAATAAATAAATAAATAAATAAAATATTCAGAATGGACAAATCTATAGAGACAGAAATTATATTAGTGTGTGCTCCTATTAGAGGTTGTGAAGGAGCTGGTGGAGTATCATTTCTTTGAGCTGATAAAAATGTTCTAAAATTGATTATGATAGTAGTATCACAGCTGCTAATATACTGAAAACTACTGAATTTTAAACATGAAAAGAATGAATTGTATGCAAGTTATCTTATTAAAACTGTTATTTAAAATATCACCAATAAGTCACACAATCTTTGTGTTGGCATCCACCAAGAGAGAGGTTTTGTCTAGAGAAATGGTGGTTCAAATATCAGGCACAATTTAAAAATGAAAATGCAACATCTCAGTTATTACGATGATGCACTCAGCCAGTTCCTAGTACAGCTGTAGACTTTTGTTTTGCATATCCAAAAATTTATTAATGCCCACTAATGTCTTTTGGGTTTAATTCTTTATCTCTAACCACCTGCATCTATCTAGGGAAAGCAGAAGCAGAAATTATAATTCTCCATTGACAGAAGTATTACATTAACATAACCCAACTTTATTTCTGCACCTTTACTGATTAGAAGATAGTAACAACTATAGAAAATTTTGGTCTTAAAGTTTCTGTTTTGTTTACACATTGTTTGTTCATAGGGGTGTATGTTAGCTTCTGAATAGAATAAATAAAACTAAACTGCAGCCATCTATGAACTCTGAGTTAGGCAGGTAGAAATAGAAGCATCTCTTAAAAGAGGAAGAATGTGAAGAAAATTTAGAGCTGAACTGCTATGTAAATTCCTTGATCAAATTGTTTGATGAGATTAGCTACCTCCATTTTGCAGAAATATATCTTAATATTTTCTGAACAATTTTTTTTTTAGCTTTAGATCCAGCTAAAGATCCATGCCTAAAGATGAAATGTAGTCGCCATAAAGTATGCATTGCTCAAGATTCTCAGACTGCAATCTGCATTAGTCACCGGAGGCTTACACACAGGTAAACACTATTAAATTAAATTCCACTGATTGAATAGTACTCTTTACCATGAATAACTGCAGAGTGTAAATATTTGGCAATATCTGCTAAGCTTTTATCCAGAGTTTTATTGAAACAATTTTAGAAGCTTGGTTAATACAATTATGATTCACTTGGGTTAAACATTGTAATCAGTCAGAATTACTATAGATTACAGAATTTAGGCATATATTATTAAATAAAGAGGATTTTGTGCAGATTGGGTTAAAGTGTTACACTTTTTCAATTTTAAAGAATAAGTACAATTTTGGTACACTCTAAATATTTATGCTTATGCCTTTTTTTTTAAAGATTTATTTATTTATTTGAGAGAGAGAGAATGAGAGAGAGAGAGATACATGAGAGGGGGGAGGGTCAGAGGGAGAAGCAGACTCCCTGCTGAGCAGGGAGCCCAATGTGGGACTCGATCCCGGGACTCCAGGATCATGACCTGAGCCGAAGGCAGTCACTTAACCAACTGAGCCACCCAGGTGCCCGATGCTTATGCCTTTTGAAAGATATTTTCCTTAAGGAAGAATTGGAAACAAAGGGAAAAAAATGAGAGATGTTCATAAAAAAAGATGAAAAGTCACAATACAGAAACATGGACCTAGAATCCTTGAGGACACCTTCCTTCAAGGAAGTACTCATACTCATACTCCACTCATACTGGTGGAGTCCTTGTAGTCTGGAAGCTGACACAAAATTTAAAAAGAAGAAAGGGCTTTAATTTTTTTTTACTAATGATATCACTGCTTCTGTCAGATATGCTCTATTTTGAGAAGGATCAGTAATTTAGAAATAGCCTGTGTAGTTTCATGCTGAGTCCTAAGGATTGAAACATGCCATAACCAAAAGTGAAATCACTGGGTAACTGACTGAAGCAAGAAGGTATATTCATTCCTTTTATTACTTTTAAAAAAGTCTCTTTATGAGAACACTCTTTTTTTTGTGTGTGTGATATTGGACCTGTATTGCTCTTACATCAAATGAGCAAGGGAATTTCGCTATTTGGGTATGTTCAGAGATTAATTGCATTTTGACTTCAGTGTATTTTACTCTAAAGTATATTATTCAAACACAACAACAGAGATTAAAAACATTAGAGAATAGGAATGTAAGTAACATTGCTAGAAAATGGCATAATTTAAATTTTGTTGACTTTTCTTATTGATATAAAAGCACATAAGCATAAAGCCCGTTATTACATGCTGAATGGAGTAGAAAAGTCTATTCCATAATGCCACATCTACTGTGGCAGATTTCAAGTGCCAAAGCAGGCTAATGCAACCAAGATAAAGAGTTTAGGAATGAGTTCACTTGGGACAAAAGAATCATGGCAGACCAATTGTGTACTTTCAGAAGTAAGAGAGAGAGAGGAAGAAAGAGGACAGGGTGCCTGGGTGGCTCAGTTGGTTAAGCAACTGCCTCCGGCTCAGGTCGTGATCCTGGAGTCCTGGGATCGAGTCCCACATCGGGCTCCCTGCTCGGCAGGGAGTCTGCTTCTCCCTCTGACCCTCCCCGCTCTCATGTGCTCTCTCTCTCTCTCATTCTCTCTCTCAAATAAATAAATAAAATCTTTAAAAAAAAAAGAAAGAGGACAACAGTTTGGTGATGTGAAGTGTAAAAGACTTCTAGGAAATAGCACTGCTGTAAAGTCAATGTATTGTGGGAGGGCACAGAATGGGAAAGCAGAATTATCAGCAATATATTCCCTACTCAATCATGTCCTCTATGTTAATTTTATCAAGGGATACCAGAACTTCAGGCCAGAAATTTATTTTTCTATTTATTTCCTTTGGCTTTCAAAAAGCTTCTGAATTTCTTGAATTCATATTAATTAATCATCAAAAAATTAAATATTAATATGCAAATGTATGTATGAAGGGGATGAGGGAGAGTTGATTTTTACTTGAGGGATCGATACGAGGGTGATGTCAAAATGAATTCCTGTATAATCCCTCACCTATATTGCAGAGACTTAGTCAATTCATTTCACATAAAAGCCAAAACTGTTTTATCACAGCTTTCAGAGACCCTGGGAAGGATTTTCATCTACACACATTTAATACCTCATTGGCCATTTCACCCCTGGTCCCCTGAACCAAGTCAAAGAGCAACTGAAGAACTCACAGTTAATCTCATGCTTGGGGCAGTGACCCTTTCCTTTCCACAACTGCTGAACACTGAAGCCAGGAGAGGTTAAAGTAACTGACTCAAGATCACAGAGCTGGGAATTTTCAGAGCATTGATTCCAGTCTATATATACTGACACCAAAGTCCATGCTTTTTACAACTGTGCTGTCTCACTGCTTCTCTAAAATATTAAGAAAAAAACAACGCATAACTACAGACAAAAAGAAACTTCCTTAACATGATAAAGGCTCAGAACCAATAGTTAGAATATTTCTTTAATATAAACAAGTGACGTGTCTTGAATTGAGAACCATTGCCATCTCTGCCTTTGGTGTAGTAGGGGGCTGGGGCAGTGCAGGAGACTACTAGGTTTTAAGTGGGTGGACTTCCAAGTGTTTTATGTAAATAGTATTAAGCCCTGTTCTATTTCTGATAGACACTACTATAAAATTTGCACTCAATACACACTATATTCGATAAATAAATAACTAGTTTCCAAAGAATTGATTTTAAGATGAATATTTGGTATGTTTTATTTGCTTTGAGGATGTCAGTACATAGTGAATATTTAAACAACACTTAGGGAAGGAGAGTTTTACCAAGCAGTTTGATCAATAAAAGCGGCCAATGTAAATAAAGCAGGTCTTAAATCTGGGGGTTGTGTGTGTGATATGGGGATGGGGTGCAGAAAACAAGGAAAAAGGTTTAATTAATCAATTCTGGCCACTTACATAGTTTAGATTAGAAATTACTACTGTTTTTATTTAAAGTAACAGCTTATTAGTTTTTTTCTTTTTCTTTTCTTGATCTCATAAAAGAGAAAATGGAATTTTCTATTTGCTTTGTAGGGAGAATCTTATTTTTCAAAGAAGTTTTCCTAATTTTCCACCCCTTCCAAACTAGATGACACATCCATTTTTCCACTACCTTAGATCCCTGAACTCATTTTGAAATACTGATTACATTTGTAATAAGTTGTCTAACATTAATCTCCTTCAACTGACAGGAAGTTTTATGAAGGCAGTGTCTATGTCTTACTACTTTATACTCAACTTGACATACTGACTAGTATATATTTTCTTTGAAGAATGTATTAAGATAGCTTTTATTTTTGAATAAGCTAAGAGAAGAAAATTGAGTAGTTTGATCAATTGAACTGGTCAACCTAGATAATCTAAGTCTGAAGTTATTTTCTGTGTGCCTTGTGCTTATTGATTAGATAGTCTGGAAAGGACATAAGAGTCAATCAACAAACATCTTTAAATAAATTTATTGAGAAAGAAGGGTTCAAGATGGCAGTGTAGGAAAATCCTGAACTTACCTCCTTTGGTGGACACAACAAATTTACAACTACATATGGAAAAATTTCTTCTGAAAAATACCTAAAACCTGAATGAACAGAGCCTCCACAACAAAGGAGAAAAGGGTACATTAGGAAACAACAAGCACACACACACACACATACACACACACACACACACTTACACACACAAAACAGGAACAGCAATCCATAATCAGGATGGATCTCAAAAATACAGAACTTTTCCCTAAGAAGTGAAGGATCTATGCTCTACGTCAGGCACCCCAACCCTTAGATCCTTCACAGGACAGATGAGTGCCCCAAATGCCTTGCTTTCAGAACAAATGGGAATTACATCCAAGAAAACCATTTGGTTTACCCTAAGATCCAGCACAAAATCAACAGTTTGAAAGTACCTAAAACATATGTGAAGGAGATGTAATTACTGATCTTAAAGCATCTGCTGGAAAGACAATAACTTTTTGGGACTCTCTCTGAGGACAAAGTCATTGTCAGGTGCCATTTTTGCAAACTCATTGCAAATGCAGGCACTGGTGGATACCATCTTAGAACTCTCCCTCTAACCTGTTAGCACCAGAGGGTATGCCCTACTGAGTGTCCCACCAACTCCCATGCTGCAGCCACACATCCCATGTGGGCTCGAGTGAGAGCCATGCCCACCCCTGTGTCACACAACCACATGCTACAGCTGGGCCGGATGAGATCCCTGCCCACTCCCATCCTGTAGCTGCAGCCTCACAACAGCAGCTGGATGCACACAGCTCACACAGGGGATGCCTCTGGCTGCCAGGAGGATAGCACTTCTAAGCCTTACATTATCTCCTACATTAGGATATGTCCTACATTAAGCCACTCCTTTGAGATGGGAAGAGGTAGCTGATTTGCCTAATACATAGAAACAAACACAGAGGGTCAGGCAAAATGAGGAAAGAGAAGACTTTTCCAAAAAACAGACAAGACAAAACCTCAGCAAAAGACATTAATGAAGCACAAATAAGCAATTTACCTGATAAAGAGTTTTAAATAATGGTCATAAAGATGCTTCCTGAACTTGGGAGAAGAATGGATGAACACAGTGAGAACTTCAACAAAGAAATAGAAAATATAAGAAAGCACCAAACAAAAAAATATAAAGCTGAAGAATACAATAACTAAACTAAAAAATTACCTTTGAGAGTCACAACAGGAAACTGGATGAAGCAGAAGAATGGGTCAGTGAGCTGGAAAACAAAGCAATGGCACTCACCCAGATAGAGCAGAAAAAAGAAAAACAAATTAAAAGTGAAGCTATTTTAAAGGACCTCTGACAAAGAATTAAGCAGAATAACATTTGTATTATAGGGGTGTAAAAAAGAGAAGAGAGAGAAAAGTCCAGAAAACTTATTTGAAGAAACTATGGCAGAGAACTTCCCTAATCCAGGAAAGAAAACAGACATACAGGTCCAAGAAGCCCAGAGAGTTCTAAACAAGATGAACACAAAGCGATCCACACTAAGGCACATTATTAAAATGTAAAAGTTAAAAAGAAAAAAAAATCTTAAAAGCAGCAAGAAGAAAACAACTTGTTACATAAAAGGGAAACCCAAAACACTATCAGAAAATTTTCAACACAAACTTTGCTTGCCAGAGGGAGTGGCATGATATATTCAAAATTCTGAAAGAAAAAATTTTCAGCCAATAATTCCTTACCCTGTAAGGTTATCATTCAGAATTAAAGGGGGAGATTAAGAGTTTTCCAGACAAGCAAAAAGCGAAGAAGTTCATCACCACTTAACCAGCCTTACAAGAAATGTTAAAGGGACCTCTGTGAGTAGAAAAGAAATGGCCCTAATTAATCACAAGAAAACATATGAAAGTAAAATATGTCCCTGGAAAAGGTGAATATATATTAAAGACAGTGAATCAATCAATTATAAGACAAGTATGAAAGTTAAAGACAAAAGTAGTAAAATTAACTAAAACTACATTAACTAATTAAGGGATGTATAATATAAAAGGATAAACTTAGGGGTACCTGGGTGGCTCAGTCTGTTGGGCATCTGACTTCCGCTCAGGTCATGATCTTGGAGTTGTGGGATCAAGCCCCACATTGGGCTCTCTGCTCAGCAGAGAGTCAGCTTCTCACTGTTGCTCTCTCTCTCTCTCTTTCAAATAAATAAATAAGATCTATATATAAAAAAAAATCACTTAACCACCTGTTACATACATAGAATGTTATATGTGAAACTCATAGTAACCACAAAGCAAGAACTTATAGTAAAAATACAAAAGAAAATGGTAAAGGAATGTAAACATAACACGAAAGATAATCACCAAACCACAAAGGAAGAGAAAGGAGAAAAAGGAACAGACAGCTAGAAAACAATTAACAAAATGGCAATAAGTGCATACCTATCAATAATTGTTATTAATATAAGTGGACTAAACTCGCCAATCAAAGACATAGAGTGGCTGAATGGATAAAACACAATCCATCGGTAGAAGACTCTACGACGGCACCGTGGAGTGGTGGAAAGCCAGACCGGAGCGACGTCGGACGCACAGGATCTTCCTCACGGAACCATGTCGAAGCAAGAAGCAGGCGCCAACGCCTCCTCATGGGTCGTTGCTTGCCGGCGAAACTCGGCAGTGTCCCATGCTCCGGAAAGGAGGCCGACGGAGGACCTGAATCGAAGAGGTCAGGAGGCCAGTAGGGGCGGCAGAGGTGGCGGCTGGAGGAACCCCTCTGACCTCCAGCAACCTGTGGCCGCTGGCCTCCTAGAACCGCCGCTTTGCTTTGGATTGAATAACGTGTGGGTCGGCGCTGTGATCGGTCGTGGAGGGTCAAAACTAAAAGTACAACAAATACGAAAATACAGATAATAAAAGGTCATTCAGAAGAAGCGGAGATCAGCATCTTTGGCAACAAGGTGATGCAGGCGAAGGCCAAAACAGTGATAGATAATGTTAAAAAACAAGAAAATTACAATTAAAAACTCGGAACTGATATTGTTGCATTCCAACCTTATGTTGGAAGAGATGTAAAGACAGATAGTAATGTTACAGAGAATCAGCCATTGATTGATTGGGATCAAATTCGAGAAGATGCTTTGAAATGGGGGGGAAAAAATGGGAAGATTACCACCAATTAAGAAAAACCTTTACGTGGAGTCAGAAGCAACAAATTCAATGTCACAAGTGCAAGTAGACACTTGGAGGAAAGAAAATTATACTATAATGTGTGATGACTTGAAAGAAGGGGAGAAGTGTCGTATACCCAATCCTACTTGTAAATTTGAGGATGCTTTTCAGTGTTATCCTGAGGTTATGGAAAACATTAAAAAGGCAGGCTTTCAAAAGCCAACACAGATCCAGTCGCAGTCATGGCCGATAGTTTTACAAGATGTAGATCTTATAGGAATACCCCAAACTGGAACCGGGAAAACACTGTCCTACTTAAATTGCCCGGATTTATACACTTGGATTCACAGCTTGTAATTAGTGGAAAAAGGAATGAACCCGGCATGTTAGTCCTTACACCTACGCGCGAGTTAGCACTTCAAGTGGAAGCTGAATGTTCCGAGTATTCATATAAAGGCCTCAAAAATGTGTGTATATATGGCGGTGGAGATAAAAATGGACAAATACAAGATCTGAAAAAAGGAGTAGATATTATTATAGCAACTCCTGGAAGACTGAATGATCTACAAATGAATAACTTTGTTAACCTCAGAAATGTAAACTACTTGGTTTTAGATGAAGCCGACAAGATGCTAGATATGGGATTTGAACCCCAGATAATGAAGATTTTATTAGATGTGCGCCCAGACAGGCAGACTATTATGACAAGTGCAACGTGGCCATATGCTGTCCGTCGACTTGCACAGACTTATTTGAAAGAGCCAATGATTGTATAAATTGGTACTTTGGATCTAGTGGTGGTAAGTACCGTGAAACAAAACATAATTGTCACCACCGAAGAAGAGCAACGATCTCATATCCAAACTTTTCTAGGAAGCCTGTCTCCCAAAGACAAAGTCATAGTGTTTGTCAGCAGAAAAGCTGTTGCTGACCACCTATCAAGCGACCTGATTCTGCGACATGTATCAGTGGAATCCCTTCACGGTAATAGGGAGCAGAGTGACCGAGAGAGGGCATTAGAAAACTTTAAAACAGGTAAAGTAAGAATATTGATTGCCACCGACTTGGCATCTCAGGGTCTTGATGTCCTTGATATCACACACATCTATAATTATGATTTCCCCCAGAACATCGAAGAATATGTGCACAGAGTAGGGCACACTGGAAGAGCAGGGAGAACTGGGATATCTATTACTGTCCTCACTAGAAATGACTGGAGGGTTGCTGGAGAGTTAATTAATATTCTGGAAAGAGCACAACAGAGTATCCCAGAGGATCTTGTGGCAATGGCCAAGGGGTGCGAGGTGAATAAACTGAAAAAAGAAATGGAGAAAAAATTGAGGAGACCCCAAGGAAAACCCCAGAAGTTTTATTATTAATGCCCTTGTTGAAAAGTGGTACCAGCCCCCTGAGAGGAGGTCTCAAGATATATGGAAGTATGGGAAACATGCTGGCACTATGAAGAAATAAGTGATTCTTCAAATAATAGTGTTTAAAAATGTAGAATTCGGTATTTTATACTTTAATAAAATACAAAGTATTTAAACGAGTTAAAATTTTTTTCATGGATATTAAGGAATGTAGCATTACATTTTTCACTTTTTACTATCCTTATTTAAAAATATAAATTTTATCTCCTGTAATGTTGTTATATTAAGGTCAGTCTTTAAAGAGTTGAAAGCCTGTTCAGATATCATGGCAGTGAAAGATACTGTTAACAAATAAATGTTTTTTTATGATAAAAAGAAAAAACCTAATCCATCTATTATGCTGTCTACAAGGGACTAACTTTATTTTTTTAAGTTTATTTATTAGTTAGTTAACTAGTTATTTATGTAATCTCTACACCCAATGTGGGGCTCAAACTCATGACACCAAGATCAAGAGTCACATGCTCTTCCAACTGAGCTGGCCAGGTGCCCTAAGACTCGCTTTAGAAGTAGGGTCACACACAGACTGAAAGAAGAGGGATGGAAAAAGATATTCTATGTAAAAGGAAACAGAAAGCTGGTGTAGCTATACTCATATCATAGAAAATAGACTAAAATAAAGATTGTATAACAGACAAAGAGGGGCATTACATGATGATAAAGAGGACAATCCAACAAGAGGATATAACAATTTTATTTATTTATTTTTAATTTTTATTTATTTATTTGACAGAGAGACACAGCGAGAGAGGAAACACAAGCAGGGGGAGTGGGAGAGGGAGAAGCAGCTTTCCCACGGAGCAGGGAGCCCTATGCGGGGCTTGATCCCAGGACTCTGGGATCTTGACCCGAGCTGAAGGCAGACGCTTAAGGACTGAGCCACCCAGGTGCCCCGAGGATATAACAATTTTAAATATCTATGCAGTTAACATAAGAACACCTAAATATACAAAGCAAATATTAATGTACCTAAAGGGAGGAATTGACAGCAATACAATTAATAGTAGATGTTAACATCAGAATTACATCATTTCATATATTATTCAGACAAAAACTCAATAAGGAAACATCAGACCTAAATGATACATTAGACCAGATAGACTTTATACAGACCATCCCATCCAAAAGTAGCACAATATATATTGTTCTTAAGTGCACATGAAATATTCTCCAGGGTAGATCACATATTGGAACACAAAATAATTCTCAATAAATTCAAGAAGGTTGAAATGATGTCAAGTATCTTTTCCAACTACAGTGGAGTAAAACCTGAAATCAATTACAAATTGAAAACAGGAAAAAAACATAAAAATGTGGAGATTAAAAAATGTGCTATTGAACAACCAAAGGGTCATTGAATAAATTGAAGGAGAAATTAAAAAAAAAAAAAAGACCTAGAGACAAATGAAAACAAAATCGGGCATACCAAAACCTATGGGATGCAACAAATGCAGTTCTGAGAGGGAAGTTCATAGCAATAAAGGCTTACTTCAAGAAAAAAGAAAAAAATGTCAAATAAAAAATCTAACTTTACACCTAAAGGAACTAGAAGAAGAGGAACAAATGAATTCCAAAGTTAATAGAAGGAAGGAATTAATAGGGATCAAAGTAGAAATAAGTAAAATAGAGAGTAAACAGACAATAGTAAAAATCAGTAAACTAAGAACTGGTTCTTTGAACAAAATTGACAAAGAATTAGCTAGACCAACCAAGAAAAAAAAAAAACCACAGAGGGTTCAAATAAATCAAATCAGAAATAAAAGAGTAAGTTACAGTTGATACCATAGAAATACAAATGATCATAAAAAATACTACAAGTCTATATTAACAAATTGGACAACCTAGATGAAATAGATAAATTTCTAGAAACACACGATCCTCCAGGACTGACTTATGAAGAAATAGAAAATCTGAATAAACTAATTTCTAGTGATAGTGAATTAGTAATAAAAATCTCCCAAGAAATGAAAGTCCAAGACCAATGGTTTCACTACTGAATTCTGTCAAATATTCAAATATTTAATACATTGTCTTCTCAAACCCTTCCAAACAATTAAAGAGGAAGAATACTTCCAAACTCATTTTATTTTATTTCTTTTTAAAGATTTTATTTGTTTATTTGAGAGAAAGAATGAGATAGAGAGAGAGAACGAGAGGGGGGAGTCAGAGGGAGAAGCAGATTCCCTGCTGAGAAGGGACTCTGATGCGGGACTCGATCCCGGGACTCCAGGATCATGACCTGAGCCAAAGGCCGTTGCTTAACCAACTGAGACACCCAGGCTCCCTCCCAAACTCATTTTATGAGGCTAGCCTTATCCTAATTCCAAAACCAGAGAAGCAATCTACAGGTTCAATGAAATGCTTATGAAAATCTCACAGAAATATAACAAATAATTCTAAAATTTATATATATGACACCACCAAAACAATCTTGAGAAAGAACAAAACTGGAGGTATTATGCTCCCTAATTTCAAATATACTGGAAAGCCATAGTAATCAAAACAGTATGGTGTGGATTCACAGATGAATGGAACAGGACTGGGAGCCCAGAAAATAAACCCACACATGTATGAACAATTAATTTACAACAAAGGAGTCGAGAACATAAAACAGAGAAAGGATGGTGTCTTTGATAAACGGTGCTGAGAAAACTGGATAGCCACATGCAAAAGAATGCAAGTAGACGACTGTATTATACCACACACAAAAATTAACTCAAAGTAGATTAACAACTTGAATGTAAGACATGAAATCATAAAATTCCCAGAAGAAAACATGGTGAGAAGGTCCTTGACATTCATCTTAGCAGTTGGTGGATCTGACTCCAAGGGCAGAGGAAACAAAAGCAAAAATAAAGAAATGGGCCTACATCAAACTAAAAAGCTTCTACACAGCAAAGGAAATCATCACCAAAATGAAAAGACAATCTACTGAATGGAAGAAGACATTTGCAAGTCATTTATCCTATAAGGGATTAATGTGCAAAATATATAAAAAAACTCATACAACTAAACAATAAAAAAAAACTTAAAAATGGGCAGAGGACTTGAATAGACATTTTTCCAAAGAAGACATACAGATGGCCAACAGACACATGACAAAATTTTCATAAGCACTAATTATTAGGGAAATGTAAATCAAAATCACAATGAGATATCACCTCACACCTGTTAGAAGGGCTATTATCAAAAACACAAGAAATAACAGGTGTTGGAGAGAATGTGGAGGAAAGGGAACCCTTATACATTGTTGGTGGGAATGTAAATTGTTGCAATCCCTATGGAAAACAGTATGGAAATTCTTCAAATTATTAAGAATATATGGAAATTCTCCCAAGTAATTAAGAATGGATCTACTATATAATCCACCTATCCCACTTCTGGGTATTTATCTGAATAGCATGAAAACACTAATTTGAAAAGATGGTTGGATGTCCATGTTCACTGCACATTATTTACAATAGCCAAGTTATGGAAAAACCTAAGTATCCACTGATGGATAAATGAATAAAGATGGTATGCTACACACACACACACACACACACACACACACACACACACACACACACACACGGGAATACTATTCAGCCCTAAAAATAAATGGAATCTTGTCATTTGTCATGCGTGGAACCTAAGGGTATTATGCTAAGTGAAATAAATCAGGTGGTGAAAGACAAATACTGTATGATTCACTCATAGGCAGAATCTAAAAGAAATGTAACAAATGAATAAACAGAATAACACAAAAACAAACTCATAGATACAGAGACAGACTAATGATTACCTAATGGGTGAAGGGGGTATATTTTGTGGTGATGGGTGGTAACTAGACTTTTGGGGGTATTCACTTTGTAGTGTATAGAGATATCAAAGTATAATTTTGTATACCTGAAAATTATATAATGTTATATACCAATTTGACCTCAAAAAATAGATATATTGATTGAATGAATAAACAAATAATTGCCAACAAAAAAAGTGAGAGGAGTATATAAAGATATGAGGAAGAGTACAGCCCCTAACAATTGGTTTTAGGAAACTAGTAGACCCTTGCCTTAGATTTGTAAATAATTGAAACAATTGCTAATGCTTTAATTAACACTACTTGTCTTTGGAATCAGAGAAATAGACTGATTGGGAGGCTCATGATGTGTTTTACACTAGCTTTGAACACTATTGCCAAAGTGGAGAAGGCTGTAAACTCTCCAAATAAGCCATGTTGAAAAATCACGTTTGGCTATTTGTCTCCTAAAGACTTTTTGTGAAGAATTGGCCTCAAACAAGTGTGATACCTGTGTGCTTGTGCTGATTTTCTGTTAGCATTATTATCACCAATTAAGACAAAATGGTTTTATGAACAATCAGAAAAACTTAAACTGCATCATGTTTTCTAAAATTTAGATGTTTGATATAAAATATATGATGGGATTGCCAGGCTTTGAAAATTACCCACTTTATATTGTAATCATGGGGAAGAGCTCTGGAGATGCTTACAGCTGAGGGTTTTTGTTTCATTGTTTTTGTACATTGTGAGCAAGAAGCCTAGTGTTTTATGCTCTCTTTGCTGCCTGTGCAGCTGCAGATAATTAACACTATTTCTAGATCCGTGTTTCAGGCCCCAGTCAATGGATGCTGCTGATATTAAAAAAAAAAAAAGTTTTGGCATAACATGACAGAGTAAGGTTGAAGAAGTTATTGCAGGACAAAACTAGCTATGTTAATTTCTGCACCATTTACACCAAAGGTTGAAAAAGAATCAATAAGGAAATGCTTTGGGCCTTGTAATAAGGCATTATATAAAAGAATGATGAAACTAATTTAAAATGCTATTTATTAAAAACAGATGTCAAAAGAATGTGAGTCCTAAAACTCCTCTATTTAAACTATGCACTTTTAGCATTCATAACTTTAATGGCCATTTTTGAAAGATCTGAATTTCTTTATATAATTATTAAATGTATTATTATGGTATTTATATTTCCATTGCTGTAATGTTTTAATATTTATGATGGAAAGATTTAATCACAGGGCTTAATTTATAGTAAAGTCTCAAAAGTATTTGTTGAATGAAATTGAACTCATAACTATTTTAAAATAACATTCCTTGTACTTATATAAGATTTAGCTTATGTTGTATATGAATGCACTGGTACTTCCCTTAGGGAGAATGAAATGCTGCATTTACTGCACACTTAATACATTCAAAGTTTTTTACTAATGCCTTAAATTTATATATTTTTACAACACTCTAAAAGTTTTAGGCTGAAGATTATTATGCCCAATTGATAGAAACAAAAACTGAAGCTCAAAATTTCTCGGTATTCTGCTTGAGATTAATTATACAGAAAGATTCTAGCTAGCTAGCTAGATTAAAGGGGAAGATTTAGGTTTTGGAATCAAGTTTATGTTTTATATATATACATTTCTTTCTATAATTATAAGTTAGAACAGATAATTGTTTGTATGTTTATGGATTGATGTTTATATAACTTCTTAGTACTTACTGTCCATAGATCTTTCAGTTAGTATATAGTATAGAGAGGTTTTACAACACTTTTTTAAAAATAGACTTCATTTTTTAGAGCATTTTTGGGTTTGCAGCAAAACTGAGCAAAAGTTACAGAAAATTTCCATATACCCTCTGTCCCCACATATGCATAACCTCCTCCATTACCAACAACTCCCACCAGGATGGTACATTTGTTATATTTGATAAACCTTCACTGACATATCACTATCATCCAAAATCCATGGTTTACATTATTTTTTAATATTAATTACATTTAAATGCAGGTCATAGTATTTTGGATAATGAATTAATTTAACTCTTTAAAACACAGACAATACCTAAAATTAATCGTGTTTCATTATTTCTTGAACTTTTCTAATGTGTATATATATGTGCAGATGAATACATATAGGTATAGACCACACACACACACACACACACATGCTTGCATATGTATGCATAACTAATTTAATCTCACAACACTGTGAGGGGAAGTGGGTTAAAGTTATTACCCCCACTTTACCAATGATAAAAGCCAAGGCACAGAATTTACATAATTTGCTCAAGTGAAAGACTTGGACATTTATCCTGGTTATTGAGGTTCCAGAATTTGTTCTTTTAATTATTATATTATATATTTTGGTACCTAATATTTATACTTATAGAAATGTCATATAAATGAGACACTCTTCTATATATTTTATAGATGTTAAATCATTTTATCTTACAACAACCCTATACATCTTAACAAAAATCACTAACTCTTGCCTAATATACAAGTTCTCAGCATATTTTTTTTTGATGAACATGCAATTTTTAGATTCTCTGTATTCTGATATCACCTTCAAGAGGGCATAATTCCTAGATACTTGAGTACTGTTCATAAGAAGAAAATTTAATTCATTAGACTGAACATTTAGATCAATCATTATAATGTGGTCAGCTTTTACTTCAGGTGCTGTACATTGGCAAAAACAAAAAACCTGTTTCTCAAATATAAAAATAAGACAACACTGACTATATTTTTAATACACAGCACAATACACCCTGTTGAAAATCAGGGGCTTGTTGATTAAAGTCCCAAATCCCCAGCATAGTCCCTTATATTCAGACCTAGGTAGCCTTACGGCATCCTCCACAGCCTTCTCCTGGTGGCACATTGCAGTCTTATCACAGTAGGAAATTCACTTGTGTGGAGTGAGGTAACAGAGCACAGAGGCCAGAGCAGGACTACCAGACTTCATAGTCTAGCCCCACTCTGCTAGCTGTGTGGTCTTGAGCAGGTTAATTGAATTCTCTGTGCTTCAGTTCTCTGTAAAATAGGGATGAGAATAATGGTACTTTCTGAAGATGTTGATTTAATGATTAATGAGTTAATATACAAAAACAATTTTAACAGTACCTAATCCATAGTAGGCATTGTGTAGGGATTAGTTACTACTACTTTTTCCTAAATGTGTTATACATTTTATAATCATAGACTTTTGCTATGTCTGAGATTTTTTCCTAGGAAATGTTCTGTCCATTTATTCCCTTGTTCTGGCAGACACTCCATTTCCGAAGAGGTTTTTAGTATGATGGTTTCTAGTATGTAATTTGAAATGACTGGCTGGCTTTGAAGTTTGTCTCCATCTCTTGGTAGCAAAATGATTTTGAGCATATTAAACTCCCCAAGACTCAGTTTTCTTGTTTATAAAGTAGAGATAATAATTGTACTATCTCCCTTTGTTTTTGTGAAAATTAAAGACATAATTTGTGTAAAGCCCTTTGCACAATGTAAGCACTCAATAAACTTTAATTATTGAGAAATCTCTCTCCAGCTTTCTCCCACACGTTTCCTAGCACAAGGTAGAATTAAATTCTCCTTTATCATTGTGCCCATAGCACATGAAAAACAATTTTATCTACCTTTATTATAGTAATTTGTTTATACACTTAATGGCTTAAGGTTGAGCTGCAGTTGACACTGTATTTGCAAAAAAAAAAAAAAAAGAATGACATCTGACATGACTATTAGAGATGAAATTTCAGGTTACTTTGTTTTTCAGGTAAAAGGAGTTACATGATTTTGCCGATTGAGAATGGAGAGAATGGGAACAATGTGTTATATTTGTGTTCGGGAAAAATGTGAGGGACAGATACCTCAGGGAAATAGCAAGGAAGCAAACATACTTTTGCTTTCCTGAGGTTATTAAGGTGCTATGTTTTGAACAAATTCACTACCTTTCATGATTTTTTAGTTAATAACATTTACCACTGTTCATATCCTTATGCCTAGAAAAGAGGGACTTCAGACCAAATAGCTCAAAATATATGAGAAGTATTCATGTGCACTAAATTCCTCTTCTAATACTGCCATTTATGACTGGCTATAGATAAGTCCTTTCCTGTCTTTTCAGATAGCTCTTATTTCCCTAGTGGGCCCAAAGACTTGTACATTTCTGCTTAGCTTAGCTCCTCCTTGTATTTGGAGGAAGGAAATGCTGAATCTGAGTGGAGATTTTTTCCTAGCATACTGGCTTTGAAGTTTGTAAAGATTTTAATTAATGTACTTCTGTGTATACTTCTCAGTCTCCTGATACCTAGATTTCAGCTGTGAGAACATGGTTTGAATTATGCTGGTTAATAGAGAAGGGCAATATGAGCAGCCAACTGAAAGAAGCCTACACTGTAATGACACAGGGGATAGATAAAACTCAGTTGATTGCATACTATAAACAACGATCATAAGGCATCCATTCACATGTAAGCAATTTTCTCTGCGATCCAGTTCTTGCTTCATGAATGTCTGTTATGCAGGGAAGACAGTGAGAGAAAAAACAAAGAGGATTCATATATTGCTTAATGAAGCATGGCTTCCAAAATAAACAAGAGGATAGTGACCTTGGAAGAAAGGAAAACCTGGATAATTTAAGAAGAAGGTAACTTTTAAGAGGTAGTTTAGATGGAACTTAATGTTTCCTATGCCAAATCTTTAAATGATGAAGACTAAAATACTCAGGTTCAAAGTCCAATTCCATTACTTAGATTTCTGATTTATAGAAAGAGAGCTAATTACATAGGTTATTTTTTAATTGTTTTATTTATTTATTTATTTATTTATTTATTTATTTATTTTATTGTGTTATGTTAATCACCATACATTATATCATTAGTTTGTGATGTAGTGTTCCATGATTCATTGTTTGCATATAACAGCCAGTGCTCCGTGCAGTACGTGCCCTCTTTAATACCCATCACCAGGCTAACCTATCCCCCCACCCCCCTCCCCTCTAGAACCCTCAGTTTGTTTCTCAGAGTCTATAGTCTCTCATGGTTCGTCTCCCCCTCCGATTTCTCCCCCTTCATTTTTCCCTTCCTGCTATCTTCTTCTTTTTTTCTTTTAACATATAATGTATTATTTGTTTCAGAGGTACAGGTCTGTGATTCCACAGTCTTACACAATTCACAGCCCTCACCATAACACACACACTCCCCAATGTCTATCACCCAGCCACCCCATCCCTCCCACCCCCCACCACTCTAGCAACCCTCAGTTTGTTTCCTGAGATTAAGAATTCCTCCTATCAGTGAGATCATATGATACATGTCTTTCTCTGATTGACTTATTTCACTCAGCATAATACCCTCCAGTTCCATCCACGTCATTGCAAAGGGCAAGATTTCATTCTTTTTGATGGCTGCATAATATTCCATTGTATATATACCACATCTTCTTTATCCATTCATCTGTCAATGGACATCTTGGCCTTTCCATAGTTTGGCTATTGTAGACACTGCTGCTATAAACATTGGGGTGCACGTACCCCTTCGGATCCCTACATTTGTATCTTTGGGGTAAATACCCAGTAGTGCAATTGCTGGGTCATATGGTAGCTCTATTTTCATAGGTTAAATAGATGCTTTTTATGTTAAATAATATCCCATCCATTGTCTCTAAGGAAGTTAAAATTAATTGCCTATTAAGAGCAATGATGATTCTTGATTTTCTAAATATAAATCTGTTTCTATAGTTATAATTTACTATTTTGAATGAACAGAGAAAAACCATGATCATTTACTAACTAAATGTGAAAAAGTAGGAAAATACTATATAAAGATTCTATAAATTATACCAATTTTTAAAATTTTCTTTATTTTTAAAATTTAAAATCTTACAAAAATAACATGTGGATAAGAAAAGAACTTCATATGATAGAAATGGGAGTGCGTATTGTATTCCTTCCTTCACCAGCCACGCAGTTTCACTCCCACTCTTGCACAAATTTTCTACATGCACACATTCATACAAACATAATGATCTCTTAATGGGAGTATTTTATGCATGTTATTGTGCTTTGTTTTATTAACTTATTTTTCTTCACGTTTGCGATTCAGCATATGGATTTTATCATACACCTTTATATGGCCATAAACATACCCATTACATATATGTACCATAATTTTTTTAAACAATGTCTTATCAATGGACATTAAGGTTATTTCTAGTTTTTTTGTCTTATATGCTACTTACAACACTCTTGAGCATGCATCTTTGCATATGTTTGTGTGTATATTTTTGCCATGAATTCCTAGCAGTTGAGTTCCTAAGTAAAACAGCAAATATATTTAAATTTTGATAGATATGGTCAAATTCCCTATAAGTAGAGTGTACCAATTTCTCTGCTTCAAACAATGTATCTTGACACTTGTATGATCTCGTCTTTGCCTGTAAAAAAATACTGTTTAGATATTAGTAATTTTGAATTACCAAGTGTTACAGCTTGTTCTTGACTTAAAATTGGTATATATATAAAATCACATGATCATATCAATAGATGCAGAAAAAGCATTTGGCAAAATCCAACACCCATTCATGATAAAAACTCAGTGAACTGGGAATGGGAGGGACTTCCTCTACTTGATAAAAATATCTACAAAAAACCTACAGCTAATATCATACTTATTGGTGAGAAACTCAAAGCTTGCCCTCTAAGATCAAGTACAAGGCAAGGGCTAATGCAGGAAAACAAGAAAAGGAAATAAAAGTACACAGATCAGGTAGAAAGAAAACTAACCTAAACCAAAGCAGAAATCAACAAGTGGGACTACCTCAAACTAAAAATCCTCTGCATGGCAAATGAAACAATGAACAAAATGAAAAGGCAACCTCAGAAATGGGAGAAAATATTTACAAACCATATACCAGAAAGGGGTTAATATCCAAATATATAAAGAACTCAGACAATTCAATAACAACAATAACAAAAAATCTGATTTAAAAATGGTCAGAAGAACTGAATAGACATTTTTTCTTCAAAAAGCATCCAAATGGCCAATGTATACAGAAAACAATGTACAGAAAACATCACTTAAATCATTCAGGAAGTGGAAATTAAAACCACAATGAGATATTGCCTCACACCTGTTAGAATGGCTATCATCAAGAAGATAAGAGATAGTAAGTGAGGGTATGGAGAAAAGGGAACCCTCATGCACTGTAAATGGAAGTGTTAAGGAAGATGTAATGTATACATACACGGAATATTTTTCATCCATGATAAAGAAGGAAATCCTGCCATTCCTGACAACATGGATGCACCTTGAAGACATCATGCTTATTGAGATGAACCAGACAGTGAAAAACAAATATTCTATGATATCACTGATATTTGGACTCTAAAACAGCCAAACTTGTAGAAACAGATAGTAGAACAGTGGTTACCAGGAGCTGGAGTTTGGGGAACTGGAGAGATGTTGTTAAAGGGCATAAACTTGTAATTAGAAGATGAATACGATTTGAAGATTTAATGTATAGCAAAGTGATTATAGTGAACAATACTGTATTATATACTTCAAAGTTGCTAAGAAACTAGATCCTAAATGTTCTCACCACAAAAAAAGGATAATAATTATGTGACAGGATAGAGGTGTTAGTTAAATCTAAGGTTATAATCATATCATAATATATAAATGTATTAAATCAACCTACGGTACACCTTAAACTTACACAATGTTATATGTAAATTATAAGTCAAAATGAAAGCAGAACAAAACACAGTGCCATTAACCTTAGCACCCCCAAAATGAAATACTAGGGATAAATTTAACAAAATATGTACCATATTTGTATAAGGATAACTACAAAACTGATGAAAAATATCAAAGAATAACTAAATAAATAGAGAAATACCCCATGTTCATGGATGAAAAATCCAATGGTGTCAAGATGTCAGTTCTTATCAAATCCATCTATAGATTCAATGCAATCCAAATCAAAGTCCCAAGAAGTTACTCAGTGGACATCGATAAACTAAATCTAAAGTTTATATGAAAAAAGCAAAAGACCCAAAATAACCAACACAATTTTGAAGAAGAACAAAGTTGGAGAACAGATACTACCTGACATCAAGATTTAGAATAAAGCTACAGTAGTCCAGATAACATGGTATTGGCAAAAGAATATACAAATAGATAAATGAAATAGAATAGGGGCACCGGGTGGCTCAGTCGTTAAGTGTCTGCCTTTGGCTCAGGGCATGGTCCCTGGGTCCTGGGATTCGAGCCCTGCGTCAGGCTCCCTGCTCTGCGGGAAACCTGCTTTTCCCTCTCCCACTCCTCCTGCTTGTGTTCCCTTTCTCGCTGTCTCTCTCTCTCTGTCGAAATAAATAAATAAAATCTTAAAAAAAAAGGAAATAGTATAGATTGCTCAGAAAGAGACTCAGATAAATGTGGTCAACTAATCTTTGACAAAGAAGCAAAGGCAATGAAGCTAAGGTAGTCTTTTCAACAGATGGTGCTGGAACAACTGGACATCCAAAAGCAAAAAAAAAAAGAATCTAAACACAGATCTTGCATCTGTTACAATAATTCACTCAAAATGGATCCCAAACCTAAATATAAAACACAAAACTATAAAATTCCTAGAAGACAACATAAGTAGAAGACAAACCACAGACCAAGAGAAAATATTTGCAGAAAACACATATAATAAAGGAATGTTATCCAAAATATACAAATAACTCTTTTTTTTAAATTTTTTATTGTTATGTTAATCACCATATATTACATCATTTGTTTTGGTGTAGTGTTCCATGATTCATTGTTTGTTCATAACACCCAGTGCTCCATGCAGAATGTGCCCTCTTTAATACCCATCACCAGGCTAACCCATCCCCCTACCCTCCTCCCCTCTAGAAACCTCAGTTTGTTTTTCAGAGTCCATCATCTCTCCTGGTTCATCTCCCCCTCTGACTTACTCCCCTTCATTCTTCCTCTCCTGCTATCTTCTTCTTTTTCTTTTTTCTTAAAATATGTTGCGTTATTTGTTTCAGAAGTACAGATCTGTGATTCAACAGTCTTACACAATTCACAGCGCTCACTGAAGCACATACCCTCCCCAATGTCTATCACCCAGCCACCCCATCCCTCCCACCCCCGACCACTCCAGCAACCCTCAGTTTGTTCCTGAGATTAAGAATTCCTCATATCAGTGAGGTCATATGATACATGTCTTTCTCTGATTGACTTATTTCACTAAGCATAATACCCTCCAGTTCCATCCACGTCGTTGCAAATGGCAAGATCTCATTCCTTTTGATGGCTGCATAATATTCCATTGTGTATATATACCACTTCTTCTTTATCCATTCATCTGTCGATGGACATCTTGGCTCTTTCCACAGTTTGGCTATTGTGGACATTGCTGCTATAAACATTGGGGTGCAAATAACTCTTAAAACTAAATAGCAAATCACACAACATGATTTAAAAATGTACCAGAGACCTTAACAGATACACCTAAGAAGATATATAGGTGGCAAGTAAGCATATGAAAAGATACTCCACATTGTATCATCAAGGGAATAAAAATTAAAATGACATGATACCACTACATATGTATTAGAATGACCAAAATTCAGAACACTGAAAACATCAAGTACAGGTGAGGTTGCAAAGCAATAGGAACTCTTGTTCATTGCTAATGAGGATTTAAGATGGTTTGGTGGTTTCTTACATAAATAAACATAATTTAACCATGTTTCAGCAATCGCACTCCTTGGTGTTTACCCAACTGAGTTGAAATCATATCCACAAAACAACTAAAAGTTGGGAACAACCAAGATGCCCTACAGTATGTGAATGGTAAGATAAACTGTAGTATATCCAGAAAATGCAATAGTATACAGCACCAAAATCAATGAGATATCAGCCATGAAGAGACATGGAGGAATATTAAATGCATGTTATTAAGCAAAAAAGCCAGTCAAAAAAGGCAGCATACTATATGATTCCAACTATATGACATTCTGAAAAAGGCAAAACTATGGAGACCATAGATCAGTTACTACCAAGGATTGGGGTGAGGGCACAGGGTCAGATAAATAGGTGGGACACAAAGGATTTTTAGGGCAGTGAAACTACTTTGTATATTGACATAATGATGGATACGTGTCATTATACATTAGTTTAAACCCAGTGAATGCACAGCACCAAAAGTGAACCATAATGTAAACTATGGAGATTGGGAAATTCTGATGTATCAATGTAGATTCATCAACTGTAACAAATGTACCCCTTTGTTGAGGGATGTCAATAATGGGGGAATCTATGCATATGTAAGGGCAGGGGGTATATGGGAAATCTCTGTACCTTCCTCTCAATTTTTCTGTGAACCTTAAACTGCTTTAAGGAAATAAAGTTTTAATTAAAAAAAATGGTATAGATATAGTCTTATCTCTTCTCAGTTTTAAGAACAAATATATGTGTCTTTAATAATGGATGGGTTGTGAAGATAGTGGTGTTTAATACCAATCATTCTTTCTAAGTTGTTACATGGTGAAGCATGATTTAAAAATACTGGCAAATTAAAGAAATTCGACTGTACCAATAACATTTTTGGAACTGTTTTTTATTTTTTCAGACAGTAGGATAGTTTTATTATAAGATAAGGAAGTTTAAAGAGTCCTCATACTGGGAAAGATGTGCTAGATATTTAAACTATAACAAAATGTGCCTAATTTACTTATTCTCACTTATTATTTAGACCTTTTTAAAGTAGTTGATGTTTGATGGACAGGTGATGTGATGAGTCTAATTACTGTTTTACATGTTTTGTTTTTGGTAGTCTCATCAAATGCATTTTTATTGTTCTAAATACTTCCCTTTCTAAGTAATCAATTTTATTTCTTAGCATTTTAGAAAATGTAATATTATTATTATTCCTAAACTTATTTCTAATGATCAATTCTGCTATGAATTCACTTAACTTTAAACATGACATTTAAAATATTAAACCCAAACTTTCTATCACCAAGTTTTTATTAAGGAATCCAACGTTTTGGATATATTACAGCTGAACCTCATGCTAGCAAAATGTTGGTAGAGAGAAAATAGTCCTTTGGATAATGGATATTAAAGACCAGAGCATGTAAATTTTTGGAGTTAGTAAAAAGCCTTTTTTCATACAGCTGACTAATGTAGATAAATAATTAGATAATTTAGAGTCATGTGCTGCTATATTTCAGCAAATTATTTGTCTTTTCCTAGAATCCCGCTTTATTTCGTTTAAATTTTTTAAAAATATTTTTAAAACATTTTTAATGTTGGGCTTATCTAGAGTCAAAATATGGAACTCAATACTTCCTATTTTATCTCTATTCATTTTATTTTGCATATGTAATTTATATTCATTGACATCCACTTATTGGCAGGGCCAGCTAGCCTACAACAAAGGATCATGCTCCCCTTTTATATGGTAGATTTATTGCTGCGAAGTGGCTTCCAGGCCACATACTGCAGTCCTCAGCAGCTCTTTCCACTAGGCCTTACGTGGGAGGTCATGTGACTAGTTCTTGCATGTTGAACCAGAGTAGATGGAATGCTTGTCACTTCAGAGTCCAGATCATTAAGAAATGGGTGTGGTTTAAAGAACTTGTCTACTGCGGACCTCATCTGGACGTGATATAACCTTTTTGCCACATAGGTACCATTGACATCCCAGAACATGATATACCCTAGCAATTGCACATAGTTTATTCCCAAATATAGGCACTTTGTTTACTCTTATTGATAAAATTATAGCATATAAGGAATGAGGACCACTGATGGGAGCTTTCAGAAAAAATTTCTTCAGACTATGGGGTCTCATTAAAGTTAGAGGCATTTTACCTACATTATAAAGAAGATTTTTGCCCATTTTATATTCAAATAGCATATAAGTTGTATTGATTTGAGTCTTAAGTCCCAGTTGTAGGTTCAAAGCATAATTATTTAAAATGGCTATGATTCAATGACAAATATAAATAACCAACTTCTGTAGGTGCTGGACATTGTTGATCACTTTCCTAGGTCCCCTTCTTGTTTTGGCCTTGGGATCCACTGATATCTATATAAGGTTTGTAACTAGAATGAAGTAATTTTGCATAGAAAGCTCTTTAGAGATAATTTAATTCCATCCTGCGTCCTAAGTATAAGGCAATGATTGTTATGATTAAGAAAATGATGATAATGAGAATGAGGTTGAGAGTCACAGAAATAACAATGTCTAAATATTTATTGCTAAAAAGATTATTGGGAAATTTGTAGGCACTTCACATGTTACTTCTAATTTGTTAGGTACTACTGTTATCCTCATTTTATAGATAAAGGCATTAAAACTCAGATTGTTTATAGGAATTGAAAAAGGCTACACAACTATTCAGTAATAAAGTTAAGAATTGAATTCAGGTCTATTGGATGTCAAACCCTCCATTATTTGCTGCCATAGTTCATTGCATATTAACTGACTTGCCCAGAGTCACACAGCTCTCTTTTCATTAGTATATTTAAGGCAAAAATCTATGTCTTCCATGTACAGGTATTATTATTGAGACGTGTGGTTATAAGAAGTGATGTCACTCTAGATGTTGTCCACTCTTAGTTAGACCATTCACAATTTCTGGTAATCATTCTCTGTTTCCTGAGTCTGATTTCGTCTCTATTTCTCTAAACTGCTGTTGTAAAAGTAACTACTCTTGTTAAGCTTCATATTTTACTTTTTTTTTTTTTATGTTCTCATTGGGTTAACTGATTGTCTTGTTCACAGAGATAATAGCAGCCATCAGATTTTGTCCCATGGGACCTCCTCTTTGACATTCAGTTTACTAACTTATAGAGTTATTAATTTAATTAATAGTTGTGAAACACACTCAGAACAGTGTTGTTTATTATTATTGCTTTTATTACTATTATTATTATTGACAGCCTTCATCAGTCTTTCCTATACAACCCAAATCCCTCAACTTGTGTTCTAGACTTTAGACCTATTATTTCCTATCTCTATAATCCTTGTTCCAGTAATTATCCTTCCACATAATATCTTAAATATTTCTATATCTAACTTAGTTATTTGAGCATATAAACAGATTCAAGTTCGGGACACCTGGGTGGCTCAGTCGGTTAATCATCTGCCTTCAGGTCAGGTCATGATCCCAGGGTCCTGGGATCAAGTCTTGTGTCAGGCTCCTTGCTCAGAAGGGATCCTGCTTCTCCCTTTGTCTGATGCTCCCCCAGCTTGTGCTCTCTCTTTCTCTCTCTGTCTGACAAATGAATAAATAAAGTCTTTAAACAGATTCAAGTTCCTATGATCTAAAAAAACAATAACTATGCAAAACTCCATGTCCTCTCTTTACCTTCAGTTCCCTTCTAATTCATACTGTGCACTTTTACTGCCTTTTGCAGGCAAATCTCTTAAAAGTATTTCATTTTTTATTTCATTGTCTCTTGCTTGTTTCATCTTTGCACATTATAAAAATTCCTGCAAATTATATATTTTTTCTATAGAGGCTTTTTTTTATTTGCAATTATTTCACTTACTTAACTTACAATTTTTATGCAGCTAAAGCAATGAAACTACTTTTTAATAAGGTATTGTAATTTGTGTGTTGCCAAATTCATTTTTTTCTTATCTTATTAGAGCTTTCTACTATATTCATTTATTCATAATTCATTCATCATTGAATACACATATCGAGCATGTATCATGATCCCATCATTTATAAAGACACTTGGATTACAATATTAAAAGGACAGAAAAAAGCCCTAGTTTTGTCACTTTCACATTTTGGAGTGAAAGACAGGAAATAAAGAAATAAAATAACACTCAATATACTTTAAGATGGTAATGAATGAAAAGGTGAAAATAGAGCTGACAAGGGGGAGAGAAAGGGTGGTGGAAGGAAGCTTCTCAAAACAGACAAAGGAAAACTTATCCAAGTGAAATCTGTGATTTTCAGATATAAGGGAAGAGTGATCCAGGCATAGGGAACAAACTTGGCATGTGCCTGTAAAAAAGGCCGGTGTGGCTTGACGAGAGGTAAGATACCAGTTTTGAGAAGTAGACAGCTCTCAGATCTCACAGGACTTTGTAAGCCATGTAAAGGTTTGGATTTTATCCTAAGGATAATAGGTGAACCATGGGAGGACTTTGGTCAAAAGAGGGAGAAGAAATGATTTTCCTTTCTAAAGGATCACTACAGATGTCCTAAGAAGCAAGAGTGTAAATCTAGGTGCAGCTAGTTAGAAAGTGAGTCCAATAACTCTTGGGGATAGATGCTGGTAATGCGGAGAAGTGAGAGACGGTAGTTTACAGAACATATTTGGAAAGCAAAACTAAATGGACTTGTGGATGGCCTGGATATCTTTTTATGAAACGTGTGGTGTGGGGGTGGGTTTGGGGGTGTTGTGTATTGTGAAAGAAAATTGTGAATTTGTGGTACATAATTACAAATAGCCCTAGATTTGTTGCCATTACTATGTAAAATCATAGAACAAAACCATATAGCGTATTACATCACCCCGGATATATTCTATTATTTCTCTTCTTGGAGATTAGGGTCCCTTTTGCTGTCCAGTTACCCCAGCTCAGTTGCTAGTGGTGATCACAAATTGTGAGCCTGCTTTTGTGAGGATACACAACATATGATTCATGTGCTATAAAATTATGAATGAAAGCATTAGAACCTAATCCTGATAAGGCACAGATTTATACGCCATTTACCACAGCTAGGCTTGGTGGGACACTGTGACTAGGTAGTCTGTGCAATATTTGCTCCTTTGTGGCTGGGATGTGATATAACTGGGATTCCCACTGGAATCACATGGAACATGGGGAGGACAATTACAAGAAGTGTGTGTGTATTTGTGTGTGTGTGTGTGTGTGTGCACGCATGGACAGGTGTGTAGGGAGAGTAGAAACATATTCTCTGTGAGCAAAATCACTGTGGGAAATTTGAGAAAAAAATTTTCCCCCAAATTTTAAATTGTTTCCCAGAATTTTACTTTGGCTCTGAACCAGTGAGGATTTATAGGAATGATAGGTTTAAAAGTTTGGGAAATTTGGAAAAAATTAACTTTGAAGTAAAAGTATTTCATTTGTAGATTCTCTCTGTGATTCGAAATCCCATACATTTTGATGTACTCTATAGAAAAAGAAGGAAAGGCATGTTAAACTTTTAGAGCCTAGGGAAAGAAAATATAGTATCAGCTTAACCTTTATCCATTCCTTTTGAATGATAAACAAGCACAGAAATCTTGATATTCTAGTGTTTGTGAGATTAAAATTTTCCATTGAGTGGTAAGAGGTATCTCTTTTTCCCATTTAGCTTCATTGAATAAATAACTCTCATTACAAGTCTTTATATATTTTAATATGAAAATAAAGTTGTCTCTTTTTCACCTATTATTCTCATGTTAATCTGAGTGCCAGAAAATGTGGTGCATTCTGATTATTTTATTCTCACACACCATATTGGAACTTCAGAGCTTTATAGAATGATTTCCAAGTATTATTATTATTGTAGGTGTTTTTCCATTTATAAAATTATAATATTGAGCATAACGTTAAGTCTTGAATGCTTTCTAAAAACAGAAAAATGAGTACAAATTGACATGTATTCTGTGTGCAGTTTTCATTAAAGGAGTGCAACACAATGGAAAGTGCCATCCCATTTTAATAAAATGGTTTAATGCAAATACAAGTTTCTACTGGAACCTCCATGTGTTCAAACTAATGATTCCTGAAGAAGATATAACTTGTTACCACTTTGTCGGGTCAGACAAGTCTAAATTATAGCAAGCTAATGATATTTGCAAGCATTTTTTTATTATTATAGTTGACAGACAATGTTACATTAGTTTCAGGTATAAAACATAGTGATTCCACAGGTTTATACATTATGCTTTGCTCACAGCAAGTTTAGCTACTGTCACCATACAAAGCTATTTTAGTATCACTGACTCCACTTTTATGCTCTTTTATACTCATAATTTATTCATTCTATAGATGGAAGCCTACATCTCTTGCTCTCTTTCATTCATTTGCCCATCCCTCTACTCCCCTCCCTGCTGGCAACCATCAGTTTGCTTTCTGTATTTATAGATCTGATTCTGAGCTTGCTTGCTTGCTTGCTTTCTTCTCTTTCTTTCTTTCTTTTTTCTTTCTTTCTTTTTTCTTTCTTTCTTTTTTCTTTCTTTCTTTCTTTCTTTCTTTCTTTCTTTCTTTCTTTCTTTCTTTCTTTCTTTCTTTCTCTCTTTCTTCCTTTCTTTCTTTCTTTCTTTCTTTCTTTCTTTCTTTCTTTCTTTCTTTCTTTCTTTCTTTCCTTCTTTCTTTCTTTCTTTCTTTTCTCTTTCTTCCTGATTCCATATGTGAGTGAAAGCATATAGTATTTGTCTTTCTCAGTCTGACTTATTTCATTTAGCAGAATACCCTCTAGGTCTCTCTATGTTTTCACAAATGGCACAATCTCATCCTTTTTTATGACTGAGTAATATTCCTGTGTGTGTGCGTGTGTCTGTGTGTCTGTGTGTGTGTACCACATCTTCCTTTTCCATTCATCTGTCAATGAACATTTGGGTTGCTTCCATATCTTGGCTATTGAAAATAATGCTGTAAAGACACATGTGGTGATGAGTACTGAGTGTTATAAGCAACTAATGAATCATTGACCACTATATCAAAAAAAAAAAAAGAAAAGAATGCTGCAATAAATATAAGGGTGCATATACCTTTCTTGATGTTGGTTTCAATGTTGAATTCTCCTTGTGAAGGATTTATTAGGTATTTGGTTTCAAACAGTCCAGAGCTATCCTGTGAGACAATAGGCTGGAACATGTTTATTTCTTTCCCAGTCTCAGCAGTAATTCAAAAAACTAATAAATATAAATAACAATGAAACTGTCAATTATAAAGAATATTATGCCTGAGGCTTCTCTCCTGGAAGTTAAAGTATCTATATTTTTTTAATGTAGACAGTCTTCAGTCCATATTCTGAAAGGCTCCTAGATAACAATTACCTATTTTCTTTCAAACTAAATATTTCTATTCTGCTTCATTTATAAAAACAGAAGTAGATGTATCCATGTAATGAACTAAAAGCTTGATCATTAAGACAAAAGTTGAAGAATTCTTGTTATAAAACAAAGTTATTAGAAATGACAAACATTATTTTTTTAAATGAAACTTTAACCAAGATACTACTATAGACATTTCATAATCTACGGCTAATAATATAGAAAAGATAAAATGGGGATGCCTGGTGGCTTAATCAGTTAAGTGTCTGACTCTTGATTTCAGCTCAGGTCATGATCTCAGGGTTGTGAAATCGAGCCCTGCATTGGGCTCTGCACTCAGTGGGGAATTTGCTTGAGATTATCTCTGTCCATCTCCTTCTGCCCCTCCCTCTCATTCTCTCTCTCTCTCTCTCTCTAAAATAAATACATCTTAAAAACCATGGCTGCTAAGAAACAAAAAGAAAGAAACCAGGAATTGTTTATGGTCTTAGAGTAGATAAGGATCTTACATGTCTACTCCATCTTTGCACTTTGGAAACGAACTCTTTTATATTATGCCTGTTCATCAAGTTTATGCTATTTTGATGATTAGAAATCTCTCCCTCATATTGAGCTAAATCTAGCTATATACCATCTATCCTGTTGATCCTTATACCAAGACTTTTTTAAAAGGGGACATAGCTACACTTGTGGTGAGCATAGAATAATGTATAAACTTCTTGAATCACTATGTTGTACACCTGAAACTAATGTAACATTGTATGTCAACTATATTCAGATAAAAACATTAAAAAAATAAAAAGTAAAGAAGAGGATGTGAACCAAATAAAAATAACTCAGTATTTTATAATGAATTTAATACAAAATGTTTTGCACTTACAAATTCAATAGTGACATTTGACCAATTTAGGAATTTATTAAAAAAAAAAATGCACAGCCCCAGGAGGGCCAGAGGGCTACTTATGTTGGAATTGAATTATGTAGTTTATCAAATTATATACTTGACTTTTTCTCATTTATAATCATTTTCTATAACTTGTAGTACAGTTTATCAAAAGATGGTGAAAAGAAGTTAATTTTATTAAAAAGTATTTTCGCAACCCAGTTCTATTTAGCAACCCAGTTCTGTAGCACAGAGTGGAAATGCTACTTTGGGGCAAACTTCTTTATTTGCATCTACTGAAAAGTTCTGTCTTCTTTGTTTTGCTTTCAGTGTTTTAGATGCCAGTGGCCAATTCTTCTCAGATTTTAATGGATTCTGAAAAGCCATTTAACCTTATTGTTCAATCTAGTAAATTATCAAAAGAAAGATGAATAAATTGAGAAAAATATGAGCATGATAATTTAAAATGAATTTAAATGTATTTGTGGTATTAGATTTATAAGAAGTATCATTTTCTAGGTAGAAGTACAGCTGCTTCAGTTAACTTGAATTATTCTTTTTCAACATAATTGTCTGAAGACTGATTAACATATTGTTGAAAGGAGATACTATTTCTTAGGTTTTCTGCAATTTTCCTAAGAGAAATCATCACTGAATTACAAATATCTCTGTGATGCTTGGCCTTTTCTTCCTGTTGCTTTATTATATCCAAGTAAATGGGGAAATATATTTCCAACTCAGTGCATATTTATTAAGCACCTATAAATGTGTAAGACCTGATGCTAGCCACTGCTGGAAATCCAAATTAATAATAAAATATACAACAGTCATGGCTTCAAATAGCATTAATTTAATAGAGATATAACTGCATAATTCCACAAAGAGACAATATATGTTTAAATATAAGTGTAAAGCATTTGTGAAAGAATAATTGATATATATTTTAGTTTCATACAATCCTGTGCTATGCTATGTATGTAGAACTAATGATAATGACAAAAGCAGAAACTGGCAGAGATGGAATATAATGGTCATTAAAATAATCTCTCTTCTACTATACCATTGTTATATTTTACTTTGTTGACTATAGACTCATTCCATATGGAAAAAAAATCCTAAAAGCTAATGATTATATTTTTAAAATAGAAATCCATTTTATGTATTTGTACAACTCTACCTTATTATTTATACTTACTGAACAATTACCCCAGGAAAGGACTTGGGAAAGAGGGGGTCAATAAATCATAAATAATGCCAGTTATTTTTATCAATAATTGACTACTATCCTGGTTCCTAGGAATGCATTATTTGAGTACAGATATGGGATCCCTAACTATAGGGATACCACATTCTTAATAAAATGTCTAAAAGTAAATATGACTTAAGTTTTACATCTTATATCTCTACTTGTTTTAACTTTTTAATTCTAGTGACTCAAATTTATAGTTCTTCTAGATTGTGAATGGAAATGCAATCATAATAATTCCAAACTCCATTTTCTCCAATTAGTATAATTCAGAGTTTATGTAAAGTCATTTATTTGGATAAACCTAAAAGTTGATATTTTCATTGACAAGGGTGATTATTTAATGTGTTTACTGTTACATGGGGTTACAAAAAAAAGTGTTTTGATTTTTCCACATAAATGGGAGAAAAAAAATCAAATCATGGAAAGACAGTTTTATATTATCAGTAAAATGTGTATTAAGGACATGGAACATCCTCCACTGCAGCGAGGTCTCAGTTGACCTGATGAAGCAAATTCAAGGTGATGATAATGGAGGAAGGCTAAAGAAGATATTACTGCATTTGTTTGTTTGTTTGTTTATTCCTCCATTCACTCATTTGTTCATTTATTCATCCAGCCGTTATTTATTATCTGAACTATGCCAGTACTTCTTGGCGTGACATATGCACTAAAAGCAGTACATATTTTGCCCTTGTGAAAGCTAAAATTTAATATGGTATTTCTAGAATAAAGAATGAGTATGTAAATACAGATGAGATCACTGCTGTGATCAAGATGGAATTGGTATGATACCCTAATTGATAGAGATGTCAGACTTCTTGAAGGTATAACATCAAGGCATGGACATGGAGGATTAAATGGAGGCCATCAGGCAAAGTGCAGGAAAAAGAGTGAGGCAGAAGAAACAGTGTATACAAAGGCCCTGAGGAAGGACAGAATGTGACATGTTTGAAAAATTAAAGGGAGGAGAGTGGAACTCTCCTGGACTAGGACAGTAACAAGACATAGCTGGAGAGAAGTAGATACATCAGTGATACATGGCGAAGACAGAAACAGCAGGGCTCACTGATTAATTGCACATGAAGAGTGAAGTCAAGGTAATAATCAACAATGATTTCCAGTTTATTGGTTAATTATCTGGGTGGATTGTGACATCACTGTAAGCATCAGGTAAGCCTAGAAAGGGAGAAGGAACAATAATCTGTAGCTTCATTTTGAACATGTTAAATTTAAAAGGTCAATGAGCTATCCAGTAGAGATGTGCAATAAAGCAGTGAGTTTCACAAAGTCAGAGAAGTTTGGTGTAGAGTTAGACTTCCACATATGAATTATATTATAACTCACAGAAATGGGTAAGAGACAGCCTGAAGACAAAGGAGAAAAGAGAATAGAGCCCTGGGAAATTTCAGTCTTTAGAGGCAGGCATTGAGCCCTTCTGTAGAGAGGATGAATGAGATATTTATAGTAATGTAACTACTGAGTTTGACAGTTTGGTTTGGAATTCATAGCAAAATAGGTATGAGCATGCAGAAAAATAAGGAAATTGAAAATATATTCTGGGGAGAAAATAATTGGAAAGTCTCATTAAAGACCAAGGGGGGTGGCGCCTGGGTGGCTCAGTTGGTTAAGCGACTGCCTTCGACTCAGGTCATGATCCTGGAGTCCCGGGATCGAGTCCCGCATCGGGCTCCCTGCTCAGCGAGGAGCCTGCTTCTCCCTCTGACCCTTTTCCCTCTCGTGCTCTCTATCTCTCATTCTCTCTCTCTCTCTCTCAAATAAATAAATAAAATCTTAAAAAAAAAAAGACCAAGGAGTTTTTGTACTGTTTTGTTTTGGTTCATTTTTAGGGTAGGAGCTTACCATCAGAAGACTGTTTGGTATCAGTGGGGAGTTCAGTAGACCAGGAGAGATTTTTGGTTTAGGAGAAAGAGAATCAGAGTCTTTGAGAGCATGAGAAGTGAGAGATCCTGTCTACATGGGGGTGGGTGGAGGTTATTCTGTGTTAGAAAAAGGGATATTTCCTTAGTCTTATCAGAAACTAAAAAGAGAATGTGTGAATTGTGAAAGTATTTTCCCCAAAAACTTCCCTGTTCTAAAAGGAAATAAGTAGGTCATTACAATTCTTAGCATACAGTAAGTATTATTAGGTTTCTTGTTGCTATTTGAACAAGGATACATTACCATGTTTCAAGATAAAATATACTAAAGTATATACAGGGGACAGTCTCCCTCCCAACCTATTATATACCACTTAGTTCCCTTTCCTAGACTCAAATGATGTTTTCAAAATTTTCTGAATATTTCCAGAAAGATTTTATTTGCCCATAAATGAATGCATTTTTTTAATTTTCTTTTTCCCTTTAATTTCCCATTATCTTCCCATTATCTGTATGTGTGTATGTGAATGTGTGAGTCTACTTAATAAAGTATTTCAGGATCATTTTGAGTAAATGGAGGTTCTTTCTTTTTTTTTTACACCTACATTGCATACATTACTACTGTTTTTAAACTGCTTATAAATGTGATAATTTGTATACAGTATATAACTCTAAGTTTGGCACATGTTGGGTATACAGTAAATGTCAGTCTCCTTCCTTTTCCCTGTATTTTGGAGACATTATGAGACTGCAACCTAAAAACCAGAGGCATGTCATAAATTAATTTATCTTGTTTATTCAGCTCTGCCCTTAATTCTTTGTTCTAATAACTGAGCTCATGTGCTAGTCTCAACACCAAGTCTTGCCCCATTTCTTCTAACCCTGTCCTTATATGACTCATGAGGACTTGTTCTGCATTTTATCATCCTTTTCCCCCACTGGAACTGAACCTCTCTTTGTCCTTGCCCAGTCCTGTCTTTGGCAGGACTTTTTGGTTGAGATAGGTTCCAGAGATTCATATATATATACTGTGTCCCTTCTGCAAAGAGGATGAGTAAGATATTTAGATATTTATAGAAACATAACTATTGAATTTGACAATTTGGGGTTGGAATTCATAACAGAATAGATATGGGCATGCGAGTAAATAAGAAGATTAAAAATATGTTCAGGGGAGGAAATAATGGGAAAGTTTCATTAAAGACCAAGGGGTTTTTGTATGCTTTGTTTTGGTTCATTTTTAGGGTAGGAACTTACCATCAGAAGACTGGTATCAATGGGGAGTTCGGTATACTGGGAAAGATTTAATAATAATATATATTATTAATAATATATATATTTAATAATATATATATTTAATTTTTAAAAAGGTGGTGGAAAAAAGAAGTAAGACTTTTGGAGAATAAGATTCTATCGTCTTAACTTGAGAAACTGCCACTCCTAATATTATAATGTGGTTCTTGGTCCAGGATTAGTGAAAATATTCTTATGATATACTTGATGATAGACAAAATCAGAAACCCTGGATCAATATCTGCTTCCTCTATAATGGAAGATTTGTCCTTTGTTTCAAAAAAATCAATGGAGACTTTTAAGCAGATTTGTAGCAATAACTTTGAATCATGACTAGATGTGAGTCAAAAGCTTGTGTTACTAATAGGAATCTAAAATCTTTGAGTATATGCATTTGCAGTTTTGCCAAGAGAGAGAAAATTGATGTAATGCTGTACTGATTCAAATCTATTTTACATCCTTCTTCTTAAAAGAGAAGAGCTTTGGCAGCCTTCCCAACTAATGGAAGATTTCCAGAACAAAAGTTAGTAGCTATCAGGTTCTGGCTTCACTATCAATGGAACAATCACTTGAGAAGCATTAAGTTTAAATGACTTACTCCAGAATTTTCATTCAGACTTATCTGATACCCAAACTCTCCAAATATCCTTGAAAGTATATATTATGAAATTGAAAACAGGAGCATTCAGAACCAATCCATTGCACATAACTATGAAAGTAATAGGAAAAAAAACCACACTGGAATTTCTGTGATTTAAAATGATAGTTATTTTAAAGATTGGCTAAGAAAAATTATAGTATTGTTGGGGAATGCTATGCTTATAAACTTTGACAAGTCATCCTTGCTTCCCTATTTAATAATATCATAATGAATGTTTTCAAGTATTCATGAGATTTACAAACCTTTATACATTTGTGGTCCTTATCATTCTATCTAAATTTTCATAACTGAGATTACATATGAATAACTGTGAGTTAGTTTAACTGACTCCACAAAAATAAGACGTTTTAAAACAAATGAATTGACCCCTAACTTGTATCCTTCTACTAAATATGTGATTATAAAGAGGTTAAAAACCTATAATGGAAAAAATCCCTAGAAGGTATGTTTTGAGTAAAATGTCTGAAAATAAGGACAGTAACAATCCATATTTGAGTGCATTTAAAAAATAGAGAAGCATCATCAGATATCTTGTATTATTGTGAAAATAAATTAAGTTGTCAAAATGACTCATAAGACTTTGGTCTGAATTTCTGCTTTGCTTCTTTTTTTTCATATACATTTTAAGTTTTATTGTGGCATCATGCAAGCTCACTTTTCCAATAAAATTCTACATGTATTTTATAGAGAACTTATTACTGCATCTTGGCTTACTTTCTATCCTGATTGAAAAGTTCTTGAGGCAAAGAACACCTGTTTCTGTTACTCTTCACTATCACCTTATTCCTAAGAACATCAAAGTCTATTAAATAACCACAAACAATCCAACTCTCCATACATATCTCACCAACACCAATCCCTTTTTGGTCCACTTCAGAGCCGGTCTGCTTTGCTTCTTATTAACTCTCTGAACTTAGGTATACTGCTCAATCTTTCTGAATCTCAGTTTCCTGACAGAAAAATTGGCTAATTTTTAAGAATAGTTTAAAATTAACTTTATGAGACAAATGATATAAGAATGAAATAACATATTTACAATATCTGGGACATCTTCTGTGAATATTAGCTTTCTAAAAATGACAAGTGTAGAGATAGTAAAATGAGTGGTTAAAACATTTAGTGTTTAATGGCTAGAGTGAGTTCTCAAACCTAGAAATAATAGCACCAGTCTGGTCCTTCAATAAATATTTATTAAGTGGCTCTTTGTTTTTTGTTCCTTACTAGACAGTAAAGGGATACAAACTAGTTTTATAGATAAAAAGGAAGTAAAGAAGGAGGACAGAGTGTGTTTGTGAGGTGGAGGGAGAAGCTGTGAGTTTTAAATAAGGTGACAAGGAGTGGCTGCATTAAGAAGATAATAACCTACAGGCAGTGAGAGGTTGAGTCACGTTCTGTAGCTAAATCATAATCTGAATATCAAATCCTAAGGTAGGAGTGAGTGTTCCAGCAGCCACAAAATTCACGGTCATAATTAGATTAAACTTTGCTTAAGCTTTTCAATTATGCTGAGACCAGAGTGAAATGGCAAAGGCAGGAGCATGGAGACAAAGTGCTGTGATTCAGGTGGCAGGTGATGATGGTTTAGGCTGAGATTATAGCAGTATAGGGTATAAAAAGGGATTAAGCTCTGGAAATATTTCTATTATAAAGCCAGGGGGTTTACATGGGTTATAAGAGAAAGGTTAAACGTGGGGTATGATAGAAAGAGAGGAGGCAGTGATTGCCTACAAAAATTTGGCTTGGGCTACTGGGAGAATGAAATTGCTGTTAATGAGAGAGGAAGAAAATAGTAGGAACAGTTTTTTGTTTATTGGTTAGCTTATTTTTGGTCAGATAGCAGGATGTTGTATGTGGGCGATGAACACCTCACTTTAGGACATATTAAGACCAAGATATCTAAGCAATTGGACACATAAATCTGGCATTTAGGGTAAAGGTTTATAAGCAAATTGTGTATAAGCACATGTAATTGAATAATAACAATATAGGGTATATAGATAAAAGTTCCAAGTTTAGAGCAATGAGGGGATCCAGTATTGATAGGTGGGCACAAAGTTGAAGACCCTGGGATACTGGGAAGGAGTAGCCATTAAGGTCACATGAAAACCAAGGAGCAAGGTGTGATCGAATCTAAGTGCTTCAGGGAGTAGTTTACTACTCTCAAATGTATCAAATGTTACTGAACCATCAGGTCAAGGACTGAGAATTTACCCTTTGTGGTTTAGTAATGTGAAAATCATTTGTAAACTTGAAAACAGTATTTTGGTGTGGTGAAGGTTCAAGAAAGTTTGGTGAGAAAGACATTAGAATGTTACTAGTTTGAGGAATTTTGTTGTAAAGAAAAGGAGAAATGGTACACATATTATGATTTATTATTAGCTTTTAAAACAGTAGTTATAAAGATTGGTTTATAAATATGTTTTAATTAATCTAAGTAAATAATATTCAAATAGATATGGGTGATTTGATTGTAAATGAATTTTGCATGTTTTTGCAAATTATTTGAAGGATTTTGATGTTGTTTTAACATTAATAATTTAAAAGCTAGAATTACAGCCCCACCACCTACACTGAACTCCAAGTTCCATAATCTTAGTATACTTGAAAGCATTTCATAACTAAAAAGTAGACCTTGTTGGATATTTGATTATTGCTTTTAGTGGAGTTGTCATGACCCATGTAAAAATTAATATTTATTCACAATAATCTTACCAATTTTAAGATTTTATTAAAGAATTGCTTAGGCTTTGTTGGGTTTCTTCAAAATGACTTTTCAAATCTGTCTTCTGAAGAAAACAAGCTGGTAGGCTCTGACTTTGATAATACTTTTCAGTTTGCTATTTACCCCATGAGTACTTCTTAGGCAGTAGCTTCATATTTTAAAGAACTGTTAAATGTATATATAAAAATAAGCAATCAGGTATATTCATCAGGTATGTTTCTCACCTATAGCTGAAGTATTTTTATAATTAGAGTATTTAAATATATATTTATATGTTATATATATTCCAGAGGCTTGTGTTATAATTTTCCTTGGTAAAAGTTGTTTTGTTTACTCTCAAAATTTAAAAATAACTTACATTTCCATTGAAGTTATCCCTTTTCACTCTTAAGTCCATCTTTTTCTGTGTGATTAAATAAACTGGTGATCAAACGACTTTTATTCTATCTTATTGTCCCATGATGATATATTTAAGACAAATACATATTTTGCATGAAATTTAATCCAGGAATAATGGACAAGTATTTTCCCTTACATTGCATTTTACTCATATTTTTATTAAGCTATTTGATAATGTTTAGGAATTTAATTTAAATAACTCAACTTCTTCCTGTGACAACAACCTGTAATGAAGTAAATTACTAGTTTCTACATAGCAAAGAAGTGTCCCCCCACCCCCCCAGCATAACAAGTTCTTTACACTGTGGAAATCTTAAGTGTATTTTGGAGACACTTCTTAAATCACAGTTATTATGTCATGGAAATAATAACATGTATATCTAGACATGCCTACGCATGTTTGTTTAAAATAGGGAAAATAGGGGCACCTGGCTTGTTCAGTCAGAAGAGCATGTGACTCTTGGTCTTTGGGTCATGAGTTTGAGCCCCATGATGGGTGTAGAGATTACTTAAATGAATAAATAAATCAAACCTTAAAAAAAATAAAATAAAACAGGGAAAACATACTCTTTTCAGGCAGAGTTTACTCAAGCAAATGAATTATGTTTAGTGTGATTGAAATCAAGTGTAATGTGATTAATTTATGAATATATCACATATTTAGCATTTAGTTATTTTATATATTATTAAAATTATTCTACATATTTTTATATATTTTGAAGTATTTCATATAATTTAATATATTGCTAAGACTTTCATGTAATTGTTCCATTGTTGATCAACAATTAAAAAAGTAATAAAGGTCCATGTGTGCTTACTTCAAAATAAACAGCTTCAAAATAATGTTGAGGCTTAACTGGGCAACATTTAGTATGTATCAAATAGGTTACATTTTTGAAATAGGATTAAAGAGCTTTTTTTATTAAGTATAATTGATATACAATACCCTATTAGTTTCAGGTGTATACCATAGTAATGAAATATTTTTATACATTATGAAATGATCCCCACAATAAGTGTAGTTACCATCTGTCATCATACAAAATTATTACACTATTATTGACTGCGTTCCTTATGCTGTGTTCCCCATGACTTATTTGTATTATAGCTGGAAGTTTGAAACTCTTAATCCTTTTTATTTTAATACTGTTTTAGAATTTTAAGAGCTATCAATATGAAAAAATCATCGTTCATGCGTTTGTTTTTCCCTCTCAAAGTGTTAAAAAATGGTTGATGTTCTTTTGATTTGTCAGTTTTTCTTTATGACATGCTTGTCAAAACAGGGAGCTAACTTGAGATGGAGTAATCTGAAGCTGCCAACACTGCTATTTAGAATGTCATCATTTTACATTGTAATGTCGCTGTGTGATGAAGACCAGCTGGTGCATTTAAGTTGCATATTGGAAAATTTCATCTGATTCGTTATTGTGATTTGTGGTTTTGTACAGAAACACTTAATCATTCTTATATAGCAAGCACTTCTGAAGCTGCTGAAGGCTTTCTCTTTAGCTGAGTAATGTGTGTTATCAATCTGCCAGTTTGGAAGAGTTTCCAAACTTATATTATCAATGTTTGTTTGCACAGGAAGTGATGTACCGCAGAGACTGAATTTATAGTAATGGTTTGCAATGGACTAATGAGCATGACTGAGTACTTTGTGATGATATTATTATATAACTTAGCTTAAAGTAATTATTGTGTACCTATCCAGTCATAATTCTCTCTTGCACCATCCCAAGATCCAAAAGGGAATCACTTTTTTCTTGCAAAGTTGTATCCCTTTATTCTAAAGATATTGAACCTTCATAATTTGGTATGTTTCTTTAGAGGTAATAACTTACCATTAGTAATTAGTAATCACATAGATTAATTCTGCTTTTGTTATATTCAAAAATTGCTTTAACATTTGTGTTCAGTTGTAAGCTGAAGCTACTGATGTTTAGTATGTTTCAGGAAAATACATGTAAAATATAGTGCTTTTACTGTATTGATGAAGTGTTAGATTATCTAAAGGGGTTATATTTTTAACCATTTCATGTTTTGGGTTATATCTTTTTTCAGACTCACTTCTAGCAGTTTTGGGCAAATGAAAGGGATTCACAGAAAATCAAGAATGAATAAAAAATTCACAGAAAATCAAGAATGAAAAAAAAACATTCATTGAATGCTTTAAAATATCTTTCATTATTGGGGCACTGGGATGGCTCCATCAGTTGAGCGTCTGACTTTTGGTTTTAGCTCAGGTCATGCTCTTGCGGTCATGTGGTCCTTCTGCCCCTCCCTCTGCTCTCTCTCTCTCAAATAAATAAATAAATCTTTTAAAAATATATCTTTTGTTATTAGTTAAGAGAAACTGTTCTTGTGAAAAGAGAAAATGTATGGCTACATCCTTTTTTTACTAATTGGGAGAAATAGGGACACGTTAAACACATGAATGAAAATACAAAATGTCAGGTAATCTCCAAATGCCTGTTAAAGACATTTTTTTTCTCTCTTTTCCTCACATCTGCCTCCTAAAATTATCAAGCACTTTAAAAAACAAAATCTTTTTTATTAATCTGCTAAACATTACCAAAATGTTACTAAAGCAGAAGGACACAGAAGACAAAATAAAAATCCACATTAGTGAAATTCTTGACCCGTTTATGAAAACTCTAGGGAAACCATCTGTAGGAATATTTATGTATCAAAAAACCTTTGGATCTTTTACCCTTCTCTGTGTCACATCTTATAGACACCTCTAGATCTTTTTTCTGAATTGTGTGCATTGCACACTGAAATCCAAATCTAGAAAATCTCTATACCCATGATCTATTTCAACTTTTCTTTCTTAGTTAAAGAAGTTATATGACTGAAGCTGGGACTGTAGCAAATTACTTTGATATATTTTATAGGATTAGGACTATGTAACTTTTTTGACATACTACAAATTCTCAAGTTTTATATTGCTCTATTTTCTGATATCTTATCCCTGGAATCTATAGTTATCTGTAGACTTTTGTGAGCATGGCAAAAATTTAAGAGACTGTGATAATACATTGATACTGCAGTTTCACAGGGAATCAAAAGAAGTGTAGACAGTCTATAAATAAGTCCAAACCCTAAATGTTAAAGGGAAGGGCCTAATGAATGCCGGGCTAAAGGTCTGTGTAACTGCCAACTGACCAGAAAAGGAAAATTCTCATATATACATGAAAAAAAAGTCAATGAACTCAAACCAGAATCTAGCAAGATGATGAAGATATACTAGACAACTGTTTTCACGTATTAGAACAAGGCTGTATGGGACTCTAGTCCCTGAGAGAAGTGGGATCACATTTGCTGGACATGAGACAACTATACAGATGAAACCCAGAGCAGATTGGTCTGGCCAAGCTGGGGAGGCAGAGCTCAAGAGTTTGGGGCTGAAGACTGGTGAGGAGAGAGAAGGGAACTTCATAGGGATATATTTTCATCTTTGGCCAAATACACAAGATTAACAAGTTTAGAGCAGGATGTGTTTCATCGGAAGCTGTGAGCTGAGTGGAGATTCTGAAGGTTGTACCACGCTGATACGTATCCATAAGTCAGAATACAAAGATCTTTCTGTGGAATCTGTGGTAGTTCAGTTGATACTCTAGGTGAGTCAGGCTTTGGAACTAGGGCTAATTTAACTTTGGCTATATTATTCATGAGCTCCTGGGGATCTCTCAAACCCTTCTAGGGTTCAGTGAGGTCAAACTATTCAATAGTAATAATAATAATGCTGCTGCTGATGTCAATAAGTTATTTGTACCCCTACCTTTTTACCCCACTTTGTTAACATCTGCATTTATATTGTTAAAGCATGGTGAATAAAACTTCAGGTATTTTAGCATGAATAAAGACAGTAGTGACAAACTATGGTAGTAGTTATTTTATTCTTCACAGCCTTGAAATTGCAGTAGAAAATGACAGTTTCACTTAAGAGTATCCTTGATGAAGTAGTAAAATATGTTATTTTTATTAGCCTCAAACTGGAGATTCTTTTTTAAGTGATCCGTGTGATGAAATTGGAAGTATGCATTAAAAACTTTCTGCTGCAAAATGAAGCAAAAAGACTGTCTCAAAGCAACGCACTTACATGATAAGTGGCAAAAAGAACTAACTACTTTTTTTCACAGAATAACAATTTTATATGAAATAATGTCTATCAGAAAGCTATGGTTATTCTGACTTGGGTATTTGAAAGATGTATTCTTAATAATGAATAAAATGTATTTGTTACATTAAAGGAGGCACCTGACAGAAACAGCTGACAGAAAAAAAATAATTAAATAGTGGCAAACATTTTCCAAAATTGGTGAAATGCAAAACTTACAGATTCAAAAAGTCCAGAAAATGTCCAGCAAGAGAATTATACATTCCATAAGGGGGGACGATATCAAAAATGACTAACTTGTCATCAGAAACGATGGAGGCATGAAGACAATGGAATGACATGTTTCAACTGCTCAAAAAGAAAAAAAAAATGTCAAACCAGAAATAGCCTACAAAATTATCCTTTAAAATTAAAGATGAAATTAAGACATTTTCAGAAAAACAAGAACAGAAAATTCTTTGCCAATAGAACTTTCCCTATAAAAAATCCCTAAAGGACCTTCTTCAAGTTGAAAGAAATTCAACTACATTGTCAGATCTGCAGGAGGGAATAGAGCACACTTGTATATTACCTACACAGGTAGATTCGTGTATGTAAATGTATATGTTTTCTTAATGTGTTTAAAAAGACATATGAGTTGGGGCATCTGGGTGGCTCAGTCAGTTAAGCATCTGCATTAGGCTCAGGTCATGATCCTGGGGTGTTGGGGTGAAGTCCCACCTTGAGTCCCAGGTAGGGCTCCCTGCTCACCGGGATGTCTCCTCCCTCTCCCTCTGCCCCTCCTCTGCTTATGCTCACACTCTCTCACACAAATAAATAAGTAAAGTCTTACAAAATTAAAGACATATGAGTTTAAGATACAAATTACAATATTCATATGTAATTATGCGTGTGTGTGTAAGTGTGTAAAATTTTGGTACATATTATTCCCTATACCTATTTACATATATATTCATTTAGTTATAGGTATTTTGGGATTTAAAGTCTGCCTACTGAATACTATGTGATGGCATAGAATAAAAATATATGATGAGGACATTAGCTGAAATAATGTGTGCCCAAATTATTTTAAATTATTGTGATTTTGTGTTCATTCTGAGTTGTCATTTTTCTAAGGGTTCACCTGATATATAGAAGCAACTATATAGTTGAGACTTCAGAGATCCGATGTCTAAACACCTTTAAATGCCATAGTATTGTTACAGGTTAATCTGTTGTACTTTAACTTTGCATTCCTATTTTTAGTTAGCTTTTCTTATTCCTCTGAAAATATTGAATAATGAATACTAATAGGATGAAAGGAAATGTTTATGCACAGGCAAGTTCTTAGGATAAATTTAAATTATTTAGGAAATAATATGTTTAAGAAGGCAAGCTTATGTTTATTTTTAATTCATTTATTCATTCAAAATTTATTGACAACCTAGTACATATTAACTATAATATAACATGCTCTGCTCTCAAAGAGTATAGAATCTAATTTAGGCATAGAAAATAAGGATAAAGTGCGTTCATTATTATGTAAAGGTGAGTGCAGATGTTGTGGAAACCGAAAGGAACATAACACATGGACATAATTTTCCATCCTGAGAGTCTTATGACAAGAACGCTCATTTATAATTTAAATTATATTATTAATCAAGATGTTTTATCCAATGACTCATGGTATCTAATATTTAATATAAAAATGATCTATCTCTCATTTATGTTTTTGAAAGTCAGGAGAAACAATCTGATATTGGGATAAAAACAGGTTTCAAAGTGTGCCACCATTGTATTCATATTCATGTCCTTTCACAGAAAAATGGAGAATGTTTTCCAAAGGCTTTGTATCAAAAGGAAATCAATATTTTGTGTCCAGAATCTTTAATAGCACATTTTAATTTGTTTTTTGAAAAACTGAATTTAAAAAGTGTCAGTTTTACATGATTCTTAGCTATTCAGTATTATCTCTTAGGGTTTAAGTTAATGAATTTGAATACCAGAATTTTTTGGCTGTTTAAAAATCTTAGTGTTTTGGTGCTAACACTAAATCTGTTTAATATATTTTACCACCAGCAATGATGATTCATGTTTAAAATTCTGATAAGATATAATGTTAACTTCTTATAAGGAGTAAAAAAGACATATTTGTATCATCCTGGTGATGGTGACATCTCAATTTCCAAATAACAAGAAAGCAAAATAAATATCCTTGTTTACTCGTTTCTATTTATCTCTACAAATCATCTGCATTTTTACACCTTTCAAAAATATCAACAAGATGGTCCTGCCTAACTATTTTTAGTAATGATAGTAAAGGGACAGGATGAAAAATTATAATCAGGGAGAGGTCTGGGAGGTCTTATTTCAAAGGAAGTAGTAGAACTAAGATTTGGAAGAGTCAATAATTAAGATTTGACAGTGCACGTTGCTGGGACAAGAGGCAGGGACATATTGGAGAGATTTAACCTGCAGCAAAGTGGAGGCAAATTGTACCTGTCATGAAAGAGGCATAAATGACTGAATGACCAAAGGAATGATATCTATTCAATTATGGGCCTAAATAGACTATACTAAATAACATATAGCAAATTTTGAAGCTAACCACACTGAGGTGCTTCCATGTTGGAATTCTTATGCTGGAATGAACTGGTGTTTTCTATTTTAAAATGAGGCTATAGTCATTGGAGTCCTGTGGAGTTTCATCTGGTGATTCAACATGACATTTCCCCCAGTTAGATTTTGACAATGATTTGTTTTTTGACTGGGAATAGAGTATGTCATTTTCAACAGCTACCTAGGGCTGGCCCTCTGTTTCTGTGAGATTCCAGGATCTGTGGAAGTCCTAAAAATATTTTCTTATGTAATTATCTGATCTTGGAGCATTTTAATGCAGTCCAAGATAATATCTTTTCATTTATATACAAATTCAAAGAAAATAGATTTCCATCATAACATTTTTCTTCTTACTTACCGTTTCCTACATCAGTCCTCCTTAATGCATTTCTAGTTGGAAGTGACATTGTGTTACCTGTAGCAGATTCTCTAATGCTGCCGACCATCATGATACAAACACTGACCTGAAAAAGTCGTGGTCTAGCAAGTAGTAGATGATGACAAGAACGATGATATGCCTAACAATTAACATTAATTGCAAGCTGACAAGTTAGCCTTCCACATTTTGATAGATGCTAGAAGAAGACACAAGACTACTGGGTCAGAGACAACAGATGGTTTATTACTCACAATGATAGCAGTAGCTAGAGTAGTACCATTGGTGCAGGTTCCCTGAGCCTTAATTTCCACAGAGTGACATAACAAGGGCCATGTGACACCTTTATACACAGTAGTTTCTATTACAGGAGAGGAAACCTCAGTATCTTAGAATGAGTGAGGTAGACAGAACAATGGCTTTCTAAAGATATTTATAGTCTTAATCCAAGAACATGTGGCTATTTCACATTCCATATGAAAGAGGAATTAAGGTAGGAGATGGAATTAAATTTGCCAAACAGCTGACCTTATGATAGGATGAATTTCCTAGATTATTCATGTGGGCCCAATGTAGTTATAAGGGTCCTTAAGTGGGGGAGAGGGAGGCAGAAAAGTCAAATTCCGAAGTTATATGATGTCAGAAGGACTGCTGGCCATGGCTGGCTTTGAAGAAGGAGGGGCCACAAACCAATGAATGTGGACAGCCTCTAGAAGCTGGAAGGACAAGGAAACAAATTTTCTCCTAGAGCCTCCAGAAGGAAAGTTCTGTCGACTGTTGATTTCAGCTCAGTGAGACCCATCTTAGATTTCCGACATCCGGATATGTAGCATAGTAAATTTGTGTTGTTCTAAGCCACTTATGTTTCTGGTAATTTGTTATAGGAGTAACAGAAAACTAATACGTGAAGACTGTTATGAAATCTGCACATTTTCCCCAGAGTGGAAGAATTTTAGGAGGTATTTAATTTCTTTATTTCTTTCAAGGTCCCTTTCAATCTCTTCTTAAAATACCTTATTTTCTTAGCATCTCTGATAAATCCATATAGGGATTCTATTCTGTTAATATGTTCTGGGACACATGCAATGAGGGGCATATAACTGAGTTAAGAGCCAGTTACTTTTGCTTAGATCAGTGGTAGTTCTGACCTTTGAGCCCAATAATAAACAAAATAAATAGATAAGATTTTATTTGATAGTCGAAATGGTGAAACAGTCCCTATTGGTAATATTAGCAAGACACACATACAATTCTTTCTATAGAACAGAAAATCTACTGAGAAATTTATTGAAAACATTTTATTACAGAATAGAGATCAACATAAAACTACAGAAAATGTCAAATGTCTGAAGAAAGAATGATATTCCTAAACAAACTAAAGATCTCAAAATAACCTGCTACTTATCACCATCACATGCTGAGGAATAATGGTCTACCTTAACATATTCAAATGCGTGCTGCCAGATTAAGAGCTGTTTTGGTATTATCTACCAGATTGTATGTTGATAGAGTGCAATACAATGTAAGTTTCATTGTAGTTTGTGTTGTTTATTATTTAGAAGACTCCATCTAAGTCCAACCAGGAGCAATCTCATGTTCATCAAACCAGGTAATGACATTAATTCATGAGCTAGAGCTGCCTGGGTCCCAGTCAGAAACACACTCCTAACTTTCATAATAAATGGCTTATTATTCAGCTGTAGAATTGCTACGGATATAGATTAAATCAAATAAAGTTCTCTGGTCAAGAACCTTTGTGAGGTTAGACAAATGCATTTCCTTGGACGTGGGGCAGCAAACGGTTCTCAAATAGTAATGTAGTGCTCAAGAGCAATCACACAATTGAGATAAAAACTGTAAGTGAGACATTTTATAATGAAAGACCTATATTGTTTACTGGCAATTATTTTGTAATAATGAGAATAACCACAACATGCAATGTTACATATACGGACGAACTTCCTTCATGCACAAAGAAATTGTATGATATAAGAACCATCACAACTTCCATTTTCTTGGTGAAGATGCTCAGGGTCAGAGGAGCTGGCAAGGGAGGAAGATGATTCTGACTGCCATCACTCTTACCCAAGGGTTTATTTTCTTAACAATGATTTTATACTTGAAATGATGGTCGTAATTTTTTCTTCTTTGATATTTTTGTCATTGTTATTGTTAATTGCAAGTATAGGAACTCTCTGAAATTATCTTTTGAAAGTTTGGGGGAAATTATCTTTTATAAGGACTAAGGAATAACTCCCAAACCTCCAAAAAAAAAAATTGATCCAGGCTTCAAGAACAAGCCAAGTATTTGAATGATATCAGGATTGCCATTGTTCTTGCACATCTGTTTCAATTTGCTTTCTCAAAAGAGAATGGCATTTCTCTTTCTCTTCCTGTGACTACAAGGTTTACATAGGATGTCAGGAGACCAGCTGAATAGATCAAATGGAGTACATGTACTTTATTTATTTATTTATTTATTTATTTATTTATTTATTTATTGTTCAGTTTTTATTTCATAATGGTAAACTTAACTTTGCAATCCAGTTAGACTTGAAAGGGGTAAGGAAAATATGAAACTCACAGAACTGAAGAAAGAGCACAGACATTACTTGGTATTTCAAGATGAGGGTGAAGGGGTGCTCTCCTGAGCTACAGAAGGAATGATCTGGTGGTTAAGATAAAACACAAGTCAAATTTATTAGATTTGTCAACAATGGTGATCTTCCCACTGGTCTTGCCATTCCTGGATCCAAAGCATTCTATGGCGTCAACAATATTCATGCCCTCTTTCACCTTGCCAAAGACCTCATGCTTGCCATCCAACCACTCAGTCTTGATAGTGCAGACAACAAAGTGGGAACCATTTGTGTTGGGTCCAGCATTTGCCATGGATAAGATGCCAGGACTCTTGTGCTTCAGGATGAAATTCTCATCACCAAATTTCTCCCCATAGATGGACTTAGAATGTGAAATCACCACTCTGGCACATAAACCTTGGAATAATCTTGTAAAGCTGGAAACTTTATAACCAAATTATTTCTTCCCACTGCTCTGTGTGTGAAAGTCTGCTGCTGTCTTGAAACTGTCTGCAAACAGCTGGAAGGAGACCTAGCCCAAGGGCTCCTCCTCTACACAATGTCCAAGAGTACATGGTTGACCATGGCTAGGTAGTGCCGTTGGCTCTGGGGTAGCAGCGTCAGAAAAGCCTCATGTATTTGTGTTTTATTTTCAAATACTCCTGCTAAGTTATTCTCCAAAAGTTTTCTTCAATTAATACCTCAGTCATAAAATTGTGAGAAGACCCAATTCTGTATATGTTAATTTATTTTTTAAATTTTATTTAGTTTTTTTTAGAGAGAGGGTGGGGAGGAGGGGCAGGGGGAGAGGGAGAGAGAGAATCTTAAGCAGGTTTCATGCCCAGTGTGAAGCACAATGTGGGCTGGATCTCACAACACTGAGATCATGACCTGAGCCAAAATTAAGAGTCAGACGCTTAACTGACTGAGTCAACCAGGCGCCCCTGTACATCTTCATTTAGATTGCATGTTTACATTTAAAATTTGTGTACATTTCTATGGGTGAAATATTTATGCACCTATGTTTAAATATTTTGTGTTTATCTATTTTTATTTCATGGTTGCAATTCACATATGTAAATTTTTAAATTTTAAAATATTTATATTTAAAATGTGAATTTCATAGGTGCAAATGTTATCAGTTTAATTTGTGCTTCACTGAGGTTGAATTTATTTTCTTTTATCTTTTTTTATGCTATTTCTATTTTTCCTTGTTGCTTGACTATATCACTTGCCAACTTTGTATTTTTGTTAATTTTTAAAATTTATACTGGATACTCTATTCATTATTTCAATACGTGCAAAACTCTAAATCTACAACTGCCAGATTAATTATTCTTTGGAACAAGATTGAACATTTCTATCCCAGTTTTACAACCTTTGTTGAATCCAATTTCCTTATATGCAAAGAATTCATCTCTTAGCCCTTTAGTCACTCTACCATATCAACTCCAGCCTCATTCCAACTAGTCTGTCCTTAGATCACTACAAAACTGACTGGACTAGCCTTCTTAAAACCGAATCATTCCCGTGCCTGCCCATTGCTATTGTTTTCCTCATCCTGTTACTTGCACATAAATATTCACACATGACTCTCCAGTTACCAGTGTTTATCCTATTCTGGATGCAAGCACAATTTGTCACCCTCTGATCCAAGCATTGATTTAGCTGACCTAGCTAACTAGAGAGGACCTCTTTTCTCTTTACAATTCCCAAATGCAATTGTTATACTCAGTGAAGAGGTTGACCTGAAAGAGAACTTCTTTTATTTCTATGGCATTGTTTGAGTACCTGTCCTCCCCTATCAAAGTCTCTGCCAAAGCTCTTAGGATTGATTATTTTATACTCTGGGGTAATGAATATTCTGAGATAACAGACTCATATACCCATCCTTCTGAGTAAATTCCAAGTGCTTTATATTCAGTGAATTTTTTATGATGTTTCCCACTTCATTATTTCTCCCTATACTATGTCTCATAGAAATTTATATGCCTCTTTGTGGCTTTCACTATTATATGTGCTGTACCTGCCATCTGCTAGGGTTTGCAACTCTCCTTGTCTTTTTTTTATTTTTTATTCTTCATATCCAACTTACACAAAGCCTTGCTTTGATGTTAACATGTAAAAAAAAAAGAATTTTTAAAGTGTTAAAAGAGTAATCCTTGAGTTATCAAGGGATTTCACTTTTCAAATCAAACATTTTATATTGCTTGATAATCTTACAATGAGTATATACTACTTTCGTAATCAGAAAAATAAATGCATTTCATGTGAATTTTTAGATTTGTATCCTAGGAGTAGCTTTATGAGAGTGTTCCAAAATCAATAAATCTAATTAGACTAAAATGTTTCAATTATTATTCTAGTATTTTTTTGTGCTTTATTTTGAAGACAATCACAAAGGGGAAATAGAATTTTTAAAGTCTTTTTGTGCCTGTTCCCTTAATTAAAGTCTGTGCTTACTTCTTATCATGACCATTTCTTCCATTTTATGATACATTATATATGGCATACTTATAAAATAGACAATGTAATCGTGATAGTTCTACTCATAATTAATAAATAATATATCTAGGTCTATAAGGTCTAAAAACTATATTATATTATTAAATAAAGATGGTGTTTAATATTTTTATCTAATTATGTTTCTCTCTTATTTTTCCTCATTCTCTGATAATTCAGTCTGCTTACTTCCCCAGTTAACCTATTTTTCTCGTTTCTCTCATAAGCATTAATCAATTGGAAAAAGTCATCGGCTCTATATTTCTAACTTACTCATATCTTCCTTGATCACTGCTTATTTCCTTTTCTATTTTTTGCTTCATTAATTTAACAAGAACCAGGTAAACAGTGTCCAAATGAGCAAACTATATTTGCAATGAGCACATTTCACACATTCTAAAATCATTAAAAAGTAATTAATGCTGTGCTTAAAGCATCAGTTGAATGCTTGTCAAATTTTCTAAATGAAAATTAATCTTTTTGTAACTAGTTATGATTGAATATAAGATATTATCAAAGATTTAAGTAACATTACTTAAGCGTGTCATTCTCCTCCCTTTCCCCAACTTATTTAATGACTTTAAGTTCAAAATAGGAGAGGGGACGCTTTTCTCTTGTCATCCCTTTCATGTGCCTTTGTGAGTGTCCATCATAAGCATATGTTGAAGAAATGAGATTCTCAGTTCTAGTGATAGAACAGTAAACAAAGTAGTGATGTATCCCAGCCTTCATGGACTTTACCTTCTAACAGGAGAAAGAAAATAAGCAAAATAAGTAAATCTTCACCTAAATATTACCTTCTCAATTTGGACTTCCATAATTACTTTATTTCAATTGCAACCTTCTTCCATGTCCCACTGTGCCCCTTCTCTCCATTCCTGATTATTCTCCAAAACACTCTACCTTCTCTATATTGTGTTATGTAATTAAGGTAATAGAAGAAAATAATGACAGCAGTTGCCGGTTTGAAAAAGCATCATGGGGTCAGGGACAAGAATTGAGGCAGAGACACTTGTTAGGAAAGCTAGTGCAATAATCCAGATGAGAGATAATGATAGCTTGGTCCAGTTCAGTGGCAGGGGAGGTTATGATAAGTGGCTGAGTTTGGAAGATATTTTGAAGAAAGAGCCAAACATGTTTGCTTCAGGTGGTGAGAAGTAAAATCAAGTCAATGATGACTCCAAAGTTTTTGCTTAAAGGATTAGAATGATAGAGTTGCAATTAATTGGGGTGGGGAAGACTGAATGAGAGACACATTTAAGGGTGAAGAAATCAGGAGTTCAGGTTAGACCATCTATTTCTGTATGATTTTATCCTTTAGAGAGAAAAAAGGGTAATAGTCTAGGAAAATACTGTATGATTTCAGGACCCACTTGCTTTATTTATTTATTTGTTTATTTTAAAAAGATTTATTTATTTATTTGAGAGAGAGAGAGAGCATGGGAGGCAGGGGCAGAGGGAGAGAGAAATTCAAGCAAACTCCATGCTGAGTGTGGAGCCCAGCATGGGGCCCCATCTCAGGACCCAGAGAGCACAACCTGAGGCAAAACCAAACCAGCCACTTAACCAGTTGCACCGCTCAAGTGTCCCCACTCCTGCATTTAATAGTCTGTTAGTTTATTCTTTTATTTATTTTTTTAAAGATTTTATTTATTTATTTGACAGAGAGAGACAGCGAGAGCAGGAACACAAGCAGGGGGAGTGGGAGAGGGAGAAGCAGGCTTCCCGTGGAGCAGGGAGCCCGATGTGGGACTCGACCCCAGGACCCTGGGATCATGACCTGAGCCAAAGGCAGACGCTTAACCACTGAGCCACCCAGGCGCCCAATAGTCTGTTAGTTTAAATTGAGATTGAATATTCAGACTGTGTTTTCTTTCAAACCTATACCTTTGCATGAGTACAAGGGCAGAGCTGGGGTTTTGCTAACTCTGATGAAGTGAAAGAGTAGAGAGTGATTATAGTAATCCTCACGGACTCTAAACTGGGTGGGTAGGGAAGGGAAGACTTAAGCAGGGTGAGGAAGACAGAAGAGGGTGGTGGGGTCAAAATTGCTGGAGTTGGGATACAAGAGAGGGAGCTTGGATTTGAAATTATTGGTAATGGATAGTAACAGTTGTAGTAACACAAACTCTGGTATAACTAAAGAAGTGAATGGCTGAGATTGCATAGAGGAAGGATCATTGTCATCAAGGGTATTGAAAATGCCATCTATATGGGTATTACAATCATCAAAAATACTGTTGGCTTGAGTGACAATGTACCAGAAGCAAAGGCCATTGAGAAATAATTAGGATACAAGGTCCACAGATGACTGTACAAAGCAAGGATGGTAAAATCTGACAATGTGAGATTCAAAACTTGGTGTTTTTAGGGGGGAAGTGACAAAGAATGAGAAGCAAGGAAGACATCTATATTGCTTATGGTAGGAGTCACATAAAAGAATAAAAAAGTTTGAGAGGGTTGAATAAGCAGTGTCTTTAAGAGACATGCAAGTTTGCTTAGCTCAAGAATGTGAAGGAAATTATATATATTTCCTGTCTATTACTAATTTATATCTGCATGTTTTTGTAAATATTTGGGAACTATGCTATGGGCTACTCAAATGTACTGAAAAGCATAGAGGTTCATCTATGATGTGGCAGGGAAGCCTTTTGGGTCCTTGCTGAAATGGCTTATCAGTGGTATAGCAGGCAAGCCAAGGAAGTGAATGAGAATACTTGAATAGAGGAAATACAAGAATTATGACAGTTCATTATTATTTCAAAAATTCATATTCTTTTCCAGACAGGGAAGATCATATATATTTTTTTCTGTTCAAAATCACAAATATTGGGGTGCCTGGGTGGCTCAGTCAGTTAAGAGTCTGCCTTCTGCTCAGGTCATGGTCCTAAGGTCTGGGATCAGGCACCATGTCAGGCTTTCTGCTCAGTGGGGAGCCTGCTTCTCCCTCTCCCTATGCCTGCCACTCCCCCTGCTTTTCCTCTCTCTTTCTCTCTCTCTGTGTCAAATAAATAAATAAAATCTTTTTTAAAAAAATCACATATATTAACAAAGGCTTTTGCATGTCAATATTTAAAAATATTTTTCATAATAAATTATGGGAATCATATATGTGAGTGATCTTACTTAATAGTTGTGCAGACCAAAATCCTGGTTCAAGAGTTCACACTAAGGAAATATTACTGTGAACATACACATGGTAAATGTAAATTGTAACTATCAAGAAGTAGTAAAGACACCTAGGATGAACCTTAAAAATTATGCTGAGAGAAGCCAGATTCGAAAGATCACATATTGAACCATTCCACTTATGTCAAATGTCTAGAAAAGGAAAATCTACAGAGATGGGAAGTACATGATTGGTTGCCTGGAGCTGGGATAGCGAATGACTGCAAATGGCCACTAGGAATTATTTGGAATGATAGAAATGTTCTGAAATTGGACTACAGTGATGGTTGCCTAATTCTGCAAATTTACTAAAAGGCATTGAATTGTGCAATTAAAGGGCCCCTGGGTGGCTCAGTTGGTTAAGTATCTGCCTTTGGCTCAGGTCATGATCCTGGGTCCTGAGATCAAGCCCTGCGTTGGGCTTCCTGCTCAGAAGGGAGCCTGTTTCTCCCTCTGTCCCCACCCCTCTCGACCCCCCACCCTACACCCCGCTCATGCTTTCTCTCTCAAGTAAATAAAATCTTTTAAAAAATTGTGCAGTTAGGGGCGCCTGGGTGGCTCAGTTGTTAAGCCTCTGCCTCCGCTCAGGTCATGATCCCAGGGTTCTGGGATCAAGCCCCGCATCAGGCTCCCTGCTCCGCGGGAAGCCTGCTTCTCCCTCTCCCACTCCCCCTGCTTGTGTTCCCTCTCTCACTGTGTGTCTCTCTGTCAAATAAATACAATTTTTAAAAAGTTGTGCAGTTAAATTAATGAATTTTTAAGTATGTATATAATACCTCAATAAAACCTTTTCTTAAAAGAAGCCATACAGAGAGTATTTTAAAATAACATATAAGTAACAAAACCAGACCAAAAAATAAATATAATGCTGGTGAGTTTTAGTAAGAAAGGTTACTATGGTTATTTTCTCTTTGTCAGTGATTTTGTAATTGAAATAGTAATACATTATATCCTTTGATTCAATAATCTCCTTTCTTAGAATATTTTCTAAGAAAATTATTCAAAAGAGGGAAAGCTATGTGTACAACTTTGCTTGCAAAAGCATTTTCCTCTCTAACGATAGTATTATAAATGAATAAGGATAGAAGTACAGTATCATAATGGATGAACATTCAGTAGATTATGCAATATTTGTAGTGTGGAGTGTTTGCAACACGACACACTAACAATTTAGAAAACATATATGCAGTAGTGGAAAATGTGGCATGCCCAGTATGTTTAACTGTGAAAATATGCTCATAAGCACAACGAGTCAAAGTTAAAAGCTTTGAAAATTATTGGGGAATTAAGGGGCTATTGGTTGATTCATTTATATAACTGAAATATCACAATTTCAATTTAAAACGATGCAAAGTAAAAGAAGATGAAAATATTCATGTTAAATAAATAACAGCTAATTTCAAAAGTGCAAATAAGTTAATATTAGGAGGTAAAAGAGGGAGTACTTCTGATTTCTTTAAAAATTTGTTCTTCATGGTAGAGTATCAGGTATGGTACTCAATGGTATTTTATTTATTTATTTATTTATTTATTTATTTATTTATTTAACAGTTTTCTTCTTTTTTAAAAAAGATTGTATTTATTTATTTGACAGAGAGAGAGAGACAGTGAGAGAGGGAACACAAGCAGGGGGAGTAGGAGAGAGAGAAGCAGGTTCCCCACTGAGCAGGGAGCCCAATGCGGGGCTGGATCCCTGCACCCTGGGATCATGACCTGAGGCAAAGGCAGACGCTTAACAACTGAGCCAACCAGGCGTCCCTTCAGTGGTATTTTAAAATAAATTTTAAGTACACTTGGTATATTTATATAACCTTATTGATCACAGATTAAGAAAATTATTGTGCACTTTAGAGCAGAATATTTGGGGATTTTTTCAAAGGTGGTATTGACTGATTGGTATTAAACTTTCACTTGTTTCTTCAACAGCTATTTATTGTCCATGTACTATGTGCCAGGTACTGTTGCAGGTGCTTAGGAGAAGTCTATGAACACAACAGACACAAAGATTCCTGTCCCTGTGGCACTTACATTACCAGGTAGAGGGAAAAACTAATCATTTAAGATAATAAATAGAGGGAATATTTTTTAAAGGGCTAAGTGCTGTAAAAAATGAGGATAAGGTAACAGGGATCTGGCATGGCAAGGAGAAGGGGAAGTATCAGATTGCAGCAGTAAGAGGGATGTCTAAAAAGCTTCATTGTGAAGGTGATAATTGAGCAAAGATTTGAAGTAGTGAGAAGCTATCAGCTGGCTATGGGTTGAACAGTATTTCAGGCAGAGAGAAAAGCTAGAGCAAAGGACTTATGGCAGCACATGTTGACAGGAACATGCCAGCTTGCTCTGGAACATCAAGGAAGCCAATGTGACTAGAACAGAGTGAACCTGGGGCATCAAAGTGGATCAGCGCAGAGAAGTAAGAGAGGGTCTGATTATGTAAGACCTTGTATGCTCTGTAACAATGTTGGCTTTCATTCCGAATGAAATGGGGAGCCATCACAGGGTTCTGAGCAGAGTATATAGCCTGGGCTAGTTTTGAGATTACTCTGGCAGTTGTGTCAAGAATATACTCAGAGGTTTGGGAAGGGAAGGAATGGGGGTAGGAGAATGGTGGACGTGGAAGCAGGGTCCTGTTAAGAAATTCTGCAGTAATACAAACTTGGCTCAGGTGAAGGTGATGCCATGAAAATGGGAGGAACCGGTTAAGTTTTAGATGTGTGCTAAAGCACATGGAACAGGATTTACAAACTGGTGGAATGCATGGTGTGAGAAGATGATACTGAGGTTTTTTCTTAGGCATCTTTAGTTGTCATCACCTGGGAGGAGAAAGCTGAAAGAGGACCAAGACCAGTAGAAAGGACAGAATTCAGTTTTTAACATGCTGAGTTTGAGATTCCTATTTGTTATCTAGGTGATGACAATGACAAGATTAATGGCCTGCTAGGCATTTAGGTGTATGAATCTGAAGTTCAGGGTAGAGATCTAGGCTAAAAGACATACATTGGACAGGTCTCAGCAGATAAATGTCTCTTTAAGGCCACTGAACTGAATGAGATCACCTAGGAGTGAGGGAAATAGAGAAGAAAACAGTTCTGAGGAGAGGACCCTGGGGCAAACTCAGCATTTGAATATATGAGGGAGAAGAGGAGAAACAATTAAATGGGACAGGGGTGGAGAACCAGCAAGGAAAGGCAGTCTAGCTTTCTGGAAGCCAAGAGAAGTGGTTGTACCAGGGAGAAGCACTGATCATCTTTGTTAACACTGCTGAAAAACCAGGTTAAAATGAGTGAGAATTGACCGATGGACTTAGCAATCTGGAGATCAGTATCGGTAAGGCACCTATAATTTACTGTCCAAACTGGAACACATTTACAAGTGAAACCAAATCAAGTAGGTGTGTCCTGGATAAATGGGGCAAATGGTTATCATGGTTATTGGTGGGCCTGACCACCAAAATAAAAGAAGTTTTGGTGGAGTGGTAAGGGCTAAAACACTTCAGAAATGCATTTTGGAGAGAATAGGAGGCTCTTCCTTCTGGAATACTTCAGAACAATTCAGCCCTACAGCCTTTGGGAAACTCAGTATATGATAGGTGTTCACATCAGGTAGGCAAGCTGTGAAGGCCCAGAAAGAGGTATCAGTTCCATGCAGGATGAAGAGGGCATTCACATGGGATCATGACTTTGTGGGGAGTTCTAAAGCCTGAGCAGGAGGAATAAGGTATATTTACCCAGGAACATGCCCTGTGGGTGTCCGCTATTCCTATGGAGTGATGACCTGCAGGATATCAAAGCCCAAAAGGGTGAAGATGGCTTTAAAACAAATTAGTGGTCAGTTGGAGTGGGAAGGGGATCCACAAGGGACACAGGGTGTTTAGAGCAGGGTAGGGAAGTGTGGCTAGCCATGCATTTATGGGGGGCTGGAGCAAGGAGAATATCTGTGTGCGGTTGGAGGCAGAGTCTGTGATGAAAAAAATGATTACATTCAGTGACATTTGTCTTATAGATAATATGGGGTGAAGTTTTTTTCTGTTAGAAAGTTATACTCTGTTAGAGAGTTATAAATATAGAAAGGGAAAAAATCAGAACAAATCCTGAAGTGTTGGATTAGAATCGAATATCACTGTAATTCATAGTTTTGAATACCTATAGATAGTAATAAAAATAAATATGGATTTAAATGTGGAGATGAGAGATATAGATATATATGTTATACGGTGTCATATATATTTATATATATGACATATATAAATAAATAAATAAATATATATATATATATATATATATATATATATATATTTTCTAGCTCTGTTCACTGAGAGGGCCTGGAAGCAGTGCCACCTTAATTGTAGTAAGCAAATCTTGCACCTAGGTATTGATTTCTGAATATCATCCTCTGCTAAATATCAAGCCTCCTTGCAGTAATGGTTGATTCCAAGCAGGAACAAAGAACAAGATGAGCCTGAAACATTTTATTGTGCCAGAAAGCAAGGAAGTAGGATTAAAGAATGGTGGAGGTGTGTCAAAAGGAGACAGAAGCCAGATTGAAGGGCCTGTAACAGGCCCAGTCTGTGACACTTTGAGCATGTTCATAGTACTGAATTATAGCCTGAAGAATAAAATCAGAAATCATGAGAACACAATAATATAAATGAATTGAATAAATGCAGTTTTGATGAGGAGTGGTTGTTTACATAATCTCAAAGCATTTCCACCACAAATGTTCAAGTGAACAAGTTAAAATCACTATTAATGGAACAAATTGAAATCATGGGCTGTATAATATGATTTTGCAATACTCCTGCCAAAGTTGCATAAGTTAAATCTAATCATGAGGAAACATCAGGTAAACCCAAATTGAAAACATTCTACAACATTCTTGGCCTATAAAGTTCAAAGATGTAAAAATTATGAAAGCCCAGAAAAGATTGAAGAACTGTTCCAGATTGAAGGAGACATTTAATGTCAACCAAATGCAAGAAAATATAATTCTGGATTGTATTCATTTGCTGAAAAGGATATTATTGGGACAATTACCAAAACATGAATAGGTTTTGGGAGTAGGTTGAAGTAATATGTCAATATTAATTCTCTTATTCAGATGACTGCATTGTTGTTAGGTAGAGGACATATCTTTGTAGTAAACACACACAGATGTATTAGCAGAGTTCTGGGGTATCATGTCAGCAACTGATATTTACACCTTTGTACAATCTCCCCTATTTGATATAGGAAAAAGGCTCTTCGACTTCAGAATACTTTCTAGAAAAGAATGGTGAATTGAATTGTCTTTGTGACAACTCTAATATCAGTTACTTATACCAACATACAGTAATTCCATACATTTTTGGTGTTAAATAAAAAAAACCTTCCATGCTTTTATTTTATATCATTTTTATTTTAACTATACATAAGTTAGATTTAAGTGGTAAAATACTTGTGAAGTATAAGGAAAAGTGCACTACCATTATTTAGTGCTAAGACTACACTTCTTTGTTAATCTGAAGATTAATGACATTTTTAATTGATAATTTAAAAATAAGAAACTGCAATTTATATGCACAATATATGACCACATTAATAATTGTCAAAGCAAGACACAGGAAATAAGAATGTACCATTGATTAACACTGAAATAGTTCAAAATATCTAACATAAGCAAAAAAGAAGCTCCTGTTATACATTTCAAATTAACTTTGATAAGCACTTTTTCCCCAATTTTGTCTCTTTTCACCTAATTGTCAAAAATTGAGAAATTGAGGTTGATTTTAGCATAATGTTTCTGTGATTTCATGATGTGTCTTCTTTTTGTAAAATTTTAACATAGCTTTTCACTAAATAATATTATTGAGATTCAATACACTCTGACCTTTAATTATTATAAATTTCTTTCTAACTGGTTCTATGCTTGGAGATCAGCCCCTACTGGTCAAAAATATAGGTCTCTATTACTAGTAGGTGTGACCAGCTGGCATTTAATTCATTTCAGACGTTAATGCCATGCCCTTGAATGGCAAACTTGAAAGAAAATCAAGTAGCACTTTTTTAGTATTTTTTTTCCTTTTTTAAAAAAAGTAATCTCTACACCCAATGTGGGCCTTCATCTTTTTTTAAAGTTTTGTTAAAATCACACCCATATGGGATTCCTGGGAGGCTCAGTCAGTTAAGCATCTGCCTTCAGCTCAGGTCATGATCCCCAGGGTCCTGGGATGGAGCCCAGGTCAGGCTTTCTGGGGGGTGGTTTGCTTCTCCCTCTGCCCCTCCCCCACTGTGTGTGTGTGTGTGTGTGTGTGTGTGTGTGTGTGTGTGTGTGTTTTCTCTCAAATAAAATCTTATAAAAAGACAGACACACACACACACTCATAAACTATTTAAATGGAATGCAATCAATGTTTTCTTCTTCTATATGGGAAAAAAAAAGGAAAATGTGCACATATTTTTCTCCCAAACTAACTGATATAAACAGCTTCCACATGTCAAAGTTTTACATAATGATGATTCTAAAATGGCTTAAAATTGCAACAAGTCACTTTCATTAAGCCATGAATATTGAATAGCAATTATTGCTTAATAGGCTTTTTATAAGACACTATTTACAGTACAGCTGCTAAGTTGCTATAAATTCTGCTTGAATGTATCATGCAAATATCAACACCTGTGAAACCTTCAAAGTATTAAGTCAGATTCCATAGGGTATTCTTAGTCTAAACTTTTCTGCTTTTGAGTTTTTGCTTATTTACATTCTTTTTTTTTTTTTACATTTTGCCTCAGTAGAATAGCACCCATTTATTGCATAAAAATTACATAGTTTTGGGGCGCCTGGGTGGCTCAGTCGTTAAGCGTCTGCCTTCGGCTCAGGTCATGATCCCAGGGTCCTGGGATCGAGCCCCACATTGGGCTCCTTGCTCAGCGGGAAGCCTCCTTCTCTCTCTCCCACTCCCCCTGCTTGTGTTCCTTCTCTTGCTGTGTCTCTCTCTGTCAGATAAATAAATAAAATCTTTTTAAAAATTACATAGTCTTCTATGAATCCTGGGGGTTGTTTTGAGGGAAAAGATTTCTCAATATTTCAGAGGTCATTATCCCCTTTACCTTAGCAGGACAATTCATTAATAAAAAAATTATTTCAAGAAATAACAAAATGAATCTAAAATCAAATTATGGATTTGTTAGCTACATTTTAATGTGTGGTAGTTTTGTTAGAAACGCTAAAGAAGGTAAGATTTAAATATTTTATAAAATATCTTAAACATGCCAAATGGTTGTATTAGTTATCTGTTTCTGTACAGCAAATTATTTGAAAATTGAGTGGCAGAAAACCACAAACATTCTCTGATTTAAGATCTCATTAGGTTGCATTCAAGCTGCTGCCCTGAGTTGGAATCATTTCAAGACTTGCCTGGAGCTGAAAGATGTACTTCCAAGCTCATCCATGTGTTTCTTGGCAGGCTTCAGCAACTCATTGGCTTTTCAACCAAAGGCCTCAGTTCTTATGATGCCGTGTGAGCCTCACCATAGGACTGACTACTTACAACATGGCGGCTTGCGCCCCTAGCACGAGTGATCCAAGAGAGAGCAAGAGAAAGGGAGCACCTAAGACAGAGGGCAACCATGCTCTTCTTGTAACTTAATCTCTTCATTTCTATTATGATCTCTGTATTAGACACAAGTCAATGAGTTTAGCCCACACTGAAGGGGAGGCATTACAGGAGGGTATGAACCAGGAAACCAGGAGGCAGAGATCATTGAGGAATATCTTAGAGGCTGCCTACCCACAGATAGTGAAATGTTAAAAGGATAATAGGTATTAGAGTTCTTCCGCCTCTTGGTGGTGGTTCATCTTTCAGGCTATGGAAAGAGTAATGCTATGACTGGCAAAGAGTAAAAAAGTTGTAGCATATATGGAATCAACCCCCTTCAAATGTTTCTGTGTTTTGTGCTGGACTTAGTAAATGACTTCTTTCTTAACTTCACTTTTGCTAATTCCAGGACAAAATCACAACAAAAAAGAAGATATTTTTCTGTTTCTCTCATTCACAGATTATGATATATCTCCCCATGGAGATTGATCAGGTGTCTACATTCTCTGGAGACATAAACTTGTTGCCCAGCTTCTCTCTGTTGTCCATCCTGAATCCATTTTAACTGTGACCAAGCATGACTGCAGGGCCTACATCTACTTGTGTAGGACCGCCAGGTGGCTGTTTTGAGGGTGGGTAAGGGAGGCTATAATGGCTGAATCTAGCCCAGATCATCTGTTTGGGAAAAAAAAAATGTAATCTGGACACACACTCAAAAGATTATTCCTATAGATTATTGTATTATAATGGTCAGCAGGATAACTGAGTCACCAGAAGGAAAATTATGCTTTCTTGAAAATCATTCCTAGGTTGTTTGAGCAATAGTAGAAAAGATGTTATTGACCATTCTGACCACTCTCCATGTATGACACATACAATTGGCTGTTGCATTATTCTCCATTTTTCTATTTTTTTTATTAATCTTGTTTTAAATGTCTTTCCTTTAGAACTACAGAAAATGTAAAATTTTTGCATCAATATATTATATTGCATCAATATATTATATTACCAAATAAAATCTGGAAGAAAAGCAAATCAACTAAGGGATTTTACCTTATGTGTTCGTAGTTCATTGTAATTTCAATAATTGTTAGCCTTCTAGCAGCAATGGCTTTTACAAGAGAAAATAAATTGTATTTACCAATTTTATTGGTAATATATTTGTTGGAACATCCCTTTTCCCTATTAAACATAAAAATAAAATGTCTTATTATTTACAATATTGTGAACAAGATTCAGGTGTGGGATATTTTTAAAAATTGAGGGAATCATATAAGAGTAATTTAGAAATCAATTGTCATTTATTGAGCTCCTAATATAGTACTAGAGCCCCCTCCCCCCAGCCACAAACAAAAGCACATTTTGTCCAGTAAATAACTCCTCTTCCTTCAGATCCTAGCTTAGATACCATTTTCTGCCATAGAAATATGTATTTCCTGGGGCGCCTGGGTGGCTCAGTTGGTTAAGCGACTGCCTTCGGCTCAGGTCATGATCCTGGAGTCCCAGGATCGAGTCCCGCATCGGGCTCCCTGCTCAGCAGAGAGTCTGCTTCTCCCTCTGACCCTCTTCCCTCTCGTGCTCTCTATCTCTCATTCTCTCTCTCTCAAATAAATAAATAAAATCTTTAAAAAAAAAAAAAGAAATATGTATTTCCTTCTTGCACTAACACAGTCACAATTTTGCCTTTATTTGGCCTTAATTATTTGTTTACTTATTAGAGAGAGAGAGAAAGGAGGAGCAGAGGGAGAGGGAGAGAGAGAATCTTAAGCAGGCTTTATGCCCAGGGCAGAAAGGTCGTGGGGCTCCGTCTCATGACCCTGAGATCATGACCTGAGCTGAAATCAAAAGTCAGATGCTCAACCAACTGAGCTACCCAAGCCTTTTGTTTTTTTAAATTCACAATTGCTTCCCACTTTACTGTTATCTTCCTAAGGGGAAAGTTCTCGTGATTTTTTTATTGCTTCATTACTCTTATTGTGCTTATGTTGACCTTTTTCATTCCTTATCATCTTCCATAGTTCACTTTTCATAATATTTATTGAAAAAAAATGAATGAAGAAAAGAAAGAATCTATATCATGGATGTGCAGTCAACTTTCCACCACATTCTCCAAGCAAGTTTTCACAATCTATTTTCTTCGCTCCTTAAGTGTAGCAAACTATAATTTTCAGTGATCTTAAATTACTAAAATCTGTCCTGTCTGAGGGTAGGTTTGGAATCAGAAAAGATCCAGGTTCTATATTCTACTAAGATTTGATAGGACATTCAATTTAACTATAGAGAGCCTTTATCCCTACTTTATCATACAGATTATAATACACGTATCATATGGGTCTTAGAATTTAACAAGAATTTCTCTCTCTTTCTGTGTGTTTGTGCATATGTGTGTGTGACTTTCTTTACATAATCATACATATAATAGACACTCAAAATGTTGGTGCCCTTTCTTTTGATCAGAGATATTTGTTATTGTACATTAACACATCCTTTCTTGGAACTCTTTCCTTCCTTGACATTGGCAGTATTATATGATATGATTACTATTTTTAAACAGTGTGTGGCTATATTCTATTTGTTGACTAACTAGTGATTGTATCTTCTCTATTCTCTTCATTTTCTTCTATTTTTCTCCTGCCTCCTATGTATATATTCACAGCCTTGATCAAATCCCTTGATGAAATTTCTATGATTCTGTATGGTAACCCTGGGGAAAGTGACTTCAGCAGTTTCTAAATTTCTAAGTTTTAGAAATGTCTTATCTTTTATTTGTTACTCACCACTTGATGCTTATTGCAGTTATTTACCATGCACATATGCTGTGGGATAATCCCTATGGCTTTGACTTTGTTAAGCACTTTTGCTTATCAAGTTCTTATAGTTTATATAGCTTATACTAAAAAAATTAACCTTTTGTGGGGAGCAGGTCAAAGTGGTATCCACTAATTATTCATGCTATGCTCTTTAACAATAGTGAAATTCAGATAAAAATAATTAATATAAAAAAGTAATTACAAAAGTCCAAAAGGTTTAAATATCAAACAATATTCTTATAAATAATCTATTATCAAAGAAAAACATCACAATTAAGGTTAGAAAATATTTCAAACTCTAGTAAAATACCAAATGTCAAAATATAAAAACTTCTGGGATCTAGCTAAATCTGTGCTAGTGGGGAATATATAGCCTTAAAAATGAATTCATTAGAAAATAAGAAAGGTTGAAAGTCAAAAGTCTATGTGAGCGCCGTGAATTGTGTAAGACTGTTGAATCACAGACCCTACCTCTGAAACAAATAATACATTATATGTTAAAAAAAAGAAAAAGAAGAAGATAGCAGGAAGGGAAAAATGAAGGGGGGGGAATCAGAGGGGGAGATGAACCATGAGAGACTATGGACTCTGAGAAACAAACTGAGGGTTCTAGAGGGGAGTGAGGGGGGGGGGATGGGTTAGTCTGGTGATGGGTATTAAAGAGGGAATGTACTGCATTGAGCACTGGGTGTTATACAAAAACAATGAATCATGAAACGCTACATCAAAAACTAATGATGTAATATATGGTGATTAACATAACAATAAAAAATTAAAAAAAATAAATGAATGGAAAAAAAAACTAATGATTTAATGTATGGTCATTAACATAACATAATAAAAAAAGTCTATGTATTCAACTCAGGTATTTAGAACAAGAGTTGAAAATTAAAATCAAGAAAGTAGAAGTAAGTAGATAACAAAGATAAGCAAGGTTATTATTGAAATATAATTCAAGTATACAATAGAGAAAATCAACTCAACTAAAGCTAGTTTTTATTAAAAAATATTTTAATAAAAGATATTCACCCCTAGAAAGAATGATCAAGAAAAGGGAGAGAAGATACATCTGCAATCTATCAAACATGAAGAAAAAGTACAGCACCAGAGATCTCATAGACATTAAAAAGACCATAACAGCATATTAGTAACTATTGTTTGGCATTTTTGGTCAAATGTACAAATTTTTAGAAAAAGACAATTTATCTAAACCAATTTAGAACAAAATGGAAAATCTGAAATATTTTTTATTATGTTATGTTAATCACCATACATTACATCATTAGTTTTTGATGTAGTGTTCCATGATTCATTGTTTGCGTTGAAATATTTGGTTTTTAAAGAAATCAAAACCATATTTTAAAGAAATCAAAACCTCATAAAAATATCTCTAGGCTGAGGGTTTTTTTTTTAAAGATTTTATTTTATTTATTTATTTGAGAGAGAGAGAGCACAAGAGGGACTAGGGTCAGAGGGAGAAGCAGACGCCCTGCCAAGCAGGGAGTCCGATGCAGGACTCGATCCCAGGACTCCGGGATCATGACCGGAGCCGAAGGCAGTTGCTTAAGCAACTGAGCCACCCTGGCGCCCTAGGCTGAGGTGTTTTTATCATGAATTATTTCAGATTTTTAAAGAAGAAAACCACAAATATTGTACAAACAGTTCTGGATACTAGAATTTGAATTTATTCAGACTAATTGTGATTACACAATATCAGAAGCTGACAAGAATTAAAAAAGAAAAAACAACTAAGACTTCACTAATATTGCTCACGAATATACATGCAAAAATTTTAACTGAATATTAGCATATTCAATCCTATACGAAAAGGTAATACATCACAGGCCAGTGTTGTTTATTCTAAGAAAGCAAGCAAGATCCAAATGCCAATGTTATTACTAGAAAAGAAATAAACATCAGGATCTTCTCATTAGATAAAGCATTTGTTGAAATTCAATACCCATCAATACTTATTCATGATTAAAAACTCTAACCAAACTGAGAATGGAGGGAAACTCCTTTAACCTGAACTTTCCAATCCTAATTTTCTGGTATAAATTCAGTTAATTCCTGTTCCATCCTTTTAATAAGTTATCATGATCTCTTTTATTATACACCATATGTAACCTATCAGAAAATCCTGTTAGTTCTGTCTTCAAAATATATTGGAATGCAACTACTTCTCACCATCTCTGCTGCTAGAACCTGTGTCCAGGCCACCATCAGGTCATGCCTGCATTAATGGGATTGTTTTCTAACTATGTGTCTTCCTATTTCACCCTTGGCTTGTTTCAGTGCATTCTTTGCACAGCTGAAAGAGTGACCCTTTTCAACTCCTCACATTGATTCTTGTGTTCAAACTCTTTAATGAAACTCCTTATCACTCAGGGTAAAAGCCAGAATGGTTGGTATGACCTGGTCAAGAGCTATGCAGAGCCTGGGGTTTTACCCTACTTGGACGCTATAGTTAGCTGGTCACTGTGTTGTGGATGCCGGCAGAAGACATGTGACTCATCGTTTGGTGACATAAGACTTTATTACTGCAAAAACAGTAGCAAATGAGATTTGCTGAGACAGAGAGGGAGGGAAGGAGAGAGAGAGAGAAAGACACAATTTTCTGAAAGGAATCTAACTTCAGTCAGGGAGTGATTCTTGGTGGAAGTGACACTAGAGCTGAGGTCTGGAGGATTTGGAGGAGACTTATAAAAATAGATTAATACAATTTTATGGCTGAGTAATGTAATACCCCATATGTGTGTGTGTGTGTGTGTGTGTGTGTGTGTATAACATTGTTTATAAGTCAGACAGAAAATAATGAAGAATGGCCTGGCTGGGGCACCAAAAGCCAGGGGAGAGCAGGGTGAAGAGGAGCTGTAGAGATGTGAGGGGCAGACATGCCATATCTTCCAGGTGGGGCGAAGGCCTTTGTTGTTTATCCAAATAGAAAACATCTAAAGTTATGTTTTTTGTTTTTGTTGTTTGGTTGTTTTGTTTTGTTTTTTTAAGTAAGCTCCTCAACCAATGTGGGGCTTGAACTCATGACCCTGAGATCAACAGTCACATGCTCTACCGACTGAGCCAGCCAGGCAGACTGTTTTGCTATTTTTTAGCTAGAAAGTGACAAGATTGGATTTCATTTTGAAAATCTCTTCTAAATTCCATGTAGAAGGAGGAGTTAGAAGAGATTGAGAACTTGTTAATGTTGTTTGTAATATCATAATTGTAATATTATATTAGTGAAGTTTATTTATATCTGAAGTTTGAGTAAAATTTGGCAGTCACATTTACGTTTTGTTTTGCAGAGAGCATCTTTTTAGCAAATTTATCAATAAATGGAGTTGTCAGTGCTTTTGTACTTTTTGTACTTGTCAGTGCTTTTTCTAACAAGTATAAATGGCTTCTTATCTTTATTAAGATATCAACACCAACTCCCTTGCATGAAGGGTGGAGGGGCACTAGGCACACGGAAAGTCTTCCCCACGTTTGCAGTGAAACAGTTCTTAATACATTGCTTTAAAAGCCCTGTACTTTTGGGGCGCCTGGGTGGCTCAGTCGTTAAGCGTCTGCCTTCGGCTCAGGTCATGATCCCAGGGTCTTGGGATCGAGCCCCACATCGGGCTCCCTGCTCCGCGGGAAGCCTGCTTCGCTTCTCCCTCTCCCACTCCTCCTGCTTGTGTTCCCTCTCTCACTGTGTCTCTCTCTGTCAAATAAATAAATAAAATCAATAAAAAAATAAAAAAAATAAAAGCCCTGTACTTTTTAATATACACAGAGCAAAAAGCAGAGTAAATAAATTCAAAATGATAAAAAAAAATCTCTCTACTGCAATCTATCTATCATCTACCATCATCATTTATCCATCCATCCATCCAACCATCCATCCTTCTATAAGTCAGATAAACTATTTTATGAGGAAGTTTAATTAATTTTAAAAATTTAACCTACTTATTTCAGTGAGAAACCAATCAGTTAATGACCACTGGAGTTGACATTTTAGTAACAAGTCTTCCAACATTATCTTTTACTTATAAAGCAACTTCAGAGGATATCATCTATGGCTGGATTTTCTGAAAGAAACTATATTTAAAAATGACACTCTAGTGATGTACTGAACATAATAAAAAAAGAGATAAAATAAATATTTCAATATGAATTGAAATTGTTGCTTATAGTTTTGCTGTTAACAGAATTAGTCTGAACTTGACTGAAATTATGTAAGGAATACCTGAACCCTTTGTAAGAAAAGTGCTCTTCAGAATATGACTAAAGAGTAATATTCCCAAAAGTTTGCACTTTAGGAATTTTCTTGATAAAAGAAAAGGTTTGTTGTGTCTTATTGCATAAACTGTGGACTTATTAAGCATTAAGTTAAACAATGAGATGGGTTAATATATTTTCAAGTTTATTTTTGTGGTTCAGGGATATGTGTGAACCCCTAAAAAATGCATGTCATATGCAATTTTCCAAAGTAGTAATGGCAATGAATGTGAAATATGAGTTTCTGCCACTACTTAGGAAATATTACAATTCATCATCCTGCTCTATACTTCTATATCCACACACTTTAAATGTGTAAAATGTGTATGAGAAATGCCAAAAAAGGAAGAGAATAAAAGACCTAAGAGACAAACAGAAATCCAGAAGACCCAGTAATAATGGAGTTAGATCAAATTCCACAAGGTTTTCTGAGCAAGCTCTATTGAGAACTTAGAACATTTAACTGTATCACCTGCAGCAAATTCAGCATCAGAAAATATACCACAAGTGGTTAATATAAGGAGATAAACTTTACAGTGACAATAAACACAAGGCATAAATTTAATGTTCTAAATGAAACTAGCAGTATGTAGAGAAGAGATACTAATTACTGCCATTTATTCATGTTTTAAATAAATATTTTTTTGTGTTACTTATACATCAGAGAGTATTCTAGTCACAGGGAATATAGAACTGAATAAAATATGCAGAAATCTCTTCTCTGAGGGAGCTTATATCCTAGTGGGGATAGACTGAGGATAAACAAAATTAAAATTTGTGGATGGAAACGAAACTAGGAGCTGGTTCTTTGAAAGAATTAACAAGATGGATAAACCCCTGGCCAGACTGATCAAAAAGAAAAGAGAAATGACCCAAATCAACAAAATCATGAATGAAAGAGGAGAGATCACAACCAACACCAAAGAAATACAAACAATTATAAGAACATATTATGAGCAACTCTATGCCAGCAAATTAGAGAACCTGGAAGAAATGGGTGCATTCCTAGAGATGTATCAACTACCAAAATTGAACCAGGAAGAAATAGAAAACCTGAACAGACCTATAACCACTAAGGAAATTGAAACAGTCATCAAAAATCTCCCAAGAAACAAAAGCCCAGGGCCAGACGGCTTCCCGGGGGAATTCTATCAGACATTTCAAGAAGAATTAATACCTATTCTCCTGAAACTGTTCCAAAAAATAGAAATGGAAGGGAAACTTCCAAACTCATTTTATGAGGCCAGCATTACCTTGATCCCAAAACCAGACAAAGACCCCATCAAAAAAGAGAATTACAGACCAATATGCTTGATGAACATGGATGCAAAAATTCTCACCAAAATACTAGCCAATAGGATCCAACAGTACATTAAAAGGATTATTCACCACGACCAAGTGGGATTTATCCCTGGGCTGCAAGGCTGGTTCAACATCCGCAAATCAATCAATGTGATACAATACATTAACAAAAGAAAGAACAAGAATCATATGATCCTCTCAATAGATGCAGAAAAAGCATTTGACAAAGTACAACATCCTTTCTTGATCAAAACTCTTCAGAGTATAGGGATAGAGGGTACATACCTCAATATCATAAAAGCCATCTATGAAAAACCTACAGCGAATATCATTCTCAATGGGGAAAGGCTGAGAGCCTTTCCCCTAAGGTCAGGAACGTGGCAGGGATGTCCACTCTCACCACTGCTATTCAACATAGTATTAGAAGTCCTAGCCACAGCAATCAGACAACAAAAAGAAATCAAAGGCATCCAAATCGGCAAAGAGGAAGTCAAACTCTCACTCTTTGCAGATGATATGATACTGTACGTGGAAAACCCAAAAGACTCCACCCCAAAACTGCTAGAACTCATAGAGGAATTCAGTAAAGTAGCAGGATATAAAATCAATGCACAGAAATCAGTGGCATTCCTATACACCAACAACAAGACAGAAGAGAGACAAATCAAGGAGTCTATCCCATTTACAATTGCACCCAAAACCATTAGATACCTAGGAATAAATCTAACCAAAGAGGCAAAGGATCTGTACTCAGAAAACTATAAAATACTCATGAAAGAAATTGAAGAAGACACAAAGAAATGGAAAAACGTTCCATGCTCATGGATTGGGAGAATCAACATTGTGAAGATGTCAATGCTACCTAGAGCAATCTACACATTCAATGCAATCCCCATCAAAATACCATCCACTTTTTTCAAAGAAATGGAACAAATAATCCTAAAATTTGTATGGAACCAGAAGAGACCCCGAATAGCCAGAGGAATACTGAAAAAGAAAAGCAAAGCTGGTGGCATCACAATTCCGGACTTCCAGCTCTATTACAAAGCTGTCATCATCAAGACAGTATGGTACTGGCACAAAAACAGACGCATAGATCAATGGAACAGAATCGAGAGCCCAGAAATGGACCCTCAACTCTATGGTCAACTTATTTTTGACAAAGCAGGAAAGAATGTCCAATGGCAAAAAGACAGTCTCTTCAACAAATGGTGTTGGGAAAATTGGACAGCCACATGCAGAAGAATGAAACTGGACCATTTCCTTACACCACACACAAGAATAGACTCCAAATGGTTGAAAGACCTAAACGTGAGACAGGAGTCCATCCAAATCCTAAAGGAGAACACAGGTAGCAACCTTTTCGACCTTAGCCGCAGCAACTTCTTCCTAGAAACATCGCCAAAGGCACGGGAAGCCAGGGCAAAAATGAACTATTGGGATTTCATCAAGATAAAAAGCTTTTGCACAGCAAAAGAAACAGTCCACAAAACCAAAAGACAACCGACAGAATGGGAGAAAATATTTGCAAACGACATATCAGATAAAGGGCTAGTATCCAAAATCTATAAGGAACTTATCAAACTCAACACCCAAAGAACAAATAATCCAATCAAGAAATGGGCAGAAGACATGAACAGACATTTCTCCAAAGAAGACATCCAAATGGCCAACAGGCACATGAAAAAGTGCTCAACATCGCTCGGCATCAGGGAAATCCAAATCAAAACCTCAATGAGATACCACCTCACACCCGTCAGAATGGCTAAAATTAAGAAGTCAGGGAACGACAGATGTTGGCGGGGATGTGGAGAAAGGGGAACCCTCCTACACTGTTGGTGGGAATGCAAGCTGGTGCAACCCCTCTGGAAAACAGTATGGAGGTTCCTCAAACAGTTGAAATTAGAGCTACCGTTCGATCCAGCAATTGCACTACTGGGTATTTACCACAAAGATACAAATGTAGGGACCCGAAGGGGTACATGTACCCCAATGTTTATAGCAGCAATGTCCACAATAGCCAAACTGTGGAAAGAGCCAAGATGCCCATCGACAGATGAATGGATAAAGAAGATGTGGTATATATACACAATGGAATATTATGCAGCCATCAAAAGGAATGAGATCTTGCCATTTGCAACGACGTGGATGGAACTGGAGGGTGTTATGCTGAGTGAAATAAGTCAATCAGAGAAAGACATGTATCACATGACCTCACTGATATGAGGAATTCTTAATCTCAGGAAACAAACTGAGTGTTACTGGAGTGGTTGGGGGTGGGAGGGATGGGATGGCTGGGTGATAGACATTGGGGAGGGTATGTGCTACGGTGAGCGCTGTGAATTGTGCAAGACTGTTGAATCACAGATCTGTACTTCTGAAACAAATAACGCAACATATTTTAAGAAAAAAGGAAAAGAAGAAGATAACAGGAGAGGAAGAAAAGGGGAGTATGTCAGAGGGGGAGACGAACCATGAGAGATGATGGACTCTGAAAAACAAACTGAGGGTTCTAGAGGGTAGGGGGGTGGGGGGATGGGTTAGCCTGGTGATGGGTATTGAGGAGGGCACGTTTTGCATGGTGCACTGGGTGTTATGAACAAACAATGAATCATGGAACACTGCATCAAAAACTAATGATGTAATATATGGTGATTAACATAACAATAAAAAAATTAAAAAAAAAAATTTGTGGATGGATAGTAAATATCAGGTAAGCTAATGCAATATAAATTGTTTTTTACATACAGCAATGGATTGTTTTAAGATGATATTACAATTGCAGGACAAGGGAATACAAAAGTACCCAATTTATGTGACTATAGAAAGTCCTGTGTGTGTGTGTGCATCATATCTACAAGAAAGGTAGATAGAGTAAGACATTCATGGAATCCCTAAAACAGCCCATTTACTCTCTGTGGCAAGTGACAAACTGACATATTTATATCTTTAGTGCAAATCTAATTAGGGACTTTAAAAAGTGATCTTAACAAAATCTTATCAAATATATGATATTTGGGGGCAAAAATAAATCTTATGGAAGCATATCTTTTAGAATAATTCATGTTAACTTTCTTGTTTATACTTCATCTTATGATCTCTTGACAGGAAATGCAAATGTTTTCCATAAGTGCCTTCTATGTTAATCTAAGCGTCTGACCTTTTCATAATGCAGTAATTTTTTTGAGAGTCTTTTCTCTTTGATTTATCTTCTCTCATGAAAGGCTGCTTTTCTTTTTTTTTTTCATTTTTATGGTGCCAGCAGAATTATTAAAGAGCTGTCAATTGAACTATGGCTGTCATTGTCCCTTTTTACAAGGAGAGAATATTAAATAGGACCATGTCAATTTTGTAAGAATAGCTCCTTTCTACATAAAATAAATTACTTGTTGCTATAATAATAAATACAATAATTAATGTTGATTTTTTAAAAAACCTGCAGGGGCACCTGGGTGACTCAGTTGGTTAGGTGTCTGACTCTTGATTTCAGCTCAGTTCATGATCTCAGGATTGTGAGATCGAGCACTGGCGTCAAGCTCTGTGCTGGGCGTGGAGCCTGCTTGAGATTCTCTCTCCCTCTCCTTCTGTCCCTCCCCCCCAAACAAATAAAAATTTAAAAACTTAAAAACGTACACCAATATAACATAAATAGTAAATGATGTATGTTGATAGTTTTTAAATATGTAAGCATTTATTACTTTGTGTTTATGGCTCAATCTTTACCGTCCTTCTTCCTCCCCTCTACTGTGTTCTGAGAAAAATAAATCACATATTTCCTCCATAATTACATCACAAACTACTTTACTTTTGAAAGGGCAGTCATGTTCTAGCAAAAAAAAAAAATGCTAATGGAAGTCACTCCAATTTATCTAGCAGTAAAAATATTGTTTTTAAAAAGTGTGTAGAATTAAGGAATAAGAGAGCTAGCAATTTGTTAGGAAATGTCCCAAAACAGTGTAATTATAACTGAGCATCATGGTCCATATTCCTTGCTGAAATCTTTTAGTTTGCCGTTTTTTAAATGAAAAGTTCTTTTTTTTAAGATTTTATTTATTTATTTGAGAGAGAGAGAATGAGAGACAGAGAGCATGAGAGGGAAGAGGGTCAGAGGGAGAAGCAGGCTCCCTGCCGAGCAGGAAGCCCGATGTGGGACTTGATCCCGGGACTCCAGGATCATGACCTGAGCCGAAGGCAGTCGCTTAACCAACTGAGCCACCCAGGTGCCCTTAAATGAAAAGTTCTTAACATACTGTTGATGTTGGTCAGCAGTGCCTGTGCATCTGCAATGTGGACACAGTTAGGAAAGATTATTTTTCTCCCTCTACTGATTGATGTGCACCTTATACATTAAGCAATTTCAAATATTATATTGAAATCTTTTGAGAGTTATGTTCTTACATAGACTTAGACTAATAAGTCAAGCTGAGTGTGGTTTGGGGTATCAGCCTGAAAGAAAAAAACATATTCCTATGAAGTTCCTTATTTTCCAGTTGAGCAAGGGAAGTACTATGAATCTTGCTATTGTATTTAAATGAAGCAACACATCCTAAGAGCTCTTTGGAATTAAACAGATATTTAAAAAGAAAGAGTTACTGATTTTATGAAGAAACTACATAGAAATGGCAGATTTCTAAAGGAAAAATTGACCAGGATTCACAACCTGACTTAAGGATTTTCAAACTATTGAAATACTTTTGTTCCTTCAGTTTATCCTATTAAAATCTTCTAGGGAAGATCCTACCTCAGAAAGAAGACAAAAAACAAGAGTGATTTAATTATATTTTAGTTGGCAATCACCGTGCATCTACAACACGGACACAATTAGGAAAGGAAAGATTCAACTCCACACTTTGACATTTTTGGGAATAAAACTAAGATTTAGAAACTGCACAAAAATCTATCAATTGCTATTGAATCTATCCTTCCTGAATTGGAAAGGGTTAGAAAATCACTTCTAAGCCCGTGGTCTCAGAGCCCCATCCCATCCATTCAAACCAGAACAACCATGGATGTATGTTTTAAACATAAAACTAACATTTTTAAAAATTTAACAACAGATTGGTCAGGGTAAAGAAAAATCAAACATTATCGAGATAAGTGAATTTTTAACAGAAGTTTGTTTATTCTACTCTTCCATAGTATATAAATCTTAAATAGAAGGTAATTGTTCCTTAGCATTTGTTCCTTTATATCTAATTCCTTGCTTATCCCTCTCAAAATTTTGATTTTGGAATTACTTTTTTAAAGTTGTATTCAACACAAATAGAAAAATGGTAAGGGAAAAATAGAAATTAACAATAGAAGGAAATAAAACCAAAATTATAAAGAAAATTGTATTTACTTTCATTGGTCATCGCAGCAATTTATAACACAACATTGCTATACCATTTTCACCAAGAATCTTTAAACCAATTATATAAGGTCATTTATCATTCAAATGATGCAGGCAAAAATTTTCGTTGGAACTTAATTTGCAATTGTGAAATATTTATTGGATGTACATGTGATCCTGTCTGCGCAAAGGATTTCAGCTCACTAACATCAGTTTATTTCATAATATAAGAATCTCTTCCTTCAGAATTTTTTAACTTGATGGTGATGAATGCCTTGGAGGCTGTGGAGTTACTGCAAGGCTTATACATATTACATATATAACACAAAATATTTGCATCATTTTTCAAAAAAATATGACTAACAAAATTAAAAATTGCTTTATGTCATTATATAATTTCTTAATGAACCCAAGTATGACCTCTATCAAATGGCAGTCCAAGGGGGTTTTTGTTTGTTTGTTTGTTTGTTTTTGTTTTAATTTTATGGGCTACTTTCACTGGTCAAGTTTGCAAAGTACTCTTATAAAAGAATATCTTTGGTACCTTCCTATACTATTTCTGCACATAATGAATCCCATAGTGTCTATCTGAACTTCTTATTGGGCATTCTTTTCATGACTTGCAGCTATGAAAAACATATTGGATCTTTCTTTAGGGAACTTACCACCCACTGCCACAGGCCACCTTACACCTATTTTGAGGGATTTAAGCACGAGAAAGCTTGAAATGAAATCATTCTAAATTTTTCTCCTTTCACATCTGATCAAAATGTTCAATCTAGAGACAGATTAGAAACTTCAAAGCAATATGAATGATGTGGACAAAAAGATTTTTGACAAGTATAATGAAATCATCAACTAGACAACAGAAAAGGAAGAATTTGAACATCAGAAGAAAGAATTTGAGGAAGTCTGCAACACCATCATTACCAAGCTATACCAGAGTTCAGGAGGAGGCATGCCAGGAGGAATGCCTAGGGGCTTCCAGTGCTGTAGCTCCCCCAGCTGGTGGTGCCTCCTCTGGGCTCACCATTGAAGAGGTTGGTTAAACTAACCTTGAGCATCGATTTAGCATTGTTCCACACAAAACATTGAAGGACCCATATTTTTAGCAAATTGCGTGGCATTATCAACACTGAGCTGCTATAGTAGCTTATTCTTGATACTTGAATATAGATATATATAAACAGGGAAAGGAAAGAACATTGCACTTTATAAGCAAGATAGTGTAAGTAAAAAATGTAATGTCTTAATTGAATTGTATTTCAAATTGGATAAAAAATTGTACATGTATGTTCAATAGGGTTATTGCCCCTTTAAATATAATCCAAGAGGGTATTTTTGCAGAATTTGAGGGAGCAGTTCATTAGTTACTAAATTATTATTATTATTATTTGAAAGATTTATTTATTTATTTGAGAGAGAGCATGGGTTGTGGGGGTCAGAGGGAAGGGAGAGAGAAACTTAAGCAGATTCTGGTCTGAGCATGGAGCCTGACTTGAGGCTTGATCTTACGACACTGACATCACAACCTGAGCTGAAACCAAGTGCCCAACGCTTAACTGACTGTGCCACCCAGGTGTCCCTATTAGTTACTAAATTATTAAAATAGAAGTTGAGAATTTTTTTGGGGGGGGGTCTGAAAATAATTCTGACATAAATGCCTGTCCTTAGTTTCTTCTGATGCCACTTAGGGGAAGAGGTCAGAGGTCACAGGGAAATGGCAGAAGTTAAAATATCTCTTACCAGCAATTGTACTGCATGGAAGTGAAGGCAGCATTTTAAAATTCTGTCAAGGACAGAAGTCTGAAAACTACGTTCAAATAGTTCATTAGAGAAAACAGATCTCAAAACCTTTCCACAAAGTTATTTCAAATGATATCTGCAGAATGTAGACTGAAGCAAATGCCAAAGGTGACAATTTTCTGTTAAAAGATATATAATTTTCCTTATATCCTCGAGAAAACTGAAGTTCTGCAGATGTGACCATGCATGCTATGTGGCTCTCGGTATGCCGACAGGATCCTAAGAACCCACAGGGTTCTCGTGGTTATTGAATGCAAAACTCAATGAATAATTCATAAACCACATTTTAATTTCTTCTCATGTTCTATATTTAGTAAAGCTTCACCAATTATTCAACATCTGCATTTCATTCTAATCTAAGGGTTTGTAAAATTTAACTTCACCAAAGGGATTATTATATCATAATTCATTTTCTCTTGATGACAATGATAGAGATGCTGTTTGAACAATAATCTTCCCATAAAGAAAAATCCTAAACTTTGAAAGGAAATCTGTCTCCTAATCGTTCACTGAAGTGGCTGTGTAAATTGATGTGTGGAACTTTAAGAAGAAAAATGTTTTATGATTTCTCAGTAGGATTGAGACATACTTGCACACTTGCTTAAAGTGAATTGTAAAACATAACTTTAATGCTTTAATGTGATTTATATTATTATCCTAAAATAGAATGGATTTTTAAACTCTCATCTTGCATACTAGGAAATTCACAAGCATAATATTGACTTCAACATATATTTTGCTGAGAATGATATTTCTGCTTTCTTTATTTCTTCACACTTTTTTTAAAGATTTTATTTATTTATTTGAGAGAGAGAGAATGAGAGATAGAGAGCACGAGAGGGAAGAGGGTCAGAGGGAGAAGCAGACTCCCTGCCGAGCAGGGAGCCCGATGCGGGACTTGATCCGGGGACTCCAGGATCATGACCTGAGCCGAAGGCAGTCGCTTAACCAACTGAGCCACCCAGGCACCCTATTTCTTTACATTTTTAAGTCCAAGATTGCAGTTCTATACTTGGAGAATGTGAAGAACTTTATAATTATTTTTAAAAAATAAATTGCACTTAAAGGGATGCCTGAGTGGCTCAGTCGATTAAGCGTCTGCCTTCAGGTCATGTCATGATCCCAGGGTCCTGGGATCGAGTCCCGAGTCGGGCTCCTTGTTCAGTGGGGAGCCTGCTTCTCCCCCTGCTTGTGCACTCTCTCTCTGAAAAATAAATGAATGAAATCTTTAATAAAATAAATAAATAAACAAATAAATAAAAATAAATTGTACTTAGAATGGTGGAATTGATGTCTGACTTGAAATTGAGAAGACTAGGAATTACTTTCTATCCTTTTCTTTTTTACTCTGTTAAAATGAGATGTGTTTTAGATATTAATATGTATATATTCTTTTAAATATCTATTATTTATGGCTATATTATGTTTAGCAGCTTTACCCTCAAATTCAGTGGTATGACACAATAAAAATTAATATATTATATATTATATACGTATGAAACCAAGAGGAGTATTCCTTGGTGAGGGGAAGCTGTCTTCCTTCTGTTGATGTAGGGACAAGACTCTTAACTGTAAGCAAGTTTATAGAGTTCTTTTTTCTACAAAAGCCATAGTAGTACATAAACATAGATCTATATTTATATCCATGAAGTTTGTGGGACAGGATTACTATAAGGGTATATTTGGTCTGTCATTGGGAAGTGATTAAAGGAATTCAGGAGTACTGAAAATTTTCACCAAAGGACATATATGCAAAGAACAAAATATAAATATTATTAATACTTATCCCATGCTGGAGCTTCAGCATAAAACCCCAGGGCTTGCCAATCTGCCATGCAACAATCCATGGCACAGTTCTTTACCTAAACTTGGATGTTTGGATAATATACCAAAAGGATTAAAGTAAGTCAAAGTCTTCTTTGACTATTTACACCCAAATCCTAAGTAATTCAAGTTTGATTTTTATCAAACCACTATAAACAAAATAAGCAAACACAAACCCAAGAAAATAAACTTCCACAAGAAACACAAAGTACACCAATATTATTTGATCTAGTCTACGGCTATGGGGCACCTGGAGATTCAGTCAGTTGAGCATCCAACTCTTGGTTTTGGCTCAGGTCATGATCTCTGGGTGTTGAGATAGAGCTCCATGCAGTGGCAGGCTCGGCACTCAGGAGGGAGTCTCCTTGGGATTCTCTCTTTCCCTCTCCCTTTGCCCCTCCCCTTGCTCTCTCTCTCTCTCTCTCACTCTCTCTCAAATAAATAAAAAAAGATTTTATTTATTTATTTGAGAGAGAGAGAATGAGAGACAGAGAGCACGAGAGGGAAGAGGGTCAGAAGGAGAAGCAGACCCCCCACTGAGCAGGGAGCCTGATGCGGGACTCGATCAGGGGACTCCAGGACCATGACCTGAGCCAAAGGCAGTCGCTCAATCAACTGAGCCACCCAGGCACCCAAATAAATAAAATCTTAACAAAATAAAAAAATAAAGTCTACAGCTGCATTGCAGTAGATTAGATTACCCATTTAAACATCTCGTCGATATAGAAAGACACTGGCCAACTTTCAGGAGAGCTTCTTAATTTAGTTTTGTGATCCCACAGCTAAGGATTCACTAACATTTTATTCAGCCCAGCAATTCCACTCCCCAGCCTTTGGTCAGTATTGTTAACAGTAAACATGATATCATTAGCCAACATTCTACTCCTTGCAGGCAGTGCTAATGGGGGACTTGGGAAATGTAGAGTGCTCTTTGTCTACTATATGTTTTACTGCCTTTAAATGGTCAAAGAGAAAAAAAAACTGTCAAAAGGGCAAGAGAGACTGTGGCAAAGTATTTTTCAAAGAAAATTAGCATGAGATTATAGATTAAATAGATTCTAGTCTAAAAAGTTAAGAGAGAAGCAAAAAAAAAATGCAATAAATTCACCATGTTTTTAAGATTTAAAGAATTGTTGAAAAGAAGATGCCTATATAAATCACTTCCCCACACAGTTGTGAAGAGCCAAGTTGTTCATTTCCTGATGCTTATTTCCTACATGAGTAATGGAGAGCATGTTAAAAAAAAGAGTCCTTGATAGACTGAAGTTGCTGAAGGAAATAATATAAAATGCCCTTGTCATGTTTCTTTATGCTATAGCATAGAATAATTGTTAGGAAAAATAAGACTCTTGTTTGAATTCAGAGCCAATTCTCTTATTTTATTCTATTCAAATTCACTGGCTTTTAATATGGCAAGACATAATGACTTTTAACAAGGATTTACTTTACAAATTATATATAACAAGTTTAACTAGCAAGACAATAAAGCTATAGAATTTCTGTTTCTTAAGTAGACATTGAGTTAAGATAAGAAAATAGGAACCATCCTTTGTGGTCAACCAGGGAGCCCTGTCCTCCCTCTCTTCCTCTCTTCCACTTTCCCTCCCTCCTCCTGCTTTTTTGCTTTCTTTTTGTTTGCTTTCCTTTACTTACCCTTTCAATGATACTTACTGAGTGCTTTGTGCCAATCTCAGGGAAGCATATTGGAGGAAGAATGAGGAGTTGGTTTAAAAGGTGAAAAGATTAGTCGAAAGGGAAGAGAGCTTGTGTAAAGTTTTGGAAAAGATTAGCAGAACACAAAATTGGAAAATCATCTGGAACATAGAACAAAGCCTATGGAGCACACTTTCTAGATTCGTGGTATAATGCAATGGCTTCTCTCCTGTAAACGCTGGATGCCATGGAGACTATATTTTTCCCTATCACATGACACTTAGTCCATCTACCTACTATTATCTTTCAACTTGCCCCCAGTGACCACTACTCTTAAATGCCAAAGAACTAAAAGAAGTCCCCATTGCCTTTATCACTTGTTCTACCAATCAAATTGAGAGTCAGATGAGGTACATTGATATGACTGTTGTTTTTATTGTTTGTCCATAAAAATGGCAACTTTATCATTTTTCCACTCTTCACAACTCTAACACTCAATTTCCCCCAAAATAGTCAAGTAAGATGGTATAATGCACTGAGACATAAGAGGAGTTTAAAGTACATGGATTGGGAAGCCCAGAACTGTTCTCTCCTGACAGAAGAAAAAGTGAGATCTGGCTGTGTTTCTGTGGTTGAGACTAAGCACATATTTGCAGAGTAGCACAGCCTTGTAATAGCTGAAGGACAATACATGAGTCCCAAGTATTTCCATGGACCATATGTTCCTCTTTTAGATGTACAGGGGCTCATTAGAGTAACTGTAGGACAAAATACACTCTCACTGTAAATTTCTACATGGGATTGAGTAAGACCTCTTTCCAAACCAGAGACTTCATTACTACAGCTCCTTTCTTGTAAGAAAGATAAAATCTCTCTTCTTCTAAGTATCCTTTCAGTAATATGCTGAATGGTTGTCCCAAAGATATGTCCACATCCTAATTTCCAGAATCTGTATTATCTTATATGACAAAAGAATGAATAATATCTTATATGGCAAAAGGTGTGATTAAATTAAAGATCTCGAGAGGAGGAGGTCATTTTGGGTTGTTGGGGTGGACCTTAAATGCAATCACAATGTGTCCTTTTAAAAGAGAGACAGAGGGAGTTGTGACACAGACACAAAGGGGGTGGGGGGAGAAAGACAGTGTGAAGATGGAGCAGAGAGAGAGACGGGTCACAAGGCAAGGAATGACAGCCATCGCCTAGAGCTTCCCAAGAGAGTTAGCTCTGCCAGTGTCTTGATTTTAGTCCAGGGAAACTGATTTTGGAACTTTGACCTCCATAACTATGAGAGATTAAACTTCTGGGGGTTTTTTTGTTGTTGTTTTGTTTGTCTTTTAAAGATTTTATTTATTTATTTATTTGGCAGAGAGACCCTGAGAGAGGGAACACAAGCAGGGGGAGTGGGAGAGGGAGAAGCAGGCTTCCCGCGGAGCGGGGAGCCCGATGGGGGATTCGATCCCAGGACCCCGGGATCATGACCTGAGCCAAAGGCAGGTGCTTAATGACTGAGCCACCCAGGGGACCCTAAACCTTTGTTGTTTTAAACCAGAATGTTTTTGGTAATGTGTTCCAGCAAACTTAGGAAGCAAATACATTCTCAAAATTTGGCAACTCTATTTCTGGAAGCATGATCTAACCAAAAGAAAATCAGGAACGTGAGGAAGCGAATAGCACATAGGTCAAAATGCTTGGTGTGGTGTATCTAGAGGATGCTGTGCTTAAATTTGATTTCTATACTATCCCATGCTGTGATTGGGATGATCTCTGTTGCTGCTCAACTGCTCATTTGTGAATGGGGGGACTCAACAGAAGTTAAAAGTAGTTTTAGGCCACAAAAGGTAGGCCTTTGCTAAAAGTGGCTCCTTGTCTCCCAAACTCAGAGATAGAAGAAATAGCAGAAGTAGGGTAGGAGTAGGTATCAGGCATAAGTATGTCTCCTGATGGTTTAGCAGATGTCATGGGGGCCAAATAGAGGTTCAGAACTAGAGGAGAATGAGTAATTCTGGGTTAAATGAGAAAGATAAGAATATGGATGGCTGTTAGAATATAATGGATAAGTAAATAAAAGGTATAAGTCACAAAGGGAGTACATAGGATACCGAAGAGATGGTAAAAGTGTGCTTAGAGAGTCATAAAATATTTTGTGACCTCAAACATGAGTAGGAAGTTGACCATATAAGCTCTAAATTGTCCTTATTACTTGTTGGACTATAGGACAGTCCTCACTGCAAGCTATGCTCATCTCTTTGTCTCCAAACACATTGTGAGCTCTATGCATTCAATGACCCACCCACGTGGTACCATCAGATTGTAAAATACTTTCGGGACCTGTTATCAGGTATATTCATGAGAAAATCAATAAACAATATTTAGAAGGGTGTGTAGCTACTATTTATAGGTTAGAAGATGACAGGTTATCAGTTGAGCTAGTGATAGGGTTGTAATAATGCCTAATTCAGTTCCTAGGACATGGTCAGCAGCTGTAACTATAAGTAATAACATATTTTAAATAAGAATAATAAAACTAGAAGGCCTTTCTGATAACATTTTAGATATTGTACACATTGTTGAGATGTTGCTTGAAGAAAATGTCCTTGTCTGGCATATCTGATTCTATTCCTTATTACATCAGAAGGACTCAACACTTGCTTAGAGGTATATGTTTTCAAAAAAAAAAAAAAAGTATATGCTTTCAGGACAGGAATTGAATAAAATCTGGTAGAGAGAAAAATATTATGGAGTCAAAAACTCCCAACTTTCTTTTTTTTAGTTTAATTTTATTGTGTTATGTCAATCACCATACATTACATCATTAGTTTTTGATGTAGTGTTCCATGATTCATTATTTGTGCGTAACACCCAGTGCTCCATGCAGGACGTGCCCTCTTTAATACCCATCACCAGGCTAACCCATCCCCCCAAGCCCATCCCCTCTAGAACCCTCAGTTTGTTTCTCAGAGTCCATAGCCCCAACTTTCTTTTTAATTTTATTAATTAGCTTACTTGAAAAATAAGAGCTAATGTAAGAGCTGATGCACAGTGAAGGTTTTGTACTCTTAACCTTTCTCTCAGCCTATAAATCAGACTCAAGCACAACATGGTAGCTTCTTTCTCCTTTCTTACTTCTCTAACTTTCCTTTTCCAATGAAGCAGTAAGCAAAGCAGAGGTCAATAACAATGACTTTCATAAAGACAACACATGAAGTAAAAACTATTTTCCTTTGCTGAACTTTGAATGAACTTTAGGGACTGGTTTTTAAATAAAATGTGGTATTTAATTGTTGAAAGCTTCTGCAAAAGCTGTCAGGTCTATTTGTTGAAGAGTAGCTAAAAATATTTCCTTCTGTTTAGAAAAACAAACAAAATCAAAAGAATTTTTCATAATCGAGACATATTTTAGTGTTGCATTGTGTAAGTTCTTTATGTATTTTGGATTTTAACCCTTTAGTGGATATGTCATTTGCAAATACCTTCTCCCATTCAGCAGGCTGCCTTTTTGTTTTGTTGATGGTTTCCTTTGCTATGAAGAAGCTTACTGTTTTGATGTAGTCTCAATAGTTTATATGTGCTTTTGTTCCCCTTGCCTCAGAAGATATATCTAGAAAAATGTGGTTATGACCGATGTCCGAGAAATTACTGCCTATGTTCTCTTGTAGGATTGTTATGGCTTCAAGTCTTATATTTATATCTATCATCCATTTTGAGTTTATTTTTGTGTATGGTGTCAGAAAGTAGTCCAGTTTCATTCTTTTGCATGTAGTTGTCCACTATTTATTGAAAAAAAATGTCTTTTCTTGATTATATATTCTTGCTTCCTTTGACATGGTTTCATTGACCATATAAGTGTGGGTTTATGTCTGGGCCCTCTATTCTGTTCCATTGACCCACATATCTATTTCTGTGCCAGTACCATACTGTATTGATTACTACAGTTTTGTAGTATTTCTTGAAATCTGGAATTGTGATAGCTCCAGCCTTGTTATTCTTTCTCAAGATTGCCTTGGCTATTTCAGGTCTCGAGTGGTTCCATCCAAATTTTAGTATTATTTGTTCTAGTCCTGTGAAAAATGCTATTGGTATTTTGATAGGGATTGCTTTGAACCTATAGATGCTTTGGGTAGTAAGGGCACATTAACAATATTAATTCTTCCAATTCATGGGCATGGAATCAAAAAGACATAACAAGTCTTGGTGAGAAGGTAGAGAAGAAATAAGTATTGGTAAGAATGTGGAGAAAAAGGAACCTTTGTGCATAGTCGGTAGAAATGTAAATTGGTGCAACTACTATGGAAAACAGTATGGAGGTTCCCCAAAAAATTAAAAATAGAAATACCACATGATCCAGTAATTCCACTATGAATTATTTACCCAAAGAAAATAGAAACACTGATTTAAAAAGATGTATGCATCCCTATGTTTATTGCAGCATTATTTACAATAGACAAGATATGCAAGCAATGTTTCCATAGAAGAATGGATAAGGAAAATATAGCTTATATGTACAGGAATACTGGTCAGCCACAAAAAAGAATGCAATCTTTCCATATGTAATGGAATATTACGCAGCCATAAAATGGATGAAATCTTGCCTTTTGCAACAACATGGACAGATCTAGAGAGTATTATACTAAGTGAATTAAGGCAGACTGAGAAAGACAAATACTATATGATTTCACTCAAACATGGAATCTAAAACCCAAAATAAATGGATATGCAAACAAAGAAAAAACAGAGTCTGACCTTTTTTAAATATGAAGAACAAACTGATGGTTGCCAGAAGGAAGGAAGGTGGGGAGATGGGCAAAATGGGTGAAGAGAAGTGGAAGACACAGGCTTCCCATATGGATTGAATAAGTGACAGGAATAAAGGGCACAACATAGGGAATTCAGTCAATGATAATGTAGTAGTTTTATATGTTGACACATGGTAGCTACACTTGCAGGGTGTATAGCATAATGTATAAACACTGAATCACTATGTTGTACAACTGAAACTAATGTAATATTGTGTTTCAACTATACTCAAAAACAAATTTGAAAGAACAAAAAAAGATATTTGATCACACAGAATATTTTCTCATGTCTCTTGGTAACTGCTGTATTATTAGTCATTTTCTTTTAGTAGATATTTTTCTCTTTTTAAGTTGCATATCTGTCATTGTTATTTTAAAAATGTGAATACGTTCTTTCCAAATATAGAATCTCCTTGATCTTTAAGAGTCATCTCTTCTTGTGAACTAAATCTTAGTTCAAACTTTGCTCAGTGTAGGCATTGTAGAACTACTTCATATTAAAGTGATAATTAATGTTTGAAAGCTTGCTTTATTTATGAACATTAGTAATTGAAAAAAACAAAGAATTTCTGAATTATTATTTTAAATATAGGAAGCTAGACTTCATAAACATTCTCGTGTCTGGAATGAAATTACACCTGTCTATGCAAATTAAATAGAACCAATTCATGTATTAGTAAATTAATATTTGTATTGATTCCCTAAATCAGAATCACATGTATGGTGATATATTATTTATTGCACTCCATATAAATTTCAGTTTTAATCAGCCAGATATGTACTCTAGACAACACTTACTGGTGTAGATCCTTTTTTAAGTAAAATTTGAAAAGTAATTGTCATTTTTCACCTGTTAAGTGAAACAGATATAGAAATTTATGAAATATGGGATGTGGTTTTCCATGACATTTAAAACTTTATATATACATTATAGCAAGGAAAACATTAGTGATCAAGTAAAAAATTGAACACTTGAAGTCCATATCTATAATTATAAGCATTAGAAATTTGAGCAAGATAATTAGGCTCCCTCCACCTCTCTATTTCTAGCTTCAGAATTTAAAAAATAACACATATTGTATATGATTGCTAAAATAATATATATTACTGCAATATATGAGTCTAGCATGTAATAGATTGTCAAAACACATGAAAATCTAAACTTTAATTTGTGTAAATACCTGACTCAGTTCCTAAAATATTGTTTGATGAAATTTTATTGGCTTGAAAACAAAAAGCAACTTTCCAGTTCTTCTTCCAATGAATACATTTATACATACTTGTTAATTAGACAATTGCTTTATCATATGTAAGATCATGAATTCTCAATCTGTTGGTCTGTTTTGCTGGAAGTAGATTTATGGACATTTCTAATCCATAATAACTCCACCAATGACTAAATCTTAAACAGTCAACATCCTTTGCAGTTGAATATACTTTTTCCAAAGCTAAATAAAGAGGACTTTAGTAACTAAAATAATGTTTGAAATTAATTATGTGGAAACAGTAAGGACTATGATCTGAATTTGGCATCATCTACATTTTATACATTTTAAACCTTTATTACTCATTCAGTCCACTGGGGATCAGATTGAGAAAGAGATTATAAGTGTCATTTATAGTAATGTTTATATTGAAATTTGAAGTTATTCATTGATGTCTTTAATAATTGTAAATATGCTCACTGCTTAATGAAAAAATTATTTACTTGATGGATTATATCATTCAATCATCATAACTTGTCCATGATTCAAATCTCACAATGATAACATAGCTTTAAAATAAGGTCAGGGAAATGTTCTTTGACAGAAAATTAGCCTCACTAATTGGCTTATTGTGTTAGCAAGATCTACGTTCAAATATACTGGTTATTGAAATAGACCTCACTTAAGTTGTATTCTACTTACGTAGCAATATAACTCTACCATATTATTTTAACATTTGTTCAAAGAAAGTGTGGAACATTATAAATTATCCACATCTCTTTAAAGTCTAAATTCTGTTGTTCAATTTTATTACTCTGTAAAAAATATGCTTCCTAAATCACTAATTACTTTTATTTCCTGGCAACAGTACTGTATGATATAAGTTGACTTGGTAAATACAGTTTATGACAAGAGTTTATTACTACAATCAGTTTTTAGAATGAGTTCAATTTATGCTATGAATAGTTTTTAAAGATATATTTTATTAATTACACCTATTATTGAATTTTGAAATACATCTACAAGTGAGCTTTTTCTATGAATCTTAGTTCTTTGTAACATATAAGGAACAAGTAGAGCTTCTGTTCATATTGCAGAATAAATTATGCCAATTTATTTTTAATATTTGTAGTTTAGTAGCTATAGTTAATAATGTTTTCCAATATAAATAAATGTTTGCTTTGTATTTGTAGAATATGTCTTTTTACTTAAAATTAAAATTGATTGTTTATGCCTTGATTCATTGCTTAAACTCCTGTCATACACAGTACAAAAATCATGGGAAGCAAATAGTGGCCACTACAGTTTTAATAAGCTCTGTATAGGGCTTTTCAACTTTTGCCCCAAAAGATAATTTCCTGCACCTTGCTAATACCATCTGTCCTTTTCTAAGACCCATGGCAAAAAAAAAAAAAAAAAAAAAAAAGGTAATAAGGGCAGACTTGTTTCTTGAAGTGTTAAGGCCAATAGGAAATGAATCGTAAGTTGTTAGTTGTGTCTTAAGAAAGAATTCTTCCACAAGTCTGGCAGAACTTCAAAAACTGACTGCCCAAAAGAATTGAAATGTTAGGTGTATTAACCAGACAAGAAGTACATCACTTCAGGCTGTCCTCAGCTGAGATATTCACAGAATATCTGTGTTCACTTGAATGTTGTTTTATCAGATTACAATAAATTTCTTTTGTTGAAGCAAAGTTAATATCAGTGCATATAGAAAGAAGCAAATACACTTAAGGAATTAAGTCTTATATACTGATGATTCCCCTCCTAAGGTAAAGATATAATAAATAAATTGACATTTTTTTCTGTTTGCATATTTATGGCCTAAAGAAATGAGAATTTATTATGTGTGATCTCAGATTTAAGAACTTGACTTTTAGGAAAATATGTAATTATTTATAGTATAAATATGATATATTTTTTATTTTTATGATTTATTGATGATGCTGTTTGATATTATAATACAAATATTATTTAATTCTTAGGTATACTTCCATAGAAATTATGTCTCCTTAAGCACAGCCATATTTTATCTTTCCTCTTTCATTAGTTATCACAAGACTGGGCTTCCTCCTTTCGTTTGCTACCTTGAGATAGCTGAAGTTTGCACCTTCAGCATATCCAACCTGTCTCTTGTCCCACTCAACATCATCATCCTTCACACCAACATCATCCTTCACACCATGATGATATATTTGTTTCACTTAGTAACACTGTCAAGTTCTAAAATCATAATATATGGCGTGTATGCACTGTCTATGATTCTAATTTTTGAGTGTCTTTGTATAAGTAATTTTATTAAAGATTTATAGACTCACGGAATGCTCAGGATCAAGCTTAGTATTGTATAAGGGAAGAAATTAAGACCCAGGGACGTTACTGACTTGTCAAGACTGATTAATGACATGGTCATGTATAAAAATTAAATCAAACTGGAATGAGATTTTTTTTTCCTGCTAACCATTTCGGTAACATCTTTGTGCTCTTTCCAAAATCAGTGTAAATCCTAAAACATGGACATGGTGCTCAAATTATATTGTTAAAATGCACAACATGATTAACTAAACAGAAAACCAAATAACCATAATTGAATAAATAGATGTAGCAGTAATTAACATTGTAGTTATTAGAAAAATAAGGGACTGTTGAGGTTTCATGTGTGACTGCTGCTTCAGTCTTAACCCAGAAGACCAGAGTGAAAGATATATCAGGAGCACAGGAGACAGCTCAGGTAATAAGAAGATGATAGAACGCAACTGCCTCAAAATAAGTCATGTAAAGGAGCCCTAGCAATAGTATAAATTCTTTTGAGTAGTTTAATTTTCCACCTCCTAGAAACATAATAACAGGCATATTGGTATGAAGCTAACTTAGTGCCTGAATGGTGGAATATTTAAATAAGAAGATTTTGAGAAAAATCCTTGACTTTATTTGTCATAGATTATCATTTAATTGCTTCATTCTTTAGCTTCAAAAATACAAATCTTTTTTGCTCTTTAAAGGAAAAGCTTATGACCATATATAGTTTGCCACTGTAAAGTCAGTAAATAAATTTTTAACTCAAGTCTTCAAAATTGAAGTATGTATTTTTGAAAAATAGTTGAAGCTAGTTGAAAAATAGTTGAAACTTCTTAAAGGTAGACCTTTAAGAAGTTTATTCTAGCAGAGTTGCTATTGGAAGAGTAGTTTCTAAATAATTTCAGAATTTTGCAGCCAGCTTGAATTTTGTACTTCATTAAGGGGGGAAATTTTATTGCCCCCTTTGATAATAATTCAAAATAATTAACTGCTAATGGCTTTTGGTATATCAAAAAATTAGACTTACTTTCAAAGGTTAACAATCTTTTACATTTAGAATAGTCAGAATAATATGCCTACTGATGCTTTTGCTTATGCTAGTTTCTCACCTGTCATTCCTCCTGCCACATGTGCCAGACACTCATTCTGATAGCCTGAGCCAGTTCTGCCTTTTCCTAAGCCCTTCACTTTGCCCATCTTGGGCTGCCCATCTTGGACTTCCTTGACTTTCTCCACTTAGAGGCACAATTGTTCTTCCTTAAATAGGACCTTCAAAATGTAATTAAAAATCAAACAAAAAAAAGAAAATCTCCACTACATGTAATTATATATGTTTATGTATTACATAAACTACATAGATATTAAATTAAACCTTAGACATTTTCAGCTATAACCTCATCTACTTCACTAATTTTCCTAAGAGCAAGACAAGTATTTTAATAGACAAGATTGTGAGTAATGTTAATTCTGAGGAGCATTCTTGATATCAAATCAAACAAATTCTGAATCACATGATAACTTTGATGAAATAGACTCTGGGATGTAAAAATGTCTTCCATGGTGAATGGAATGAGTAGAGATACACATAGAGCTAGCTGACAGGTGGAGAATTGCGAAGTTTAAGGGGCAGCAAGATGTTTGCAAAGACTTGCCCAATTCCTGCCTTTAGAAATGATCAACATTACTCAGAATCCTAAAGCCTTTGTTAATGATAGTTTATTTTTCCTCCAGTGTCTACCATGTGATACTGTTTATTTTGTTTTCACATGTAACTCTCTTATTTTTTCAATTGTAGATGTTTTGATTTTTGAAATAAAGAAAGCACATGTCTTATTTGTGTATACCTGGTGATTCCAGATAGTACATTGTTAATCAATCTATGAATTTGTAGAAGTATTTTTTTTGTCAAATAAGATTCCTAAAAATTCATTTGTACTTATAACTTAATTCTAACATGAATACAAAAAGTTAGAAAACTTAGTTAGAAAGTAAGTTAGAAAAAGTATACTCTATATTGCCCTTTATGTGCTTCAATGTAATTTGTCTTTCTACAGAAAATGAAATAATTATTTTTCTTCATGTGTAAATTACATCCGTCTGAGATGATTTAAGAACACATAAAAACTGTAATATTTAGAATTTCAGATTTCAAATTTAGGCTCAAATTTTCTAGACTATTTTGTTAAGTGTAAAGTCTACCCTATAAAGACTATCTTATGATGACAAAATGCTAAGTGCTTTCTTTTGGATTTACAGAATGTAATAAAATGTTCATTCTCCAGGTGTTATGGTAGGAATAATATATATTAAAATATGAATATTGGTTAGCTTACCCTCATCTAATGCATTTATTTAAAAATAAACATAAGTAAATACTGGTTTGGGACATGGTATGGTTTGGCATCAACTCTTATTCAAAATGCTGGTACAAATATATGCAATATTATAATGTTTATAATGTTGATGATACTTCAGCAAATTCTAACCAGGATGAAGTCTAAATAAAAAATACCATTTTTATTTATGTACTTTAGGAATTGGAAAGCAATGTTGGCTTTGAAGAGAATAAGGATGACTAAAGTGGTTGTTTTACATAAATACGGTATATATATATGTATCCCAAAGCATACAGCATCTTCTAATGAAATACTTTCTAATAAAATACTTTCTATTGATGAGGAAACTGAACTTGGTAATAATTTCTCCTAAGGTATCTGATTGCATAATTTTATGCCTTATTTTGATTATACAATGTGAAAGAACAATGCAAATAGAATATATATATATATATATTTATTTCCCTCTGCTCTCCATTTCTGCAACTTATAAGTCTGTAGTGTTATAATGTTCCAAGTTTTCCAATTATTGTTTTAATTCCCATTAGAATTTTGTGCCAGTTATTTAATTAGTAATAGCAGCATGGTTATTTTTCCCATTTTATTCTTATCACATGAACTCTGTGGCCAGACAAAATTTTAAAGCAGTCTTTTGGCAAAATTTACAAAATTGACATTAAGAGAAGTTTAAGAGCTATGATAGTTTCATGAAAAATCTTTGAGAGAAGCAGGGTTGTGGGGGAGAGGAAGAGAGGATAAAAAACCTTTTTCTCAATGTCTATCCAAATTTTATTAAAATTTCAAGCACATAGTTTGAACTTCTTCCCCTATAATAAAAATATTACTATATTTCTTAATAGTATTTCAGGATTACTTTTTTGTAGTTTTGCCTTATTCATGAAAAAAATGTAAAGCAAACAGAAGCAAATGTTTCAAGTAAAACATCTTTTCTCATCACAGTAGACACATCAAATTACTCTCTCTACAAACAATTTTAATGAATGAGTACTGATTTATTAAAGAATTTCTAAATATTAAATGTTTTTGAATAGATTCCCTGTTATTTTGCTTATTATTTTTTAGCACTTTACCCTCTGTATGTAAACCGTTCACACAAATAGGCAAGGCAATAAGCAGTTTGATTACAAAGTGGAAAAACAAATAATTCTAAGTGTCAGTAACGGAAAAGAATGGGTTTTCCCAAGTTATTCTAAATCAAAGCCTCAAAATGGATCTATTTGAGGTATTTCTACATAATAAAAAAAGGGTTGGCTATCACTAAACCTACTAATTTGGCTTTCTAAATTTTAGTCACTGCTGGAAAAGTTCTTTATTGTTGTTTTCTCTCAAAATAAGCTTCTCTTATTTTCAGGTACATTGGGTATACCTGGGAAATTAGGTGTTCTTTTCAGTTACTCTTCTTAATGGAATAGTTCTTTATTGCCAAGCAATTGTTGCTTCTGTTTCAGGGATTATCAAAAATACATCACAGCTGCAAATTAAAACAAAAAATCTGTATCATGAAACATAACTATGTGACCAGCAGAATATTTCAAAAGAATATATTTTTATCTTATTATGGGAAAATCTTGATATATGAAATAAAAGATTATAATGAAGAATACCATATTGATTAATGCATTAAAAATGAACATGGAGTTTACTGTTTATAATTTGCCTTCAAAAACAAACTGAGTGTTGCTGGAGTGGTGGAGGCTGGGAGGGATGGCGTGGCTGGGTGATAGACATTGGGGAGGGTATGTGCTATGGTGAGCGCTGTGAATTGTGCAAGACTGTTGAATCACATATCTGTACTTCTGAAACAAATAATGCAACATATGTTAAGAAAAAAGAAAAAGAAGAAGATAGCAGGAGGGGAAGAATGAAGGGGAGAAAGTCGGACGGGGAGATGAACCATGAGAGACGATGGACTCTGAAAAACAACTGAGGGTTCTAGAGGGGAGGAGGGTAGGGGGATGGGTTAGCCTGGTGATGGGTATTAAAGAGGGCACATTCTGCGTGGAGCACTGGGTGTTATGAACAAACAATGAATCATGGAACACTACATCAAAAACTAATGATGTAATATATGGTGATTAACATAACAATAAAAAATTAAAAAATATATAATTCGCCTTCAAGAGTTGGAATGACATAAAGAAAAGGCGTGGCGTTAATATCAATTTATGTATTTTAAAAAATTCACTAAGTATGGTTATTGTTGTTGTTTTAACAGCATGAAAGATGCAGGAGTAGGCCATAAGCAACGGAGGGGTCCCGTATCATCCACCTGCAAGCAGTGCCCAGTGGTCTATACCAACCCTGTGTGTGGTTCAGATGGTCATACCTACTCTTCTCAGGTAAAGACAATTATAGTCATTTCGTATGAAACATGTAATGTGTATTTACCAGAAAATGAATAAATTATTAGTTCTCCCATGTAGTCATCCAAATAATTTATTTAGCTTTTAAAACAATGCAAATAATCTCACTGGTTTGGAATCTGATTTAATGTGTATTGGTTTCTCCTATATCAGAATTTTTAAAATTTGAAATACTAAAGTTATGAACACTCTGAACAGTTAAAAGCAACATTTTGTTTGTTGTTGCTATGAAAGAGGTCAGAAATGTAACCATGTCATACCATAATGTTAACAATTATTATCATTATAACAACAATAGCAGCTACCATTTGTCATTATCATTACTTCTTTTATCTCATATGTTATTTCCAATAGTATTACTAAAAAGCCTCTAAAAATTCCTTTTAACAAATGAGAAAACCAAAGATCAGAAAGATATAGCAAATTTCACATATTTACTGACATTGAAATCAAGATTTGTTGCCATCTCTGATTTTGTGTCTCTATTCTCTCCTCTACATTATTCTGCCTCTTTTTTTGGTGTCCCATATTACTCAGTTATATAGGAGATTTTTAAGACCTTTACCTAATAAGACAGTGATAAATTTTCTTTGATTATGTGACAGGAAAGAATGTAGTATCACAAGCTCTTACATGAAATTTTGGGGCCAGATAAATTTATGAAATTAGATTTTTAAAAATTATATCTTTTTTTAAAAAGATAATGTAACATTGTACTCTGTCCCCATTGGGACCTTTCCCTTTTATTAAACATATTAATATCTTACTAAGGAACAAGATGAATATTCACATTAAATAGAATACATGAAAACTACAAAATAATTTTACTTCAGTTCATATCTGAGTTTGCTTACTGCAAGGAGAGTTCCAAAAAATTTTAGTTACCTGAACATTTTGTTTTGTAGATACCTTTTTATGAACCATCCCTTCTCCTAGTAAATATGTCCTCACAAGATACACTTGTATTTATAATCACTAATCTTAACAATAGCACTGCAATGATAAAATAGATTCATCCAGTCAATAAATATATGCATAGTACTTATTTGGTGCTAAGTACTGTGTTATCTTGGTGAAGCTGCAATGTGATAATTTGCTGAGGTTTTGAAGGTGTGTATTGCTAGGAGGGAATGGAGACTGTTACTGGTCATTTCAATATGACCTTGATCTTGATGAATTTACCATGGTCCAGAATCTCAGCTTTGAAAGTTAAGAAAATTCATGCTTTTGGCACAAGGGAGAATGAATCTATCTCATATTATCAAATCCTACATGATAATGTGGAAATCATGATACTGATTTATTCAATGACAACAAAGGTTGCACATTGTAATATTCAAATTGGTGGGTAGAGCTACATGGCAAGCAAATTTTAATCTTAATTGTACTCGATGTACACTGTTGGTTGAACAGGTTGAATCAAGGGAGAGACTGTAATTTTTACCAGCATCTAGCTAGGATAAGCCTGTCTTTCTCAACATTAGAAGTGTATGTGCTAGAGGTACTAGTATGTTTGTGTCCAGAGTGTCCCTGGAGCGAGCCAACATTAGTCTACCACCTGTTTGGGGGTCTCTTAAGGATGTTCCTAGTTGGTGATCAGTTCTGTTAGAATTTAGTTTCACAGAACACAAACATAATCATGAGTGATTTCTTCCTTTTGGAACCAGACAGGAGGCCTTGTTTGATGATTTTGGAGAAATGCAATCATATTCCCACCCAAGATTAAATATACCTATCATAAGTAGATTAATTCACATATATATTTCCAATTCCATGGGGTTTCCCCATTCTTCTTTGTACTAAGCATCCTCGAAGCCCCCCCAACTTACAAATCATATGGTTTTATTAATACTGTTAATAAAGCCATTCTAAGTAATCCACTGAATTGTAACCATTCTGAGTAATCCATTGAATAATAAACCATTGAATTATTGTTTTAATATTTCTTTGCATATGTATCACTTTCAATGCATGCCTTGACAAAAAAGATGTGGAAAGTATGTGGTTCAAATGAATATGAACTTTTAGTAAATCCCAAATCACCATCCTCATTTCTACTGATTCTAATTTAACTTGGTGAGTTTTCCACTTTGGACCACCAATACTAATCTTAGAGCAGTGAGGCTGAGCTGTCTAAAACAATGCAAACTAAATGGAGATCTTAGCCCAGTAAGAACTTATACTAAACAACCCTTAATAATACTTTTTAAAAAGTTTATAGGATTGGAAATTCAAAATAAGACCCTTATCATTTTTTCCCCTTTTCTCTAAAACAAAGTATTGCCCTAGGCTATTTAGATATTGGATCAAGAACAAAGACCACAGAAACAAATGCCTTCTTGAAATGGTAATTTTATTATTTCTCCAGCATCTACTTACCAGAGATGAAAACAGAAGATTGGTGCAGGGGTCACAGATATTTATTTTGGCTCTTGGCTTACTCAACTTTGTCAATAGGCTTAGCAAATTCTGACAGGGGGAGATTTAAACAGCTTTGGGGGACTCATGGGCATTTGAATTCACAGGAATGGTGAACTCCAAATTCTAGGTTTAGTATGGTCCTTGAAGCTCCTTACCTGAGGTTTCCAATCCCTCAGCTAAGTATTCCTGATATGTTAAACACTGGCCAGAAGCCAGGTAATACCAGCCCAGAGTGTGGGACCTTACATCCAGGATGGAAGCCCAGTCTTCTTCCCCTGGTCTTCCAATCATTTTTCTATATTTTGATTCCCTTGCATATACAGTTGTTTGTTTGTTTTACTACTACAAATAATCTTCCTTCAGGTTCTATTTTAGCTCCACAATGTTTCCTCATTACCTTTGGCTCAATTTATGGAGAGGAAGTTAGAAATCATGTTTCCACCGTACAACTTAATTGGAGATGAGGTCATTACAAAGTATAACAGGTGCAGGAGTTGAGGGATGGGGTGAGAAAAAGGTTATCACAAGGTATCCAAAGGAAGACTTCAGTCAAATGCCCTAAGATATAATTTTGGAAAGTACATCTCATTACACAGTGTGACCAATTTGGAATAATTATTTTATTGGAGTTCAAGCTCTGAACTCGTCAGCTTGTCTAGAAATCCTCAGCAGAGTATTTTAAAAGTGTATACACAAGAAGACAAAGGAACGGATGAAAAACTGTGAAAAAATTGATTTACTTGAAAAAATATTGGGACTTTTGTGATTTTTTTATGAGAACTATTTTTGTAACATCTGATTTTTCCTGTTAAGAAAAACGATTACCACTTTTTATAGAATCCTAGTTCATCTTTCTTTTTAAAAGAACAAATGTTTTCTGAATTCTTTTAAATTCAGCAATGCCAGAAAAATAAAAATATAAGTCTGTTCAAGGTTATTTGAGAGGTAATTGTTCCTGAAATTGACACAAAAGATAAAGGTCTTTGTCTCTTTACTTCAGGCAAAGTCTATTTTGATTGTATTGCTTCAGTAAGAACTAGGAATTGTTCTCCAATATAGTATCCATATTAGACCATGGATATATTTGTCACTGACTGGTGTGAACTGGATATTACATTTGCTGGGAAGAAGTCAATAAATAATATTAATGTTTTAGAACTCAGCATGGCATCGGTAATATAAACTCCCTGGGGACAACACACTGGATGATTTTGAACTTTTTTTTTTTTCATATTTAGTCATGCTCTGCTTGGCAACTGAGCTTAATAATGGTGAATTCTTTGGGAACTAACACCGTTTATAACAAATTGCATGTGTGTGTGTGTGTGTGTGTGTGTGTGTGTGTGCGTGTGTGTGTGTTTTGAGGGAAGGCAGGTAGAAAGCTTAACCATTTTATACTGGACCTTCCAACTCTGGCTACAGACATGCTATTTAAATTGTTTTGGGATGGGATCCTGTGAATCTGAATTTTAAAAGCTCCTTGGGTGATTTTTATGTGTGGGCATAGTTGAGAACCACTGTTGCATCCCTTCAGATTACTGCATCCCTACAGATTACTTTTGAATTCTTATGTTTTTTAATAAACTAGACCAACAATAACATTAATGGGGAAGCATTTACTTTTTGTTGCATCTTGAAAAAATCCCATTTTGTTTCAACATTTTACTGTTATGTCTTATTTTTCTTTATTTTGTCCATATTTGAGGTATTCTATTACTTTCTCTTAATAATAGTTGCTAATTCTGGTAGCCCTCTGTACATTTTAAAAGATAACAAATTTCTTGACACCTCACCATTTTGATGTGTTGCATCTATTAATGTTTAGTATTTAATTGTCCTGTACCTTCCTCTGAATACTTTGTCTAAGCTGAGGTAATCTTAAAATCAACCTTCAGAAATAGATGTACACTGTTTCTATTTGAACTGCTTTTCAGTGTAGGCTAAGTTGTATTTTTGGCTTAGGTATGCCAGCTTAATCAAGATTATAACTACAGCATGTTAACAGAACCACTGACTGGGAGAAGCTCTTAATAGACCACTGAACATTAGAGGAAATAATATGACTGAACTTTATCATAAAATCTCAGATTTGAAAGGAACTCAATAGGACATCTAGTACAAACTTCTACACAGTATGCAGGTGCCTGATAAGATATCATGTTCTGTGAGATAAATGTCTATATTTGTGGGGAGTTCTAAAGCTTTCCTGTCCTTACATTGATTTGGCTTCCAACACTCCCCATTCCTACCACATCAGCATATATCAAAGCACAAAATGCAACTTCTGTTGTCTTCAGTTGTTGGGAAATAAGTGAATTCCTAAATTTTCACTTAAAATGGAGCAAGAGTCTAAAAGATAACCTCATGGGTAGAATATTATTTAATTTTTACAAAACTCAATTCCCAGTCTTTTAGAATTTTTTTGTACATATTTATTTGGATATGAACTTTGTAAAGAATATTCACATTCATTGGATCCGAGACATTCAACATTGTTTTCAGGGAAACCCAACCCTGTATTATGCACAGATACTTAAGCATATTAAGTCATATTTAGTTAAATTATATAATTATGATATTAACTTTTATTGGAACAGACTTTAGGAATGAAAAAAGTGAAGTGGTGGTAAGCATAAAACTCAGCTTACAGAAATGAGGAAGTTTGGAATCATTTATTAGTGTTCAGTGTTTAGCATGCTATGGACATCAACTATTTCCCTGGAGGTCAACTGAGGGTGAACTTCCAATGTAATTTTCTTGTTAACCAAAAAAATATTCATTCAGGAGAAACTAACTAATATGTTCTTCTTCTGTTAATCTTACATGTTTGGGTTAAATATCATTACCAAATAAAGGTGAAATATAATTTCTTAATCAGCTGAATATGACCAAGTTATTTATAAATAATCACTGAGTTTTCATAAGGAAATTTCATAAGGAAAACTTTGAGTAAAAATAAATTCTAATTATTTTGTTCTTCAATCCTGGATTTATTTTCTTCTCAGAATATTCTATATGTATGGAATATAAAGTGTTGAGCATTTAGCATTTATATATACTCATTCATATTATTAGTGTATTTAAATGCACACAGAAAGGTAAGGGAAATAATTTATAGTGATGAATGATTTTTGTTTTCCAAAAAAAAAAAGGAAAATTAAGAAAATTAGGTTTAAACATGAAAACCATGTGCCATGTCTATAAAAGGATTGTTAGAACAAACTAACTGCTTCTATTGTTAAATATTCAGACAATTCTTCCACCTTCTCAGTTATAAATAATGCAACATGTTATTGCTATGGCAATGGACATTTTTGCCTTGCTTCTAAATTGTTTCACTCACTAAATCATTTTTCTGCAATTTGTATTATATTGAGGAAATTTAACTTCATTTTTATTTTCTACTACAATATACTCTAATACCATAATTATCTTTGGAAGGTGACTTGTTGAAGTTAAGCGAGCACACTGTATTTTTGAATGTTAGTGCTCTAATCTCTCTCCATACTCCAAATATCTGCCCCTTCTTCTCCAGGAGATTGCTCTATTGATTATGTTATACCACTCTTTCTTTAACCTTAACATAAACATAGGCATACTTTCTTGGCTTGTTTAAGACTCTTGAGTTATATATGTTGGTAGCTGCCGTTCAGAGTGTAGGATAAAGTTTTAACTAACTTCTAAATTTATATTTTAATGTGATTTTGAGATTTTAACCTTTTTATTTTTGTGTTAGTGACTGTCCTATAGTGGCCTTGCACAAAACTCAAGTGATATTATAGGTTTTTTTGTAATTTTACTAATTTATTTAATTATTTTTAATGCCTTAGGAAGATGAAAAGTTGGCAAATCTATATTTGTTTCACACATTTGTCTTTGAAATATTGATAATCAATAAATCTAAATCTAAAAGATTTTGATCCAGTGGTATGTGGCTGCCATATCTTTTTCAGTGATTACATGGGCAAATTTGTATTTTCCCACAATACTCTATGATCACTGTATGTTGTAATGTCCTTTAATTTCCCTCCACCCTAAATGTACTTACCAAGGAAATTAGCTTTATTATGTGAATTAGCAATGGATTAAATATCCTATTGCATCTGAAGCAAGTCAATTAAACAAAAGCAAACTGAAACTGGGAGGCAAGAAATTATAATATAGAAACTAGGAGGGAAAAAAAAGACAATCAATAGCTAGAATCAGGAAATTTGAAGATGAACACCTTGCAAAAGAATGTTACAGTAGGTTTTACATGAAAATATTGTGATGTATACAAATTAGAAGATCATCTAAACAGCTATACCCCCAGTAAAAATAAAGCGGAAAGTATCTGTCATTGAGAACTAAGAATATGAAAAGTAGCCTATTTCTCTCTGAAGTAGCTTTGGGTAATAAGGCTATTATTATGGTATAATATGTATAGCTTTGAACCTGCTCTTTATGCATCTGGGATTTTGGATTACACTACCTCCAAGCAGAGGTCAGGAAAGCTCCAGGATAAGAAGTAAAATTTAGGGACTTTCATGTAGGCAGTATTCTTGATATTTGGAACCCCAACATAAATTCTTTCTGTAGAAAAGTATTGGTAATTCAAGTTCCTAAGGATTCCCCAGATTTTATTTTGCCAACTCTTTGCTCACACAAAAGTAAATAAATATTATAAATGGAAGTGACATGCTTATATAACAGAAATAAACCAATAAACAAAATGAGAAAAGACAACACGAGCAAGAGTGAACAATGACAAAACAATAATAGCATAACCATGTTTAAGTTTCAGATATCCAAAATACTAAAATCATCAGACAAACAATTAGGTATATTGAAACATACAAATACTATGTAAAATATTTTTAATGTGTGAAATGTTTAAAGAGTTAAAGTGATTTTTTCTTTAAATTTTTTATTGTTATGTTAATCACCATACATTACATCATTAGTTCTTGATGTAGTGTTCCATGATTCATTGTTTGTGCATAACACCCAGTGCTCCATGCAGAACATGCCCTCTTTAATACCCATCACCAGGTTAACCCATCCCCCCACCCCCTTCCCCTCTAGGACCCTCAGTTTGTTTTTCAGAGTCCATCGTCTCTCATGGTTCGTCTCCCCCTCTGATTACTCCCCTTCCTTCTTCCCCTCCTGCTATCTTCTTCTTTTTGTTTTTCTTAACATATATTGCATTATTTGTTTCAGAGGTACAGATCTGTGATTCAACAGTCTTGCACAATTCACAGCGCTCACCATAGCACATACCCTCCCCAATGCCTATCACCCAGCCACCCCATCCCTCCCACCCCCCACCACTCCAGCAACCCTCAGTTTGTTTCCTGAGATTAAGAATTCCTCATATCAATGAGGTCATATGATACATGTCTTTCTCTGATTGACTTATTTAACTGAGCATCACACCCTCCAGTTCCATCCACGTTGTTGCAAATGGCAAGATCTCATTCCTTTTGATGGCTGCATAATATTCCATTGTGTATATATACCACATCTTCTTCATCCATTCATCTGTCAATGGACATCTTGGCTCTTTCCACAGTTGAGTTATTGTGGACATTGCTGCTATAAACATTGGGGTGCACGTACCCCTTCGGATCCCTACATTTATATCTTTGTGGTAAATACCCAGTAGTGCAATTTCTGGATCGTATGGTAGCTCTATTTTCAACTTTTTGAGGAACCTCCATACTGTTTTCCAGAGTGGCTGCACCAGCTTGCATTCCCACCAACAGTGTAGGAGGGTTCCCCTTTCTCCGCATCCCCACCAACAACTGTTGTTTCCTGACTTGTTAATTTTAGCCATTCTGATGGGTGTAAGGTAGTATCTCATTGAGGTTTTGATTTGGATTTCCTTGATGTTGAGCGATGTTGAGCACTTTTTCATGTGTCTGTTGGCCGTTTGGATGTCTTCTTTGGAAAAATGTCTGTTCATGTCTTCTGCCCATTTCTTGATTGGGTTATTTGTTCTTTGGGTGTTGAGTTTGATAAGTTCTTTATAGATTTTGGATACTAGCCCTTTATCTGATATGTCATTTGCAAATATTTTCTCCCATTCTGTCGGTTGTCTTTTGGTTTTGTGGACTGTTTCTTTTGCTGTGCAAAAGCTTTTTATCTTGATGAAATCCCAATAGTTCATTTTTGCCCTGGCTTCCCTTGCCTTTGGCGATGTTTCTAGGAAGCAGTTGCTGCGGCTGAGGTCAAAGAGGTTGCTGCCTGTGTTCTCCTTTAGGATGTTGATGGACTCTTGTCTCACATTTAGGTCTTTCAACCATTTGGAGTCTATTTTTGTGTGTGATGTAAGGAAATGGTCCAGTTTCATTCTTCTGCATGTGGCTGTCCAATTTTCCCAACACCATTTGTTGAAGAGACTGTCTTTTTTCCATTGGACATTCTTTCCTGCTTTGTCAAAGATGAGTTGACCATAGAGTTGAGGGTCCATTTCTGGGCTCTCGATTCTGTTTCATTGATCTATGTGTCTGATTTTTGCCACTACCATACTGTCTTGATGATGACAGCTTTGTAATACAGCTGGAAGTCCGGAATTGTGATGCCACCAGCTTTGCTTTTCTTTTTCAACATTCCTCTGGCTATTCGGGGTCTCTTCAGACATGAAGAAACGGAAAAACGTTCCATGCTCATGGATTGGAAGAACAAACATTGTGAAGATGTCAATGCTACCTAAAGCAATCTACACATTCAGTGCAATCCCCATCAAAATACCATCCACTTTTTTCAAAGAAATGGAATAAATAATCCTAAAATTTGTATGGAACCAGAAGACTTAAAGTGATTTTGAAATATACAAACAAAACCAATATAATTTCAAAAAATATTAAATTTGTAAAAAAACCAAATATAATTCATTCAATTAAAATAATTTTTTTAATTAAAATTAAATGGGTAGATTAAATATTAGATTACATGAAGAGAATTAATGACCTACAGTATATGTGTGTATGTGAATATAGACTTACATGTATAAAACAGAAAATATATGTAAGAAGCATAAACTGTTATATATGTAATTATATATGTTTGTGTGTATTTCAGAAAAACAGCTCAGATATTTCAGAAAATACTTCAGAAAAATGATCCAAAAAGGAAAATAAAGAATAGAAAGTAGAATGAAAAGGTATAAAAAAATTGTTCTGAAATATAAAAGGAGAAACCAGAAATAATAAGGTGGAGAAGGATAATAAAAGAAAAATTGAACATTTTCCAGGAATGTTGAAAGGCATGAATTCACAATACAGGAAGTACATTACAATGTGTACAAGATAAAAAAGATAAATAAGAAATTCAAATCTAGACACATTGTAGTAAAATGACAGATTAACAAAATAAAATCTAACCAGACCAAAAAAGTTTAAAATATTATATCATTACACCAACAAAAATTATCTCAAAGGATTAATGGGATTTTAAAAGTACACTTAAATTATTGAAAGAAAATTTTAAAAAATTCAAAACAAGTACTTCAGGAGAAAATATTGTCCAAATTTTCTGCACAAAAATCCTTGAAAAGATTGTACAGAACAAAACAGCCAAGACCTCTGATTGCAAGATATGCAGAAATATGAGTGACCCATGGAGACTTACCTCCAAACAATACCCTATTTCTCATTTCCACATCTTTTTGGCTTCCAGAGAATTTACCTGTAGATACACCGCTCCATCAACCATTCCAACTAACATGATCAACAGATGTTGGGACCAAATCCACTCAATTTGTCTCATGCAGCATTTATTTAAGGCTAACAGTAGGGAAGCTCCAAGCAGAAGAATGAAACCAATCTACATACAATATTTACCTCAACAATGTCTCCCTTCCTGCTCTGGGGTCCTGGCCCAACCACCTGAACAAACCCCATAAATCATCAAGGTTTACCTTAGAAATCTAGGTGGCTTTTGCCTCAATTTTCTCTCTTAGTCTTTGTACTTGGCAGGATGCTTTAGTGATTGCACAGACTCCCACTTGAGTTGAGGGTGACCTGAATGCCTTCTAGGAACAATGTGGTATCATTGATTACTTAAGATTCTTTCTAATCAGGTACTTTGTGTTATAGAGAGAAATTCTTGAAGGTGCTCATAAAAAATGCGTCCAGTATGCCACGTGGAACTGAATAACTACGTATAGATTCATTTAGGAGAGATGTAAGTTTCCTGAGAGCTACCTGATCTACTGGTGTTGCTTCCTAAACAGGTGAAGTTCTCTTAGACCACTGCTGAGGTGCAAATCACCATCTTTTCTGTATGGAGGCATATTCATGCCTAGATTCCATTTAAGAGAACTGTCCCAGCAGTGCACATGGTGCCCTGAAAACAAAATATTATTAAAACTGCCGTGACCTGCAAGTAAGAACTACATTTTTTCTGGGAACACAGATTGATAGTACATCAAATGTGACCTTCCAGCCCACCAGAAGATGCTTGATTTTCCAATTGAATTAGAATAATTGATTCTACTCCTTGTTTTTGGAGTGATGCTGGAAAGCAGTCTGTCCAACCTGTCCTATTTTTCGAAGCAACCAACTGATGGCATTGAGCCATCTCACTGCATGAGAATGGAGATGAGAAAGACTTCGGGAGGTATTGGCAGGTGCTTTGCGTGGGAGGTTGAGGAGCTGGTGCTATTCCTTTATCTTTCTGATAGACTCAGTTAGGTTAAGCAGAGTAGAGAAGGAAATGTCTAGGGAAAGGAAAATCTAGCAATTAAGTTTAAGCATTTGTAACACTTTGGGAAAACCATACAAGGGCACATTCCTTGGGGAGGAAATAAGGGTGGCTCTGAAAGACAAAAGATCATTAATTTCTCTCCCTCTGCCATTTCTCTCAGGGTCTAAGGTGCTCCCTCCCTTTGTGCTGAGGTTGTTGCTCTCCCTCCATAAACACAAAATTAGTGTGCCCCATTACAGAAAGTAAAATTCCGCATTTCTTCCTCTTAACCCCTAAACTCTATACATAAATATTTCACCTATAGGAGTCCAGTCCAGCAGGGACAAGGGAAGTAAAAGAGAAACACATCGTGTTCCCAACTTCTAGCTGCATGGACTACCATCAGGGGACTTAGTGAGCAGTGTGATCCAGGACCATGTTAATACAACAAGACAATCCAGATGGCTGAGTCAGAATTAAGCTTGAATTTCCAAGGTCCCCTTTGGACAGGCTGTCATCTGCAGGGGTACAGCAACAAAGGCCAGCCTGACGTTGCTGTTGGAAGAAGGAAAGAAAAAGCCTGAATATTTGAAAAAGGTATCTATAACCTCTTTTCATCCTGTTAATTAGTAAGGGACCAGCTGAGAGGGTAAGTTTCCTTTCTGGAGACAGCAAAATTCAGTGACCAAACTGCTTTGCTAAAGTGAGGAAGGCAGAGTTCGAAACCTTTTTGAGATTTTTGAAGAGACCATACCAATGCTTACAATATCAGATGCCCGTGGACAGTAAAGGGACATAGAAGGTCTGTTAGTTACCTTACTTGTCAGCCTGTTTAGTGACTTTATGATAAAAGCTGCGCTGTTGTCAGGCTACAAATAGTCCAAAAAGTCAAACATATGATGCATGTTGGTTTCACAGGACAAAATGACATAGCCAGAGTCAGCGGATGGAACTGGAATAGGAACAGCATGACCTGAAAAAAGTATCAACAGAGAGTTATAGCTGAAAAGGTTCTTTAAGGTAGTGGCCCTAAAGGTCAAGAGTATGACACAGCTTGTTGGACAGCTTCAAATAAGCCTGTTGATTTGGCTGATATAAATGAAGAAGTAAAATGTCTAAGGGAGGAGTATACTCTTTTCAATACCCAAAAAGCCCAGTTAGGTGCTGGGACTGCTTTTTGGCAGTGATGACCAAAGAGATAACAGTCTTCCTTCACTATGAGTGAGACTGAGCATTGTGAATCTACCCAAATAGTCCTAAAAAAACTTTACTTAGCAAATGGGCTTCTGAATTTCATCAGGAGTTCATTCAGCCATTCTTGTTGACAGAAGTGTAATAATATTGCAGTCAGAGTCTTTGGGACTGAAGCTTCTGACTTTCCAAAAACAGGACATCATCTGTATAAGGAACATTAGAGTTTATAAGTACCCACTGGTGGCAAATGGCAAGAAGTTTTTCCCACTGGAAAATTGTTGGCTCTTGGATCCCTCTTGACACTTATCAGACAGCAAAGTATAAACATATAGCACATCAATACCTACTACACATTCAGATGTAGAAGCAACAGCAACATGCACTGAATTGGTCCAATAATCCCCACAAGAAAGGTCATGTTGGCTCACCTTCCATATTGTAAGTATGCCCAAACCCCATCAGTTGAATCTAAGTTCAGCTTTCCCAACAGAACTGGGCATGACGGATGGTGCTTGCATCCAAAATAGCCACAAAATTTTGAATCTCTCACCTACCCCAAAGTTCTTCAGTACATTTGGATGAGTGTGCATGGCCCCTGTCTCATTTGGAAATAGAGAAACTTTGACCCTAATATCAAGATAACACTACATTCCTCTTCCTGCCTGGAGGCTAGTGAGCAATAACCAAAGCACTATTTGAACAGTTTCAGCCAATCCTACTTCTTGCTGCTCAGGCTTAGAACTTTCAATAGCATATAGAACAGTGGGTGATCCTTTTTCCACTTTTGGTTCATGACTCAGGTGAGAGTAGTCAGAACATTCGCTATTGGATCATGGACAATCTTCTCATATCTTCTGATCTGGTCCAGGGGGCTTAGTGTCCTTTCACTTCCAGAAAGCCATAGCTCTGTAAGCATCCCATCCTCATTGTCAAAAGAACTGTGAAAGGTCTGAGATTTTTTACCCTACATGAAGATACATGCCATAGTTTATGAATACTGACAGAAGACCTAAGACTCCCGGGTCAGAGACAAAGCAACTTATTACTTATGAGACAAGGAGAACAATGTTTATATTTGCATCAATTCTCCTTTCCTCATAAGTCCCACAGGACAATGCAGAGTAACCCAGTTGGATGTTCCACACACATTGGGTTTGTATCACAGCTAAAGAAATCTATATATTTCATAATGGGCTGCAAACAAGCTTGCTCAAACTTTGCTTAATGGGAAACATTATTTTTATTTTACTGGGAAGCAAACAAATCTGCCCTTTCTTCCAGATAGGAGGCAGAATTATCTCTACCTTGCAAGGATATTACCATACAAACAAAATTGAAGATACGATACCAAACAAAAGGCTATCAAATGCCTCTGCTCCTAAGATGTACGGAAACACGTAGGGACTTGTCTTCCAATACTACAAAATAGTAGGATAGCTCTTCAGTGTCAGAAAAACTAGATTTCCCAATAAAAGTCATAGAAGATGAAAAAGATTACTACAAAATGATTATCATGTTAATTCATCTAGAAAATCTAATAGAATAAATTCTGTCTTGTATGTATATAATAAAATGGTTTCAAGATCTGTAAAGCAGTTTCTACAGGGAGACATTATCAAATCTCACTCATACATCGTATGATTCCAGCACTCTTCTCTTAGTAATTAGTGGAGCTACAGGGAAAAAAAAAAAAAAAGTTGGGTTCCTTTCTTCCCCTCCTTGGCCCAAAGGTAGTGGATCCACTGCACGGTGGTGGATAGACAAAGTTTGCACTTTGTAATATAGCATGGAAGTGTGGGGTATCTAGTGGGGAATGTTCCTGGAATTTCTATGCTGAAGAGATGGCTAGGAAGCTGTGAGATTGTTCTCTTGGGCAATTAAGAAAATAGAGTGATCATATAAGTAAATCTATGTTTCTTATTGTTGGAGAAAGTGCTTACAAACATGGAAAATGGGAGGCTGGAAAGAATCCTGAGATGTTGGGGATGCCTGGGTGGCTCAGTCGGTTAAGCGTCTGCCTTAAGCACAGGTCATGGACCCAGGGTCCCTGGATTGAGCCCCGCATCGGGCTCCCTGCTCCGCGGGAGGCCTGCTTCTCCCTCTCCCACTCCCCCTGCTTGTGTTCCCTCTCTCGCTGTTGTCTCTCTCTGTCAAATAAATAAAATCTTTAAAAAAAAAAAAAAGAATCCTGAGATGTTGGATTGGAATTGGAGGTATCAGTATGAACTCATGTTGAGTTGTGGGGTTTGTTTTTGTTGTTTTTTTAGTCTTAAAAATGTATAGATTTTATTATATATTTTATATATTTTAAGATATATCTTAAAGTATATGTAGAGAGACACACTTGGAATTAATTATTGATATATTTGTATGCATGTGTATCCTAGAAAGATACTTGTTTATTTATAATATTTAAGAAATTATTAACTTCTGAAAAGTTAACCAGTTTGCTTCCACTATCTATGTCTCACCTTATCTTTGTTGTTCTTCCTTTTTATATTTACCTTTCCTATATAAACTCCTCCCTCATAATGTTTTGATCACCCCAGTTAGCAAGTCCATCCTCTTTTCTTTAGTCAACTTTGCCAGGATTCTTCGTTTCCAAAGGTTTATGATGAGCTGTGGTCTTAGATGCACATGTATTCCTGTAGTGAGTCAACAGGGGGCACTCTGGAAGTAATGTCTCCCGGGTTACTCCCTCAGGTTTACTCAAGAGGAATACTTTACACAGTGGAAAAACGAAGTTTTATGTGATTCCATCTTTTTGTCAAAACTAAGTGCACTACTGTGTCCCTATCTTTCCCTTCCAGCATATCCCAATTATCACTGCTACCAGTGCATGAAACTGTTTAGGGGCTATGGACCATTAGTACATAATTTTAAATAGGTTCTTGGTATTTATTAAGCATAATAAACAAGAAATTTCCTCAAGCTTTATGTTCATTGAAATAGTTAATATAAAAATTTCAGTGTGTTAACCCCATAGATGTTGAAATGTATGCCCAAGCTACCACACCTTAGTATTTTTATGTTTGTATAATTGTTAAAGTCATTGAAAACTTTGAGGTCTTCAAGGTCTTTTCTCTTGTTTGCTAAATTCAACTTTCTGTCCTGAATCTTTCATCTCCTTGTGTGTTCTTTTAAAATACATCCCTTGTTACTTATTGCCATTCTTTTAATTTGTTTTTTTATTTTTTATTTTTTTAAGATTTATTTGAGAGGGGGTGGGAGAATGGTCTAGTGGGAGGGGCAGAGCGAGAGAATCTTCAAGCAGACTCCCTGCTGAGCACAGAACCCCACACTGGGCTCAATCCCATGACCCATGAGCTGAAACCAAAGAGTCAGATGCTCAACTGACTGAGTCACCCAGGTGCCATTCTTTTAAAAAAATTCACTGCCGTTTCTATCTGTAAAAATAATTTCTTATCATATATAACCCTAACTTTTTGGAGTACTTGGTATTATGACCTTCTATTTTCATCCATTTCTTAATTATTTTTAACTACTCTGCACCCTTCTGGGAAAGTTTGAGTTATCTGTCAATGCCCATATTTTATACTAACATAAATAATGAAAATAAAAATCAAAGTAAGTTAAATGACTTCATTAATGTCATGTATATATTATATCCATCATCAAACGATGTGGGTTTTTTCAAAGATTTTATTTATTTATTTTCACAGAGAGAGAGAGAGAGATAGCAAGAGCAAGAACACAAGCAGGGGGAGTCAGTGGGGGGGAAGCAGGCTCCCGGCTGAGCAGAGAGCCTGACATGGGGCTCAATCCCAGGACCCTGGGATCATGACCTGAGCCGAAGGCAGACGCTTAATGGCTGAGACACCCAGGAGCCCCAAACAATGTATTTTTGTAGGCTTTGTTTTAATTGAAACTTTTACTCATAATTGAAAGCGACATTTGTCTAGAATAATTTAAACAACAATTTTGGTTTGATGACAAAATTTAGTACAACCTATGAGAAGGAAATAATTATAAAATAAACACACTGTATTTTTTTATTCTTAAAAGTTTTAAATTTATTACCAGATTTTGCAGTTTAAGATACCTGTTTACAACGACAGCCTAACAAGGAGGAAAATGCATATATGAACACTGCATTGTGCACACAGATCACAAAATCAGAGACACTTAATAGCACATGATCTTATAACTCAACCAAATCAGTTAGTCACATAAACAACAGTAAGGTTTCTTTGTATGCATATATTCACATCTCAGCTGAGGTGAGGGAATATACAATCCTGACATTCTAGGACTACATTGGATTTAACTGAGTTTAAGGCAGAATTTAATATAGCCATCCCATGTACATACTCAGGTACTCTTCAAAGAGAAACCATGCGAAACACAGTACCGCATCAGTTCTGAGTCCATAATCCATGTGTCAAGTTGCTTTCTCCTTGGTATGTTCTCATGTTACACTGTAAGATATTGTTAGGTCTGTGGCAAATAAGAAATTTCTTTTTGATATTTTGAGATGTGTTTAATTTGGGGAGAAAAGTAAAATATATCTAATAATAATTCCTGTTTGGAAAATCAGAGATATATTGATTCAAAAAAACAATATACATTTGTTGCTTTTTTTTTTTTTTCTGGGCTGTTCTCCTTAGACAGTTTAGTTGCCAACCAGTGCAATATTTTAACTGGATCATGACTACATGACAGGGATTATAAATTTATGAACCTGTGTTAAAGAGTCCTTACCGTCCTCATGTCATCTCATCTCAGCTTAAATTCAACTAGTCTTAATAATACTCAGTTTCTAGATGTCTGATAGAAATATTTTGAAGTGTAAGGGGAAATTGCCTTGCATATCATTTAACCTTAAAGATTGCTTAAATTAAGGACTTTAACGTTCTCAGGACTCTGTTGGTCCTTTCCTCATTTTGATTTTCTTTAATAGTATATGTGCTCACATCTCTAGTGTTGTCCCTGCAAAGGATCTACTTCTCTCTCCTCAGATCTGAATAAAAATGTAGGAAGCTGAGTTTAACCTGCCTCATGTCACAGGACTTTGACCCTGTGGTAAGAGGTATGCTATAACATTGGTATGTAAAATTTAGTTTCCCAAAATAAAATTTCTAGTGAGAAAAGGAGACATTTGCCCAATATAAAGGGGGTGTTATTTATTAATGAAAAATAGAGTGACAAACAGAGAAAACAATGGGGTAGTGTCCACTTTAGTGCATAGGGTTGCCAAAGGTTTTTGCTATGCTTAACTCCCTGCTTGTTATTTGTGCTACAATAATAACATGTGCATGTAATTGGTAAATCCCAACATGTGAATGGATTCAAGTCTAAATCACGTCTGTTTTTTCCTCCTCTGGTTGTTTTTACATGGGAAACACCAGAGTGGGGATCAGAAAAACTCAAATGAAGGACATGTACTTGCAGAAGTGTTAGCTATAGCGGACTATGAGAAATTTTTTTTTAATTTTATTTTTTTAAAGATTTTATTTATTTATTTGAGAGAGAGAAAATGAAAGATAGAGAGCACGAGAGGGAAGAGTGTCAGAGGGAGAAGCAAAAGCCCCGCTGAGCAGGGAGCCCGATGAAGGACTTGATCCCGGGACTCCAGGATCATGACCTGAGCCGAAGGCAGTCGCTTAACCAACTGAGCCACCCAGGTGCCGGGACTACGAGAAATTCTATTCATGAGAGCTCAGATCATGTCTAAGATATTGGTTGTCTAAGGTATTAAAGATGTATAATGTAATATATTAGTCCAACGTAGATTAAAACAAACACTAATAAAAGTGATTCATAATATTCCAAATTCCCAATTTATTTTTTCACTTGAATCAAAATTTTTATCACTACAATAAGCAGAACATTGTTGCTATTTTTAGCTACTGCTAATTATATACTTGTTCTACATGAGAAGCACTATAAAATAGTGCTCAAACCCCATTTTAGCCATGCATTTTTGATCAGCTGCCTAAAGTTTTCTAACTTCATTTGAAAGACTTATTTAAAAAAATATACCTGTCTTACCTGACTGATCAAAATATAATGCATCTGGGGCGCCTGGGTGGCTCAGTCATTAAGCGTCTGCCTTCAGCTCAGGTCATAATCCCAGGGTCTTGGGATCGAGCCCCGCATCTGGCTCCCTGCTCCGCGGGAAGCCTGCTTCTTCCTCTCCCACTCCCCCTGCTTGTGTTCCCTCTCTAGCTATGTCTCTCTCTGTCAAATAAATAAATAAAATCTTTTTTTTAAAGAGATTTATTTATTTGACAGAGAGATAATGAGAGATAGAGAGCACGAGAGGGAAGAGGGTCAGAGGGAGAAGCAGACTTCCTGCTGGGCAGGGAGCCCGATATGGGACCCGATCCCGGGACTCCAGGATCATGACCTGAGCCGAAGGCAGTCGCTTAACCAACTGAGCCACCCAGGTGCCCCTAAATAAATAAAATCTTTAAAAAATATATATATAATGCATCAAACACAGTGTTTGACACATAGGGATACCTCAGTGAAAGTCATCATTTATAAGCTGTGTATTTTGTTATTTTAGCTGATTTGTCTTTTCTGTTTTTTTTTTTTTCTGGGTAATTTAAGTACTTGTAGCTGGTAGTTTATTTATGCCATCGTTTTTATTTTTTTTGTTTTGTTTTGTTTTGTTTTTATCTTATTGCATTACTTTAATGAATGACCAAGAAAAAATTCCTAAGGAAATATGGAAGGGATCCTAAGAGTTTAGTTAATTATTCATTGTTCAGAGCTAAATCAGGACACTATTGACATTTGAGGTCAGGTTATGCTTTATTTTGGGGGGCCTACCTGTGTCTTGAAAGATGTTTAGCAGCATTTCTGGCGTCTAGTAAGTGTCAGCAACAATCCCTCCTTCACAATTGTAACAACCAAAAATGTTTCCAAATGTCCCCTGGGGGCAAAATCACCCCAACTGAGAACCTCTGATTTAAGCCATCCAACAAGGCCATGGTGATTGCATTATCTTAAAAATCTGTAATAATAGCCTGTCCCAGCATTCATTACCCTGATACTTGGGGTCTTTTCTATGAGCAAACCAGACCTCTCCTGTAGTAAGATCATATTTTCTACTTTGATCCTGTGATTAAACAAATGACTTTAACTTACTTTCCCTGACAAGTGTCAACTTTGCCCATTGAAAAATCATTTTGCGGTCTTGCTTTTCACAGTAACTCCTAACTGAAGTATTCTCAATGCTCAGGGTCTTAGATAATCAGGAATGCATTAATCATGTCTTTCTCTACAGAATTTCCATTTTTTGGTAATTATAAACTAATGAGCATGCCCTTTATGTGATATTTTAGTTCACTTATACTTTTATAAATATTTCAGCTTTGTGATAATTAAGTAAATTGAATATCATCAATTAGAAATTCAATCAGTGGGTGTAGCTAAAAAATATTTTAAAATAGTACTTTTAATGTCCTAATATTCTTTGAATAAAATTATTCATGACGATGTTTTTGAAAAGCAATCCATAAGTAAATAAAACTAAATGGTTTTCTGATTACAAGGAGTAGATTCTTATAACTATCAACATGGGGTGGATTTGCTATCCTTCTGATTCTGTTGGTCTTTACAGAAATGTACACAGAAAAAAGAGAGTTTGGTAGAACCATTCTGAAAAAGAAATTGTTTTATTTATAAAGTAATTCTTTTTCAAAGCTATAATTTCATCACATGCAAATTTTAGACAGCTTAGAAAATTTTTGTTATGTCAAAGGAAGTTATCTAAGAGGTGAAAGTTTTTAAACTCACAAGTCATGTATTTTTGTTTTTCATTCAATTATTTTCAGGCTTTCATTTTCTTTGAATAAAAAAAATCACTTTTAAAATAAACCACATTTAGAATGTAAATGAGTATGGCGTAAAGCATCTTTGAAGGGAGATAACATATTTTAAAATTTTTAAATTTAATATTAGCTATAGTTAATATTGACTTTTGGCTTTGTCTGTTCACATACGATTTACAATTGTTCTTGAACTTTTCTTAAATTATGTCATGAGTCAGAATTTTCATATGACCAGATCCAGGGTTCTGAAATATTAAGTTAGAAGAAGTTAGAGTAAAAAATATTACATTTGAGGTTTCAAAGTTTTATATAACTTATCTGGCTTTCATTAAAGTGCTCATAATTTCTTATCTATTTCTACTTTTCATCAGCCATTAGGCATTTTAATTACATTTAAAATTCATTGTGATTTTACAAGTCAAAATCATTTCCTTCAATTACTGAAACATTGAATAATAATAAAAAATGATTTTTTGAAAGAGTTTATTCCTCTAAAAAAGCCCATCAAGCCACTACATATATATTCCAAGCGTAATAATTTTAACTCATTTGTTGAAAGGCTAGTTATGAATTTTGCCTGTCCATTAGAGTTATTTGACAAAGAAAAAATGTTGTACAGATATGAGTAATCTGATTAGTCATTGGGTATATTCAGTGTTTCTTGGTATCAGCCGAAGCTGAATTAAATTAGTCACTGGTGCATTTGTCAGTTGGAGCCAGAAAGTCTGCCCTAATATTTAATTTTAAAATAATTTGCACTGAGTAAATTTATGGACATAGCCACTAAAGAAATCACATTACTTTAGAATTAGCAAGATCTATTTCTTTTAGAGTAGGAAGGTAATTATTGCCTCTTAAAAGATGGAGTAGGTTTACAATTTTTAAATCATGTCAAATTGTGCAGTTTTGAAATATTAACAATGAGTTAAGGATAATCAGGCTTAAAATGCTACAAAGAATAATGTTTACAAAGAGAATCAAAACAAATTAAGCTAAACTAAAGAAAACAAAACAAAACTTCATGAGCCATAATAATTTTGACTGACTAATTTCATTCAGACTCTGTTAACATCTGAGAGCCCAGTTCATGGTAGCTACTGCTCTAGGAAAACCGCCTGTTTAATTCTTAAAACTCTGTAGATTCAGTGTTATTATTCCAATGATCCATATGAGAAAATCAAGGCTGAGAACATTTAAGAAACTAACTCCAAATGCCACATTTCGGAATTAGTACTCATAGAGTTGAAATCATCTGTCTTTTCCGTAGCATGTGTAATAGAATCACCCGTGTGCTATTGTCCCTTTCTTTACTTTGTATTGAGATAACTAAATGTATCTAAATAATCATTTTTTTTTCTTTGTATACAGTGCAAACTAGAGTATCAGGCATGTGTCTTAGGAAAACAGATCTCAGTCAAATGTGAAGGACGTTGCCCATGTCCTTCAGATAAGTCCACAAGTGCAAGCAGAAATGTTAAGAGAGGTAAGTGATGAAAATTTATTTACAGATTTGCATTTGTTTTTGCTATTAAAATGTTTTGCAATAAATGTTGTCATTAAATACAAAATGAAGTTTACTATGTAACAGTAATTACATTCTAAATGAAAATTTTTAAGTCTCAAGTATTATAGCAAGTAATATTTTTCTACAGATTTCTATTTATCTTGATAGTAACAGTTGGATGTTTCTTTTCTACATGTTCACCATATATAGGAAATCTAAAGCAATGCCTTCTATAAATTATTGTGTCTAAAATGTGTTTGACGTTCCTTTTTGTTCTTTTGGAGCAAGTCAGTGGTAAAGTAGTAAGTAATAAAGTAGTTTGATCAGATGTGAAACCAGTCAGTTAGTACAATCCTTTTAAAATAAAAATGTCTACCCCATATATAGTATGTGTGTGTGTATGTGTGTGTGTGTGTGTGTGTGTGTGTGTGTAAAATTTCATAATAGAATGATTTCATAAATTAAACTTTCTTTTGATTAGGCCTGGAGTCCTTAAATCTTTCTTTTTATTGGTTTGGTGTCTAATAATAAAATAATAAAATACATTTAACTCCCCATGTGTTATTGTATATGAGTTGATCTTTTGTAGGTTATTTATTGTAGTTTACACAGTATTACTTACATGTTTGAGATACTGTTTATGCCTTTAAAAATATCTCTATGGCTGTTTCATTTCTTTATGGCTGTAGATAAGGAAGGAAATTTAGGGAATAGATGTTCCTTTAAGTCAAAGACTATTTTACAGAGCATCATCATCATTTATCATATATTTTGCAACCATATGAATTTTGTAATTTAAAAGTTATTATTGTAGGTTCTCAACACAAGAATTGAGTTTTGTTGTCTTTTCTTATGAAAAATACAAATAACTGATTTGTAGATAGGAAAAATCTTAGTGAATATGAAGTTCATTTGATATAAAGTACGTATTTTGTTAAGCATGGTATACTTGATATTCCATGTTATAGTACTATGATAAATATTTAGTACAGATAAAGATTTTCTTTTAACTTTTTATTTAAATTCCAGTTAGTAAACATACAGTGTAATATTAGTTTCAGGTGTACAGTATAATGATTATAAAAGTTTTGGAACTTCAATTATACCACATAGATTGGTCTTTACTCATTAGGTAATATTTCAGATAATTTAAAAATGAAAACCTATGTTATCATATTACCTTTAATAAGGCAACTAAGTCAACTTTAATACTTAAAAATAAATTGACTTGCAAATTCATGGTGAGCTAGTACTCAAACATTAGGCAATGTACACAAAGACAACATGTGATGGAAGAAAAGCTCTAAGCTGCCTTCCAAGAGCCCTGTTCTTTAAGCCTCACCTTTGTTCCTTACACCAGCTTATGTCCAGCTTCAGAGCTTGCTTCCTTCTGGATTCCCCACTCCACCATTTCCCCAATCCACTCTTCTAGCATAGTCCAAATTAGGATATTCGGCATGACCTTGAATATATTAATCAGCCCCCATATAATTAAGAGCTAATTATAGTTTTCCTTCAACTGAAGTACTTTAATATCTCTGCCTTCCTCATACCCACTCCCTATTTATATAATCGAATACATTTTCCTCTGAAAATCACTTCAGGTACAAAGTAAATCCTACCTTGGTATTCAACATTCATGTCTCATTCTTTTCATTGGAGGCTATTAAGAACAGTTGAAAAGGAGTATCATAATTAGCGTATGACTCTAATACATCACACTCTTCAACAAGGTTTCCTTTCAATAAGATTCCCTGCTTTTGAACTTACTTTTGAATCAGAATATGTGTTTGTTGTTGATCAATTTATTCTATCCTCCCACAAACTGCAAATGAACTTAATATGCTTTAAATATGGAAGGTAACACATTTGAGAAGAGGATTCCTTGTGGGTAAACAATGATTATGTTTCATGTTGCTCAGATTCTCTGGATGACATTTATATTAATATGTCCAGAAGGAAACTTTTCTTAAAGTCACATCGTCAGGGGACAAAGATCATTTGTGTTCAATTGTGTGTGGAAAGAGAGGTAAGAAGAATTTAAAATAATCCTGTCCTGATGGATTGTCAGGGCAAAGCGAGTACAGGATTTTGCTAGCTGCTGTGGAAAAGCAGTACAGAAAATTGTGAATGTCATTTCCCAAAGGCCAAGAGACATGGGAAATATAAAACTTAGTTCAGTATCATTTCTAATCTTTCAACTGTCATTTATATTAGAAGCATGCCTTCGATAGACTGACTTTGGCAGTGCAGGAAATTCTGTTTAATAGCATCTCTGTTTTAGAAGAGTGAGGAAGAAATTACCCATGATGAAATAGTTTTTAAATCTTTCTGACTTCCTACATTTGAGGTCAAATTGACATCATATTATATTTTTACTATATTAAAGCAGAATAAATTCTTCAAAGCTACTTATAATCTATAAAAACTAATAAAAATGCATTTCCTTTATGGAGTAGAAAAAAATTTCTCCTCTGTTCTAATGTATTCAATAATAGATATACACAAATTGGTCCAAGTATATACAGTCAAGTAACAAAAATTTAAAAAATAACTTAAATTTTTGAAATTCCAGATTCTGAATTTACATAGGTAAATAAGCATACATACCGTACCCTCTTCAATTGTTAACTTAACGATACATTTTTCTGTTTTTCAAACTCATAAAATCAAGATTACAAAGGCCATATGCTTCTAGGTTCTTATAGGGTATTACTTTCTTCACCCTAGTCACCATTTTTTTTTAAAGTTTATCATTTGGTCACAAACACAGAATGATTATTTGGAAGGTTAATCAACTTCATTCAAAGACTATTGACATTTCAGATGAATTTTAAAGCTAATATATTTTATATAGCCAGGTTAATATGAAATTCATGGTTGTGATCACGGTCTATGAAGAGATCATTTTCTATAGAATTTGCATATAATATATAATGCAATCCTAAATCTTAGGAGGAATTTGCGGTACCAAAGATCAAGAACAATGGAAAGGACCTTGGAAAGTGTTTATTTTGTAGTTGGTAAATCCAAATTCAAAGGAATATACCCTAGAAGTATCTTAGATGATCTACACAACGGTGGTATGTAAACACAGTAAACTTTAGACCTATGATATTCCATAAGTGTTCCATTAGGTTATTCACTTGACTGGCTAGATTCAGAAGACCCTTTAAATGACATTTCTTTTTAGTTTCAAATTTGAGTATTCTAATCCCCCAAATACTTTTTTTAATAATTATGTGTCTATATAGCTATTATGGTTTTGTATATCTAATCTCTTAAAAATTTTATTAATTTTAAATAATATCACTTTAATGCTCTTTACCCTCACCCCAACATGCATCTAAACACACACACCTTCATGAATTGAAATACTGAGTTGGAGTGGAGACAGCAAGAGAAATGGAAGAGAACCCATAAAATATTTCAATATTATCAAAAAGATAAAAGAAAGGAAGTGTTGATGAGGATGTGGAGGAAAGGCAACTCTTATACACTGTTGATGGCAATGTAAATTGGCACAGCCATTGTGGAAAATAATATGAGCTTCCTCCAAACACTAAAAAAGAACTACCATATGATCAGCAATACCACTTCTGGGTATATACCCAAGAAAATGAAATCAGTATCTCAAAGAGATGTCTATATTTGCATTCTCACTACAGCATTATTTATGAGATATGGGAACAACCTAAGTATTCATTGATGGATGAATAGAGAAATTGTGATATGGAATATTCCATCCCATGTATATACTAAAACAGAAGATTCTGCCAAATGCAGCAACATGGATGTACCTGGACAACACTATGCTAAGTGATATAAGCCAGAAGAAGAAGGAGAAAAACTGCATGATCTCTCTTATATGGAGGATCTTAAAAAAAGTTGAATACATAGAACCAAAAAGTAGAAAAGTGGTTACCAAGGGTTAGGCGATGTGGGAAGTGGGGGAGAGGTTGGTCAAAGGGTATAAAATCACAGTTATGAAGGTTGAATAAGTCGAGAGATCCAAGGTTCCACATGACTACTGTGGTTAATAACACCATTTTGAATACTAGAGACTTGCTGAGAAAATAGATGTCAGGAGTTCTCACCATATGTAACACACACACAAAATGGAGTGAGGAGGTGACATGTAAATTAGCTTGACTGGGTGATTTATAGAATGCTAATAAAAAAATACCAGTTTGGTTTTTTTTTTGGTCTTATGGTTCATAGTTTCCATTACATCCTCACCTGCATTTTTTTGTACAACTTAAGTTTCCTTTTATCAAAAATTGGGAATCTTGTAACTCAATCTATTTCTCTTTTACCTTCATTCTCTAAGAGTATCAGAATTAAATAGATGCTCATTCACTGTAACTATTAGCCTGCATACTAGACTTGCTTGCTTCAGTTTTGATTGTAAATGTGTGTGTGTGTGTGTGTGTGTGTGTGTGTGTGTGTGTGTATGTAACTCTTTTACAGAACTTCTTTCTGTTTTATGTGGTGTTATCCTGTGGGGTAGCATAATTTATTGGCTAAAAGTATAGATTCTAGAATAGTTCTGCACTGGGTGTGTAACCTTTGGCATTATATTTAAATTTATGTGTCTCAGTTTTTTCACCTGTAAAATAGGATATATACATAAATTGTAAAGATTTATGGGTGTATTTCCTCAAATTAAACCATTTTTGAATTTTCATGTCATTTTAATTGATGACACTTGTTAAATGCTGTTGAATTCTAATACAGTATATAATTTCTCATACATTGTCATTTTAAATTTTATTCTTTATGCTTTTTTTATCAGATTGGGTACAAAATGCTTGGAGAGTTTTCATTTCTTTAGTTAATAGTATTTATACACTGGAAATCAACTGTGCATTGAAAGTTTGACATAACTCAGCAGTTGAATTCTGTCACCTAGGAGTTATTATTGGTTATTTTCTTTGATAAATCTTTCACATTCTTTGCATAGCTACTGGTCTTTGCAGAGTGTATGTGTGTGTGTGTGTGTGTGTCTGTGTGTGTCTGTGTGTGCGCATGTATCTTTGTCATACAATTATGCTAATTTATGCTTTCTCAAATAAATATCTGCTTATTTAGATTTTAAATATATTAACCTAATTGTCCAGGATACTGTTTTTGTTAACTAAAAACACCCTCTCTGGTCATTTAAGATTTTCAGGAAAATTATATTTTTAACTACAACTCCAAACACATTTGTTAATACCTATACCTTCATTCCTTCGTTGTTTTTGTGATTATAATTTTGTGGAGTTTATTTAAAGATTCTTGAATTCTTCAGTACTTGCTTTTGCTACTTAGTTTATATCAGAATTTGTGTGTATTAGTGTTAAGTTGGCACCATAGGACTAGAAAGTTAGAAGAAAGCAGTTTTTTTTTTTTTAAGGATTTTATTTATTCATTTGAGACACAGAGATACAGAGAGAGAGAAGAGAAAGCATGAGCAGGGGGAGAGGCAGAGGGAGAGGGAGAAGCAGGCTCCTTGCTGAGCCAGGAGCCCGATGTGGGGCTCGATCCCAGGACCCTGGGATCATGACCTGAGCCGAAGGCAGACGCTTAACCATCTGAGCCACCCAGGTGCCCCAGAAGAAAGCAGTCTTGATTCATATGTTGTTGCCGAAGGCAGCGTAAAAACATATTTTTCAAACATTGAGCCTTGATAGCAGCCACACATTTTTAAGCACAATGGGTTTAACAACAAAGTACGAGGACATTGTGCTTGCTTTTATTCTTGCTTGGGACCCACATTAGGCACAAGGTAAAGAAGACATTGTTTCGAGTCCCTCTTGTATCAGAGATCATTATGCCCATGAAAGTCATGTGTGGAGTCACAGATCATTCAACAACAGAAACAAAAAGAGCTCTTCTTTTAATGAAAGATACCTCATCCAAGACTGATTAAAATGTTTTTAAATACATGTGGGGAGCTATAGATTTATAAAGTCTTCAGTTGTCTCTTGACATGCTGAACTAGAAAGTTTGATAGGTTTTATCCACAAAAAGACAAAATATGGGGATGAGTTCTGCGTTCTGACACAGTCATTTTTTTCTCTATTCACTTCATTGCTCTGGATCATGTGGAGCCCTATTAAGAAACATAATTTACTTAATTATTGTGCTATGATCATAGCTGAATTTAGTTAAAGAAAGAACATTGAGTAAGAACTTATTTATGCTTTCTTCCAATTGGAAAAAAAAATATAGTTTTACTATTTATTTCTCATATGGACTTTTAAAAATCCCCTTTATAATGGAATGAATTTTCAATAGGAAACAGTTTAACATCAGTGTATTAATATGCTCTTAGAACATACAAACTTCTCCATGAAAAATAATATTCATAAATGATAAGTTCTTCCATAATTTTGCTTTATTAGATTCATAAAAAAATAAAATTAAATAAAATTATGGGGTAATGTTAAATGATAATTTATAATAAAAATGAAGCTTAATCTTTTGGAGTATTTGAAAGATGTTTCTGGATTAAAATTGATATTTCTTAAAAAACAGAACATAACCCAGAAAGAGACTTTTTAAATTTTATTTTTAGTTGAAATATATGTGATACATAACACTATAAATTTAAGGTGTATACATGTTAATTTGTTACACTTATATTGTAACATTATTGATATTGTAGTGATAATTTGTACCTATCATGTTACATAATTATATCTTTTCAGTGGTTAGAATAATTAAGTTCTAGTCTCTTAGCACATTTGATGATTATAATACAATATTGTTCTCTATTCACTATAAATTCACTGTAAATTCGGTCTCTAAGACTTATTTACTATTCATTGCAAGTTTGTCTCCCTGAACAACACATATCCTATAACCCCACCTGGTAACCACCATTTTACTCTGTTTGCTTTTCGATTTCACAAATGACTGATAACATACAACATTTGTCTTCCTCTGTCTGCCTTATATCACTTAGCATAAAATGCACTCAAGCTCCATTCATGTTGTCACATATGGCAGGATGCCCTTCTTTCTTATGGCTGGAAAATATTCTATTGTGTATATATATATACACCACTTTTTTTAAAGTATAGTTGACAATGTGACATTAGTTTCAGGTGTACAACATCTCTATAGGTTAGGTTCTACTCAACAGAAGAATGTAGCTACCTTCTGTCATCATGTAACACCATTACAATATTGACTAGTTTTGGAAAGGGATGGTTTTAAGCATGGAGATAGCTGTAGCTCTTCCCTGAAGAAGTATTTTTTGTGTTGCTATTTAGGTGATTGATTTCAAACTGTACACAAATACTTTTATTTTCTGCATAAAATTATTGTAGGATTAATCTTTATCTTCCCTATAAGTTAAAGTTAAAAATTTTGTATCTTAAGTTTGTGAAGCTGTATGTTACCAGGTATAAAAGCAGGGAGAGGGGCGCCTGGCTGGCTCAGATGGTTAAGCGTCTGCCTTTGGCTCAGGTCATGATCCCAGGGTCCTGGGATCGAGTTCCGCTTCGGGCTCCCTGCTCCTTGGGAGCCTGCTTCTCCCTCTGCCTCTCTCTCTCTCTCTCTCTCTCTCTCTCTGTCTTTCATGAATAAATAAAATAAAATCTTAAAAAAAAAAAAAGCAGGGAGAGCCCTGTATTAGTTCTTACACCACCGAAGGACTATTTATACATAGTCTTTGTTTCACTCCTTTCAAGGGTATATCTAATTCATTATTTGAAAACAATTCTTTGCAACATATAATATAAGAACGCTTTTTAAAAGCAGGAGTGATAGTCACAATATTTAACAAGTATGGAATGGGCCCCAACAAATCAGAATTGATACAAGTCCAATCAGAATCAATGTCCACTGCGATATGGTTTGCCTTCACTTATAGTTGAACATTAGAGACAACCAAAAGATGAAACCAGACACTGCACATTTCTGGATTCAAAATGGATATGTTGACATTGTTAAGAGTTTGATATCAGCCAACACTTTTGCTGACATTCGCATGGTAAAATGTGTACATTTCTGTGTGTGTGTGTGTGTGTGTGTGTGTGTGTACATTTCTTGAAAGAACAAATAAAAATGCACCAAATAGAGGGATACTGTTATCCAAACTGTCTCCGCACTTGAACATTTATTATACTGGTCTCATCTTCTTTGTATTTTAGAGACTTAAATCTTAACCCAGAAACCACATTCTATTCAAGCTTAGTTCAAGGAAGAAAATAAATAATAATTGCATAACCACAAATAAAGATATAAAATAATACTATTTCCAGTAATACACATGCCCACTGTCCCCTGTCTACATAATACGTATCTAAAAAAGTATAATCAGCCCCATACTAAACAGTGTTGTTCTCCACCAATATTGAAGATAATGTAAGATTATGAGATGTTGCTATTCCACTTCTAATATAGAATTATAATTTTTCCAAATGTGGAAGTGAGGTCAATTTTTTTTGTATTTAGAACTCCTGAAAAGTTCTTTTGTAAGTAAAGAAACCACAAATTATATTTAAAGTTAACATCACATGTTCTGAATATTTCTTTGGAATAACATTTCAGAGTTTAAATTATAGTTTCTTTATGTAGCTTGCTAGCTTTTTCCAAAACTTTCAATGAGTCCCCAGGATCCTGATGATAATTTTAAGCCTCAAAATAAAAAAAGAAAGCAAAGTCAATGAAGTATTTATATAGTCCAAAAAAATTGATGTAGCATTTTGGAAGATAAGAAAAAAATAGACCATCAACTTTAGATATATATTTTTTTATAGAAGAAAGCATGAAGTCGTATTGAATTAAACCCCCTGCAAAAATGAGAATATATTCTTTTTCTGTAGATTATATTTAGAATAAGTAATTTAGTTGAACTAAAGACACTGTGTGTATTACTCTATATTTATTTGGTGATACTATTAATATTTTTAATGAATTACTATTAGTGAATTTACTGAATGAATTATTTTATCTTAGAAATAGAATAGGTTCGGGTGCCTGGGTGGCTCAGTTGGTTAAGCGACTGCCTTCAGCTCAGGTCATGATCCTGGAGTCCAGGGATCGAGTCCCACACTCCCTGCTCAGCAGGGAGTCTGCTTCTCCCTCTGACCCTCTTCCCTCTCGTGCTATCTCTCATTCTCTCTCTCTCAAATAAATAAATAAAATCTTAAAAAAAAGAAATAGAATAGGTTGTTAATTACATATCAAATTACCTGCTACTTTGCAAATGTCTAAAATGAGAAAAGAAAGAAAATAATGCTACTGTGTGATGGATGTTTCTGTTCATAAATATGCCTATGTATTTTTTCAATTTCAAAATACTTACAAAATTAAAATTATATTTCATTGTACTCTATATACCTCCACAACTAATTTTAAAAGCATATTTTGAAGTTTTTCATGGTTTTTGTAGGTTTTTTTATTACAGTGTATCTTTTCACTATTTGTTTAATTTATTTGGAAATCATAGTTTAAAAGATCATGATAATGAATAACAAAGAAATAATATTTTGAGTAAATGTTTGGACAAAACAGTCTACAAAGATTTTCAGTGAGTTCAACAGGTAGAGGAGAGGTTATATTTGGATTTTAAACATTGAAATAAGGATGTGTGAAGATTAAACATGAGAGTTCGAGAACGGAAAAGCAAGAGCAGTTGGGAGGTTTGCAATAATTGAGGTGTGAGAGGATAGTGATTAAAGTATTAGGAATAAGAAGCAGGTGATGGATTCAAGAAATATTTTAGAAGCAAAATGGTTAGGAACTTGTTGATTGATTGAATTTAGAGAAGGTGATGTGGCCAGCAGTCAATGACAACTCCTGAGAAGATTATGATCATAAAACCAAGATGGAAATTAGTAAAGATATCAGGTTTAGAAGGGAAAATCAGTAAGTCCAATATTAGACAGTATGTTTAAAGAGTCTAGGGTCCATCCAAATGTAGACACATTTGTGTTTACACATCTGAGGCAAGAGATCTGGTTTGGAAGAAACACTGGAGACCTATTGAGGCGTAAAAAGTGAGAGGTCTGGAAAAGACTGATAAGCACAGGCCCATAAGAGAAAGAAGAATCTATGCAAGGTTTAATGAGGTGGGAATGAGAATCAGGAAAGAACAGTATACCAGAAACTGAAGGATTCTGCCTTGGAAGAGATAGTGAACTTGACTCCCAAATTTAGGAGGAATGTTCTGTGATATGAAGCTTAAGAAATGATCACAGACTTTGGTAATTAGAATATCAGTAGTGGTTGTAGAAAGAGCAACTTCAGCATATGCCAGTTAAATGAAACAATGCAGACAAATTACTTGGTGTATACAATTAGTATTCAATAAATATTTGTTCCTTTTACTACGACTCATTTCCAGTTCCCAAGATATAATCCATTCCAGCCAGTCTGGTGGGATTGAGAGAACACAATAAATATGTAGAATATAAAGCAAAATGGTAAAAATAACATATATCTGACATCTATTATGTGCAAGATACTTTGCCTCTGTCATTTCATTCACTCCTCACAACATGTAGGTATTATTGGTATACAAGTTGGACACAAGAGGAAACTGAAGGTCATAAGGTTAATGGATATATCCAACTTAAATACAGCATACCTCATTTTATTGCAGTTTGCTTTATTGTGCTTTGCAGATATTATGGGTTTTAGATGGAAGGTTTGTGGCAGCCCTGCATTGGGCAAGTCTATTGGTGCTATGTTTCTAAAATCATTTGCTCACTTCAAGTCTCTATGCCACATTTTGGTCATTCTCATAATATTTCAAAGTTTTTTATTATTGTTATATTTGTTATGATTTGTGTGCAGTGGTCTTTGATATTACTATGGTAATTATTTTGGGGTACCACAAACTGCATCCATATACAATGGTGAACTTAATTGATAAATGTGTGTGTTCCGACTGCTCCACTGGTTGCCTCCTGTCTCTCTCTCCTTGAGCTTCCTTCTCTTTCCCTAGACACAGCAGTGTTGAAATTACACTAATTAATAACTCTATGATGGCTTCTAAATGTTCAAGTAAAAGGAAGTGTCACATGTCTCTTTAAATCAAAAGCTAGAAATGATTAAGCATCTTGAAGAAGGCGTGTTGAGAGCCAAGACAGGCCAAAAGCAGACATTTTGCACCAGTTAGCCAAGTTGTGAATGCAAAGGAAAAGTTCTTGAAGGAAATTAAATGTGCTATTCCAGCGAATACATGAATGATAAAAAAGCAAAACAACCATAGTGCTCATAGGAAGAAAGTTTGAGTGGTCTGGGTAGAAGATCAGGGTAGTCACAACATTCCCATAAACCAAAGCCTAATCCAGAGCAATGCCCTAAATCTCTTCAATTCTATAAAGGCTGAAAGAGGTGAGGAAGTTGTTGAATAAGTGTTGGATGCTAGGAGATGTTGGTTCATGAGGTTTATGGAAAGAAGCCATCTCCATAACAGGAAAGTGCAAGGTAACACTTGCTGATGTAGAAGCTGAGGCAAGTTATCCAGAAAAGCTAGCTCAAATAACTAATGAAGGTGGCTACAGTAAGCAACAGATTATCAGTATAGATGAAACAGCCTTCTATGGGAAGAAGATGGCACCTAAGACTTTCATAGCTGGAGAGGAGAAGACAATCCCTGGCTTCAAAGCTTCAAAAGACAGACTGACTCTCTTGTTAGGGGCTAATGACTTTAGTTGAAGCCTATGCTCATTGACCATTACAAAAATCCCAGGGCCCTTAAGAATTATGCTAATCTACTCTGTCTGTGTTCTATAAATAGAATAGCAAAGCCTGGATGATAACATATTTGTTTATAACATGTTTACTGAATATTTTAAGCCCATTGTTGAAACCTACTGCTCAGAAAAAAAGGTTCCTTTCCAAATATGACCACTCATTGACAATGCACCTGATCACCCAAGAGCTTTAATGGAGGGGCACCTGGGTGGCTCAGTCATTAGGTGTCTGCCTTCTGCTCAGGTCATGATCCCAGAGTCCTGGGATTGAGCCCCACATCAGGCTCCCTGCTCGGCAGAGAGCCTTCTTCTCCCTCTCCCACTCCCCCTGCTTGTGTTCCCTCTCTTGCTGGCTTTCTCTGATAAATAAATAAATAAATAAATAAATAAATAAATAAATAAATCTTAAAAAAAAAAAAGATCTCTAATGGAGACAATGAGATTAATGTTTTCATGCCTTTTAACACTAATTCTGCAGCCCATGGATCAAGAAGTAATTTTGACTTTCAAGTCTTATTTTTTAAGAAATGCATTTCATAAGGCCACAGCTTCCATAGATGGTGATTTCTCTCATGGATCTGGGCAAAGTAAATTGAAAACCATCTGGAGAGGACTCATCTTTCTAGATGCCATTAAGAACTTTTATATTTCATGAGGTCAAAATATCAACATGAACAGGAATTTGAAAGAAGTTGATTTCAATCCTCATAGATGCCATGGAGGGGTTCAAGATTTCAATGGGGAAAGTAAGTGCAGAGAAATAGCAAGAGAACTAGAATTAGAAGTGGAGTCTGAAGATGTGATTGAATTGCTGAAATCTCATAATCCTACTTGAATGGATGGGAGTTGCTTCTTTTTTTTTAAGATTTTTATTTATTTTTTGAGAGAGAGAGAGAATGGTAGAGAGAGAGCATGAGAAGGAGGAAGGTCAGAGGGAGAAGCAGACTCCCTGCCGAGCAGGGAGCCCGATGTGGTACTCGAACCCAGGACTCCAGGATCATGACCTGAGCCGAAGGCAGTCGCCTAACCAACTGAGCCACCCAGGCACCTGGGGAGTTGCTTCTTATGGCTGAGTAAAGAAAATGATTTCTTGAGATGGAATCTACTCCTGGTGAAGAGGCTGTGAATATTGTTGAAATGACAACAAAGAATCTAGAATATTACATAACTTAGTTGGTAAAACAGTGGTAGGATTTTAGAGAATTGACTTCAAGTTTGAAAGAAGTTCTACTGTGGGTAAAATGCTATCAAACAGCATTGCATCCTACAGAGAGACTGTTTGTGAAAGATAGATTCAGTTGATGTGGTAAATTTCTGTGTTGTGTTAAGGAATTGCCACAGACACCCCAACCTTTGGTAATCATCACCCCAATCAATCAGCAGCCATCACCATTGAGATAAGACCCTCCACCAATAGAAAGATTATGATTCACTGAAAGCTCAGATGATGGTTAGTAATTTTTAACCATAAAGTACATTGTTTTTTAGACATACTATTACATACTTAATAGAAAATAGTATAGTACAGACATTATTATTACATATAATGTATATAATGTATACATATAATGTAATAATACATTATTACATATGTACTAGGAAACCAAAAAAATTGATTTGACTCACTTTATGACAATATTTGCTTTATTGCAATGGTCTGGAGCCAAACCTGCAATATCTCCAAGGTATGCCTATAGTTACCAGATGTTTTTTTCTGTTTCCTAAACTGACACTCTGTATATTTCTAAGACTAAAGAGGCTAATTTCAATCCAGGTTTGCCACCTTTGTAAACTTTGAATAAATCCCCTACATCTGTTGGGCTTAACTTTTGTCAATTTAGAGGTAAAAGGAATGGACTAATATCATTTCACCCTCATTAATACATGCTTGACACTTCAAACATTATTTCATTTAATCTTCACAAAATCCTATGAAGTGGATTATATTTGAATCCTTACTTTAAAGATGATTAATTTGAATCACAGAGAAGGAACCAGTCTAAAATCACATAGCTACTAAGTGTCAGAGTGAGGAATTGAAGCTACACCTCCTGACCCTTAACTACACTGTCATTACTGGAGGCTATTAAGGTCTCTCCTCTATTATGGTCATATGTCATATGCTTTATCAATAACAATATATATTTTGGAGTATATGTGTAAATAACTTATAGTATTTGTATTATGTTATAGTTACCAAGAAGAGATAAAGAGTGACCTTAGTTTTCATAGTGAATTGAGTACAAGCAAATGTTTCTATATATGTTTAAAAGAAGCAGTTTAAATCATTTTAGGTTGCTCATTAAAAGTCTAAAATTTTATTGCATCACTTCACCTACAGTCATAGCCATCTGCTTATAGTGTATATTTTCTGAAGCCAAATTTTCATAAAATATTATATAATGAACATTCTTAAAGACCAACCAGGAAACATACATCATTTAGTTTTTTTTTTTCCTTAGATATTTTGTTTGTACTTTCTTTGGAAACATTTTAATGCTTCCAGAGAGATGTGGGAAGATAGATATTTTAGCAATACACAACTTACTTAATGTATTACTAAAAACTCTCTTTTGTGCATTTTATTCTAAAGTATATTCATGCCAATTTCCTACTAATTGACAAAATGATTACTGTTTCTATTATTTTTACAGAATTACTAATATCAGGTAAATATAAAATCGCTGATCATAATGATATTACTAGAAATAAAAATATGCTCAAGAATTTCAATGTATGATTTTCTCCAAATCATTTTTAGTAATGAAAGTATGCTTTATCTCTGAACAAAAATGACTAGATGAGCACTTTTACATTATAATGTGCTATTAAATGGAGTGTGGCAACACTTTACTTGATATTCACTGTCCTTTTCAGTTTTTCATTATTTTTTCCTGTTTATTCTCATGAAAAAGTTGATAGGAGATAGCACTTACTTGGCTTAAATTAAATTAAATTATATTAATTTATATTATATTATATTATATTTTCCTTAAAATGTATTTATATTTATTTGTTCTTAACTTAGGTTTTCTGAAAGAGCTCTGATTTTTTTCATGAGAATCTTTACTGAAAATGTGACAGTTCTATCACTATAAAAGAAATATTTTAACTCTAATAGCAGAACTCATTCCAAACAGAAATAAATTAGCAAAGAATGTTTAATAATACCAAAGAAAATAGCTACAAAGAAAGCTATTTTTTGAATCACAACAAATAAGCTTAAAATATTTATGGAAGATTTATAATTCCTGTTTCTATAAGATGATAGTTTTGACGCTTCAAAATAATTCATGCACATCGTAAAATACTAATGAGTACAAATCAAGATACAATGAGAACAACTGTTCCCTGCCCCAGTCCTTAAAAATCCTGTTCTACTGATAAGAATCACTTTGGCATTTAGTTCTTTTAGTTGTTCCTATCATTATTCTGATATATGTATCCTTCACTGATGCTATACCAGTCATAGACAATATCTACTATCTATTATGAAAGGTAAAGTTTTAGCTTATTTCACTACCCCAACTGCCAAGTCCCAATGATGACACTAAAATATTATTACGGTTATTCTATTGGTGGTTTTGTAACTTTAACTAATACATGTAAACTTGCTTCTTGTTCTGTCAACTTCAGAAAAGTGTCACTGGACTCCCTAAATTCCACCACTTCTACTGATTCACCTCAGCTTCTTTCATCTGTATATATTTGTTTATTACAGTTTAATACTCTTTTTAAGAATGTCTTCTCTGATTTGTCTACAGCTTGCTTCTAAATGTTGAAAATCAACAAATACTGTTCATATTATTATGTCTGTAAATAATTTTCACCAGAGTGTGATCTTCTATGCTATAGATACAGGCCCACCACACTACCTAATACTATAAGCCTCGTGCCACTAAAATGAGACTGTCAAGATCAAATGGATTATTTTTCAACACTAACAGTTGCTTAAAATAATCCTAAGTTGTAGTTAACTTTATAATGTTTTAGTTGACTTTAACACAACTCTCTTTCATGAAGCTTCTGAATAACTTTCTTTTTCTTCCTGATAAAAGAACAAAATTGTAAGGTAATGCCTCTTGGGTTTTCACTGGTGTTGGAAAGCAATTCTCCATGGTGTTTTTACAAGTCTTGAACAATCTTTTCAAGGTAACATCGTTGGACCCTAGATATAGGGTCCCCGGTCCCTCCACCTTAGTGGGAAAAATTATTTAATTACAGGATAGTAAAGCCTCCTGCTTCTGTGAGGAGATTTGCTTACATTCACAGATCCACTATGGGCAATGTTCCACTGAGCCTCTATGGGACTCGTGGGGGGTGGTCAATGAGAACCACATGAAGAAAAATCTCATGTGTCCTGCTGTTCCATGAGTAATAAACTGTCTAAATTGCTTCAGAATTATTTCAATCACTTACTAAATTTATGGTAATGTGGCAACCAACACTCCAGTTTCTTGAAACTACTCGCCCTCTACTTGGCACTTGTCTATTCTGTCATTCTGCTCCAATCTACACCTGCTGTTGTCTAAGCCTGCAGTAAAACCCCATCTGTAACACTTAGAACATGTATTCCTACTCCATATCCACAATTGTTTGGATTGAATATCTTACTTTTTCTCATGTTGTCTCCTTTGGTTTTCTTGACTAGATCATTTAATTTTTTTAAGTTTTTTATTTATTTAAGTAATCTCTACACCCCATGTGGAGCTTGAACTCACAACCCCAAGATCAAGAGTCTTACACTCTTCCAACTGAAACACCTAGGTGCTCCTCCTTTAATATTTCTTTAAAAGGGATGTGTAGATGCTAGACTTTTTGAGAACTTCAATATCAGAAAAGTCCTTATTTTGATTTTAGGATTGGTAAATAATATAGCTGAGAAAAAAAATGCTGGATAAAATATCACATTCCCTCAGAAACTAAGGGCATTGGTTTTTTGTTGTGTAATTTCTAGTGTTGGTAAGGATATTTTTTACATTATTTCAAATGATATATTAATAACTGAAAAGAATATTGTAATTATTAAAGTGTTATACCAATAACATTAATGGTATGCTTGTACAGTAAAGAACTTGTACCTACCAGAAAATCCAGAGCTAAATATTAAACTAAATAGGGATCTAACTTCATCCAAATGTAAATGTTTTGATCATACATAGTTTCTGCCTCTTTTTCTTTTAAAGACGCAAGGGCATCACAGAAAAGTGTCATTGATTACCAAAAGTTATGACCAAAAAAAAAAAAAAAAAAAAAAAAAGTTATGACCAATATATTATAAATTAATGTATTATGTTGTTAATGATTTACATACTGTAAGTATGACAAATATCTCTATATGTCCTTTAAAAATCTTTGTATAGCAGTCACTCCTCTATCAGATAATTTTCTTATAGATTTTAGCCACATTTAAATGTAGCAATCAATGATTGAGTACACAATTAATTGTTTAAGAAAAAATGCTCGCCATTTGGATATATTAGCAAAAACTTCTAAGATTCTAGTCTATTTATAAAAAGTGTTGAGACAATTAGGTCAAGCAAAATAATTTTTATTAAAATTCTACAACTTTGGGCATTACTTCTTTCAAGAAGATATTAAATTTGCATCTGGCCTAATTTCTGCCATTTTGCATATATCTCATGTACCAGATCAAGATCTATAATTTGCATTTCTAAGAAATTGTGTTCATTATAAAGTCTTCTATTTAAAAATTAAATGTCCAGGGACTCAGTTAATCCTACTGCTTAAACTCTCAGGTGTTGTGGCCAGACATGTATATGCTTACATTAGTGATCTTGCCACTGACTTGAAGTTTACTTTCAGAAAATTAGTGTGCTTATTGTTACTGGGAATTCATTGCTTCTAAGCCCTCTGAGTGGATAAAGCTAGGACATACTTGCATATATACTAACCTGTATTTGATGATTAATTTTATGTGCCAACCTGACTCAGCCACAAGATGCCCAGACATTTGATTAGACTTCTCAGTGTCCATAATTGTGTGTGCCACTCTTTATCATGAATCAGTCTATTATCTCTATCTATCATCTATTCATCTATCATTTATCATCTATCATTTATCTATCATCTATCTATCATCTATCTATCTATCTATCATCTATCATCTATCTATCTATCATCTATCTATTATCTATTTACCTACCTACCTACCATGTATAGATATCTATATCTATATACACATATTTAGATCACTGGGTAATATCTAGGAGCATGGCTGCTGGGTTAGAGAGTAAGTCTGTACTTAGCTTTATAAGAAACTGCCATACTTGGGTGCCTGAGTGGCTCAGTTGGTTAGGTGTCTGCCTTTGGCTCGGATCATGATCCCGGGGTCTTGGGACTCTGGGATTGAGTCCCACATTGGGCTCATTTCTCCACGGCGAGTCTGCTTCTCCCTCTCCCTTTGCCCCTCCCCCTGCCTGTGCTGTCTCTGTCTCTCTCTCTCTCAAATGAATAAATAAAATCTTCAAAACAAAATAAAACAAAAATACTGTCATACTGTCTTTCAAAGTGACTGCATCATTTTGTTTTGTTTTGTTTTATTTTATTTTGTTTTTTTAAGGTCAATCATTTTTTTCTTCCAAATTTTTATTTAAATTCTAGTTAGTTAATATATAGAATAATACTGGTTTTAGGAGTAGAATTTAGGGATTCATCATATAACACCCAGTGCTCATAATAACAAGTGCCCTCCTTAATACCCATCACTGGGGCGCCTGGGTGGCTCAGTCGTTAAGCATCTGCCTTCGGCTCAGGTCATGATCCCAGGGTCCTGGGATCGAGTCCCACATTGGGCTCCCTGCTCAGCGGGAAGCCTGCTTCTCCCTCTCCCATTCCCCCTGCTTGTGTTCCTGCTCTTACTGTCTCTATCTGTCAAATAAATAAATGAAATCTTTAAAAAAAGCTACCCATCACTCATTTAGTCTATCCCCACCTACCTCTTTCCATCAACCCTCAGTTTATTCTCTACCATTAAGAGTCTCTCCCCTCTTTTTTTCCTTTCCCATATGTTCATCTGTTTTTTTTTTCCCTAAATTCCACACATGAGTGAAATCATAGGGTATTTGTCTTTCTCTGACTGACTTATTTCACTTAGCATAATACACTCTAGCTCCATCCATATTGTTGCAAATGGCAAGATTTCATTCTTTTTGATGGCTGAGTAATATTCCATTGTGTATATATGCCACATCCTCTTTATCCATTCATCAGTTGACGGATGCTTGGACTCTTTCCATAACTTGGCTATTATTGATAATGCTGCTATAAATATGGGGGTACATGTACCCCTCCAAATGAATATTTTTGTACCCTTTGGGTAAATACCTAGTACTGCAAGAGCAGGGTCGTAGGGTAGTCCTATTCTTAACTTTTTGAGGAAACTCCATACTGTTTTCCAGAGTGGCTACACCAGTTTGCATTCAACCAACAGGGCAAGAGGGCTCCCCTTTTTCTGCATCCTCACCAACATCTGTTGTTTCCTGAGTTGTTAATTTTAGCCATTTGACAGGTGTGAAGTGGTATCTCACCAAGGTTTTGATCTGCATTTCCCTGATGATAAGTGATGATGAGAATCTTTTCATGTGTCTATTGGCCATTTGTATGTCTTCTTTGGAGAAATGTTTGTTCGTGTCTTCTGCTCATTTCTTAAGTGGATGATTTGTTTTTTGGATGTTGAGTTTAAGAAGTTCTTCATAGATTTTGGATATTAACCCTTTACTGGGTATGTCATTTGCAAATATCTTCTCCCATTTCATAGGCTGCCTTTTAGTTTTGTTGATTGTTTATTTCACTAAGCAGAACATTTTTATTTTGATGAAATCCTTAATGTTCATTTTTGCTTTTGGTTCCCTTGCCTCTGGAGATGTGTCTAGTAAGAAGTTGCTGCAGTCGAGATAAAGGAGGTTGCTGCCTACTCTCCTCTAGGATTTTAATGGATTCCTGTCTCACATTTAGGTCTTCCATCCATTTTGAATTTGTTTTTGTGTATGGTGTAAGGAAGTGGTCCAGTTCCATTCTACTGTATCATTTTCCATTCCTACCAGTAGTGAGTAAGAGTTCCTGTTGCTCTTTATCCTTGCAAGCACTTGCTATTACTTGCTTTTGAATTTTAATAGGTGTTTAGTGATATTTCACTGTTGTTTTATTTTGTATTTCAATAATGACAAATGATGTTGAGTACCTTTCTATATGTTTATTTGCCATCTATAGTCTTTTGTGGTGAATAATCTGTTCCTATCTCTTGTCTGCTTTTTAATTGAGTTGAATTTTAAGAGTTCTTTGTATATTCTAGATACAAGTTCCTTGTCAGATATGTAACTTGAAAATATGTTTCTCTATGGGCTGCCTGAGTGGCTCAGTCGTTAAGCATCTGCCTTTGGCTCTGGTCATGATCCCAGGGTCCTGGGATAGAGCCACGCATCGGGCTCCCTATTCAGTGGGGAAGCCTGCTTCTCCCTCTCCCACTTCCCCTGCTTGAGTCCCTGCTCTCTCTCTCTCTCTCTATCAAATAAATAAATAAAATCTTTAAAAAAATATATGTTTCTCCTAGTCTGTGGCTTTTCTTTTCATTTCATTCTCTTAAAAGTGACTTTTGGAAGTCAAATTTTTAAAATTTAATAAAATCAAATTATCTGTTTCTCTTTCTTTTACATGTCATGCTTTCGGTGTTGTATATAAAAATTCAACCCAAGGTTACACAAGTTTTCTTTTTTTTCCAGAATCTTTATAGATTTGCCTTTTACATTTAGGATTCTGATATGTCGTAAATTAATTTTGTGTATGGTGTGGAGTCTGTGTTGTTGTTGTTTTTTTCTTTGAATATGGACATCCAATTGTTCCAGCAATTCTCCTTTGAATTGCCTTTGCATCTCTGTCAATAGTCAGTTGACTATATTTGTAAGGGTTTATTTCTGAGTTCTCTATTGTTTCCCTGATCAAAGCATCTATTTTTTTTCCCAATCCCATGTTATCTCAATTACCATGACTTTATAGTACATTTTGAAATTCAGTAATATGAGTTCTCTCACTTTATTCTTTGTCAGAATTGCATTGGGTATTTTAGCACCTTCACCTTTTAATATACATTTTAGAATCAGTTCATCAATATCTACAAAAACCTTGCTGGAGATTTGATTGACTGTGGTGAATCTATAGATCAAATTGCAAAGAACTACCATCTTAGCCAAACTGAGTCTTCCAATCCATGAGCATGTGTTATCTCTCCATTTACTTAGATTTCCTTGGATTCTGTCATCAGTATTTTATAGTTTTCTACATACACGAATCCTGTACATATTAAGTAAAATTGACTACTAATTGGGGGAGATGTCATTGTAAGTGGTATGTATATATTTTTTTTCTTTTTGATTTCCAGTTGTCCATTGTTTTGTTAGTATTTAGGAAGATGATTGACTTTGTATATTGACCGGCAAACACATTATATTATCTTACTAGTTTGAGGAGAGGTTTTTTTTTGTTTGTTTGTTTGTTTTTTGGTAGATGTTTTATTAGAGTCTTTTATGTAGCCAGTCATTGTTGTCTGTGAATGAAAACAGTTTTATTTTTCTGTTTCCTGTACACATATTTTTTTACTTCTTATTCTTGTCTTACTGCACTAGCTAGGACTTCCAGTGTGCTGGTGAATACAAGTGGTAAGAGAGACTATCTTTCATTGTTTCCAATCCTGGGCAGAAATTGTACAGTCTAGCATCATTAAATGTGTTAGCTATAATTTATAATATAATGAACATATATATATACATATAATATAATGAATATACACTTTATTCAGAATGAAAAATTTCCCTTTATTTTTAGTTTTTATAAAAAATGGATTTTAACTTCACTCAATTATTTTTAGGCATCAATTGATATGATCACTTTTTTCTCTTAAGTCTGATGGATTTATGAAAATTTAATCAGCCTTACTTCTGGGAGTTAATCCTATCTGTGATATATCAACTCATTTTTACATATTGCTGAATTCAGTTTTTTTCTTCAATAACATTTTCATTTTGTTACAGTTTTAATAGAGTGGTAGTAAACATTTGAATTCTTTAATTTACCAATTTTTACTAGGATTTTTTGCATCTATATTCAAGATAGGTTTCATTCTGTAAATTTTCTTCTAATGATTTTATCTTGTTTTGGTATTAGGGTAATGATTGTCTTATGAAATGCATTGGAAAGTGTTTAATTCTCTTCAAATGTCTGGAAAAAATTATGTAAAATTGGTAATTTTTTTTCCTTAAATGATAGAATTTACCAGTGAAAATATCTGGACCTAATATTCTATTTTTTTAAAATGCTTTATTACTAAATTCAACTTCCTTGACAGAAATAGAGCTTTTGAGGCTATAGCTTTCTTTTTGGATGAGTTTCATTATTCTTTCAAGGAATTGGTCTGTTTTTTTCCAAATTATCAAATTTATGAGCACAAAGTTGTTGATAGCATTCTATTATTATCCTTTTAATGTCTATGAAAGCAGTAAAGACCTTTCTTTCTTTACTAATATTGCTAATTTTTGTCTTTTTTCTTGATTAGCCCATCTAGATATTTATCAATTTTATTAATTTTCTGTATTGATTTATTGTTTTTAGTTCCAATGAGTTCTGCTTTTGTTGTTCTTGTTTTGCTTGTCATGGTTTAATTTGCTCCTGTTACTCCAATCTTGTTTTGTTTGTTTTGTTTTAAGGTGGAAACAGGTTATTTTCTTTCCTAATATATGCATTTACTGCAATAAATTTTTCTCTAAGCACTTCTCCAGAAGCATTCCACAACGTTCAATAAGTTATATTTTCATTCTCATTTTTCTCAAAGTAACTTTTAGTTGCTCTTGAGACTTCTTTGACTCATTGATTGTTTACAACTATATTATTTAGTTATTGAGTATTTGGGAATTTCTAGCTATCTTTCTGTTACTGATTTTTAGTTTAATTCTTTTGTGTTCTGAAAATATGCTTTGTAAGATTTATGTTTTATTACATTTATTAAAATGTGTCTTATGGCCCAGAATATGGCCTATTATGATGACCGTCCCATGCACACTTTAGAAGAATGTGAATTTTGGATAGAGTATTCTATAAATATCAATTATATTGAGAGGATTTTTAGACTTGTATTTAGGTCATCTAAATCTTTGCTAATTTTCCCCCACTTTATCTTTCAATTACTGATAAAGGAGTGAAGTCTTCCAGGATAATAGTGGACTTGTACATTTCTTTTTTCAGTTCTATCAGTTTACCTCACATATTTTTATATTCTCTTGTTAGGTACATACATTATTAGGAATAATATGCCTTTTTTGAGAATTGATCTTTTTATCAGATTTCATATAACCTTTGAGTTTCTGATAACTTTAGTTGTCCTGAAGTTTGATATGTCTTGAAACTAAGATTGTACTCTACCTTTCTTTTGATTAGTGTTAGCATAACACTTTGGTATAATTTTTGAAGTGGCCTTCCTATACAGAGCATATCTGTTGGTCTTGTTTTCTTTTTTATCCAATCTGAGACTCCCTTTTCTTAAGTTCTGTGTTTTAACTATTTATTTATTTACTTACTTACTTATTTATTTTAGCCACCCAGGTGCATTTAACTATTTGTTTTTAAAGTGATTAGTCATCTAGTTGGATTAAAATCTATCATCACTACATCAAAAACTAATGATGTAATGTATGGTGATTAACATAACATAATAAAAGAAAATATCATCTATAGAGTCACCTGGGTGGCTCAGCTGGTTAAGCAGCTGACTCTTGATTTTGGCTCAGGTCATAATCTCACGGTCATGGGATCCAGCCTCCAATCCAGCTCCTTGCTCATCGCAGTCTGCTTGGTATTCTCTCTCTTCTTCTTCCCCTCACTCTACTCTCTCTCTCTCTCTCTCTTTCTCTCCCTAAAATAAATAAATAAATCTTAAAAAACTAAAATCTATCATTTTTAATATTTTCTTTTGGTTGCATTTATTTTTCATTTCTTTTTTTAAATATTTTTCTGTTTCATTTGGTTTTTAGTTAGCATTAATATGATTCAATTTCATGTCTTCTTTTGACATGTCACTTATACTTCTTTTATGGACTTTTTAAGACATTGACCTAAATACATGTTTCAATAATTTGAGTCTACTTTTAAATTATATTGTGGCAATTTATGTGCATTATTAAGTACTTAATAGAAAAGTGTTCTCAATTCTTCCCTCCTATTTGTTGTGACATTAAATTTATTCATTTCACTTATCCTTATGCTATGAATACCCAATACATTGTTACTTTTATTACTTTAAACAGACAACTAAATTCTGGGAATAAATTGCTTCAGTTTTTCTTTGTCTGAGAGAGTCTTTATTTCTTCTTTACTTTTGAAGGATAATTTCCCTGGTTATAGAATTCAAGTTTGGCAATTTTTTTTCTTTGAATATTTTAAAGATTTCTCTCCATTGTTTGCATTGTTTCTTGTGAGAAGTCAGCTATAATTCTTATCTTTATTTCTCTGTAGGTGAGCTCTCCTCACCCAGCCATCTTTGACATTCTTTGATATTTTAGTTTCAATGTGATATATGTTGGTTTTTATTTTTATTTTTTTTTTGTATGTTTGTTTTACTTGATTTCCCTGAACTTCTTGATCTGTGGTTTGGTATCTGTCATTAATTTTGAAAAGTCTTGACTATTATCGCTTTAACTTTTTTGCTTTCCTGTTCTCTCGTTCCTCTGGTTTTCTGGTTAAGAAAGTATTACATCTCTTGATATCACCTCATGGTCTTGGATGTTCTGGGTGTGTGGGTTTTTTTGTTTGTTTGTTTGTTTGTCTTTTTCCTGGCTTTTATTCTGTTTTTTGTTTCTGTCAGCATTTACTTTGGGGATTTTCTTTTGACTTATCTTCAAACTCATTGATTTTTTTACTTGACTGTCTCAAGCTTACTGATGAGACTGTTGAAGGCATTCTTTATTCCTGTTACTATGATATATTTTTTCTACTATTTCAATTCTTTCTTATATTTTCTTTCTCTATGCTTATATTAACCACATAATTTTATATTTTTATATAAAAAATTATAATTTTTAAAATATTTTTCTATATTTTAAATAAAAATTATAATTTTTAATAAATTTTAATACAATTTTTATAATTTTTTTAAAAATATATTTTTTATATTTTTATATTTTTATAAATTTTTATCATTTTTTAAATTTTATAATTTTTAATATTTTAAATAAAATTATAATTTTTATATTTCTTTTTCATTATAGCTTTTAACATATTTAATGATATATTAATAACAGTTAAAATATTAATAAAGTTTATATTAAATTCCCTATCTGATCATTTCAATATCTAATCAAATGATAGGGGCTCTAATGATGGGTTGCTTTGTCCTTTGAGACTGCTTCTTATTTTATCGCTGCTTGGCCTTTTGGCTAAGATCATGTGAAGACTGCTTCTTATTTTAACTTTATCACATGTAATTTTTGTCAAAAGCTAGAAAGGATATATAGTGTAGTAAGCTCTGAGGTAAATAAGTCTTTAGTGTGAAGATTATGGCTGGGATGTGAGCTTTGTTCCATGCTTTTGGTAGCTATAGGCTTAAGAGCTTTCAAACTCTTGTGTCATTGTTTTGTACTTTCTTCTTGGTTTCAGAGCTTCTTTTTGTACTATTCTCAGAGAAAGTCAGCATCTGGCATCTTTTTCACCTTTTATTTTTATTACTATTGGAGTCATGCAAGATTGCTGGTGGGATGTGGGAGAGTGAGAATTTTCAAAGTTTTGGATTGTCTTTGTCTTTTAGGGGAACTGTTTCTTGGGGAAGTGGTCTTTGAAGTGATTCTGTCCCTCTACCAAGTATAAAAAATATTTCCCACCCTGACATCTATTCCCTTCTCCAACTGTGGGGTTACTAGTCTCATTCCCTAAAACTCTATCCCCTGCCAATTACAGCATTTATTTATCTGTTGACTGATTGGTTTGCTTCCTTATGTAAAATTGGAAGCTTGAAGGAGGCTGGGGTTGGGGCAATTCCCTTCCCCTAGCTGGAATAAGGCTCTGGCAAAATATTTTCCCTTGGAAAATGGATTTCTATTATTTCAAAATGTTTGTTCTTTTCTTCTCAAACCAGAGCCACAAAGTGATATCCCATTAGGTTCCTAGAAGGAAAGCCCATGCAAGTTTGGGAGCTCCCTATGACTGCATACCCCAGGAGTCTCTCATCTTCATGCTAGTCATCACTCAGTCTTCAGCATTTTGTCAAAATTTACCATTTATGTGAACTTGTCAGTTTATGCCTCCAGCAGCTTCTGCTCCAAGCAAGCACATTCCAGTTGTATCTCTCCTCTAGCTGGAGTACAGCAGAGTTCCCTTCCTCAAGTTGGGATAGAGTATCAGCCTTATCCTTTGCTGAAGTCCTTTTCCCTGATCCCTGAAGACTAGAACTTTGTTAGGAAAAAGGGCTAAGAAGACTTCATGATGGCTACTTTTCCCTTCCTATTATCAGGGCTATGTGGAATGTTTTCTTAATCCTCTCCATGAGAACATTGTGGAGTTCCTGGAGAAAAAAAAAAAAAAGTATGCAAAAGCGTGAGCTGCTCCCCCTTTGGCTTTAGCCTCCAGTAGCTTCTCACTCTTAAGCTAGTCCACGCTCAGCCTCCAGCAATAAATCAAAATTACTATTTAAGTACTTATACCTGTTTGTGGCATCCATCAGCTGATGTGTGAAGGAAATAAGTTTCAGGTGCTGTATCTCTAGATTTTCTTGACCCCTATATTTGAGTGGTGGTTTGCCCTGTAACTTCAATCCTCTGAAGAGTCCAAGAAAAGTTAAGTGATGTTCAGATTCTTCAGGTTTTTGTTTGTTTGGTTGGTTGGTTTTTGTATAGAGACAGGAATAACGACTTTGAATTCCTTTACATGTTGGATCTGAAATCTGAAGTCTCTAAAAACACTTTTAAAATATAAATCACACAATTGTTAATGCACTATGAATTATTACCATATAATTTGAGTATGATGTTCATCAGTTGTCTTTTGAATAAAAAAATAACACTGTGACTCAATAATAAAAAAAGATATGGTGATATTTGCTTCCTATAAAGCAAATGTTTGAATGTATTCATCTTCTGACCCAGATATTCTGGAAACCAATACCACAAGTGTGCAAAAATACAACTGTGTTTGAGGGTTTAGTTTGTAGCTCCACAAGAGAGGAGAGAGAGACAAAGATCTTTATTTTGCTGGTTTATTAGATGGCCTTACACTTACTACTATAAGATTTTTGACTATATAATTTGGCATGTGTTTAACTCTGATTGCTTTTGGTCAAAAGACCAAACTATCAGCATTTTACATTTTGTAAAATGAACAGTACTGTTCTTTTAACTATTCCTGCTGATCCTGCAAGATCAAGCACCAGCAAAGCCTCCCAGGCATTTGTCAATAGTTGCTCAGTTGAGTCAAATTGAGAGCTCTACTCCATTAACGTGGGAGCAGCTTTGTAATTTTCTGAATAATTAATGGGAACACCAACTCAAACTTCTCTCCTCTAACTGAAATGTTTGTTTTAATTGATTTTCTTAGCACACAGTTCTTAAAAACTTTATTTAAAAAAAAAACTTAGGTTCAATTATCAAAACTATAAATTTCGCTAAAGTCAGTAATGAGTAAACATAAAATCACACCAGGACATCATAGCATAGGAAAGAGTGGAGACATTTTGTATGGCATCTCTTTTGGCCAGAGACCATTTTGTTTTTTTTTTTTAAAGATTTTATTTATTTATTAGAGAGCGAGGGAGAGAGAAACAGCATGAGAGGGGAGAGAGTCAGAGGGAGAAGCAGGCTCCCCACTGAGCTGGGGGCCTGATGTGGGACTCGATCCCAGGACTCCGGGATCATGACCTGAGCCGAAGGCAGTCGCTTAATTGCGCCACCAAGGCACCCTTGTTTGGTTTAGATAGGTCTTGATTCCAATAATATGACCAATTTACACTTAGAATAGTATTACTGTTTAGCTTTGCTTTGTAGGGTTAAAGGAATAAAACTGTTTGACTTTATGAGCAAGGGTATCTTTTTTTTCTGATTTGTAAATAGATAAAAGGATGAATAAGTTTATAAGCTAGATAACTATTTCCCAGGGGGATTTGAGTTTTCTTAGACTTACTATATTTAATATTATTATCATCCCCTTATACATATCTGGATGTACATTTTTTTTCATTTTCCAAGTTTTTATTTAAATTCCAGTTAACATACAGTGTAATATTAGTTGCAGGTGTAGGATTTAGAGATTCATCACTTATCTACAACAACCAGTGCTCATCACAAGTGCCCTCTTTAATCCCCAACACCCATTTAGCCCATCCTTCCCACCCACCACCCCTCCAGCAACCCAGTTTATTCTGTATAGTTGAATCTCTTTTATGGTTTGCCTCTCTTTTTATTTTCACCCTATGTTCATTTGTTTTGTTTCTTAAATTCCACATGACTGGATGTACATTTTAAGAAAATTTAACTTCATAAACGCAGGTTATTTCAGATGATACTCAATGTATGATTTAATTCAGAATTTTGCTTCCAGAATGTTTAATTTCAGGATTAAGAAAAAATTATGTAGTAGTTAGTAGTAACTAATTTTCTTAAAATTACAAGTAAAATGCAAATAAAACTGTTCAATTCCTCAAATAATATATTTTGTAAATAATGTCAGGTGTTTCCTAATCAAAGAAATTATACCATATACATATATCATATGCATATAAAATTTAAAAATGTAAAACATTTATTTTTACTGGTGTATCTATTTAGCAGTTTTGAATATTTTTGCTGTAACATAAAGCTTTTCTCAATTTTAGTTTTTTTCTTTTATGAATTAGTCTGTGGTACTTAGGATTATTGATATTAGCTTTAAAAGCATTGTAATACATTTATGCTCTAATTTATATTTTTATTATATGGCTATTAATATTATTAATGTCTAAATATAAGTATTTTACTTTTGTTTACCTTTAATATCAGTGTATGCAATTCATTTCCTTAATCTTTAAAACCATTAAGCAGTTTTCTTTATATTAATTAAATTAATTACATTAATTTGCATTAATTAAATTTAACTTAATTAATTACATTAATTTGCATTAATTAAATTTAATTAAATTAATTAAATTAATGATTTCATCTTATGTATGTTCATTGATCAGTAATCACTTAACCATGAGCCAGTGCCTTTTTGAAAATCATGACATTTCATTTCCAATGTACTATATATATAGAGAGAGAGATATATATACACACCATTAATCTTAAAATGTGGCTATATAGTAAACAACTAAAGTACCCTTCTTGTAATCATTATAGTAGCTCAGGGGCGCCTGGGTGGCTCAGTCAGTTGAGCGTCAGACTCTTTGTTTTGGCTCAGGTCATGCTCTCAGGGTGGTGAGATTGAGCCCTGTGTTGGGCTCCATGCTCAGCAAGACTACTTGAGATTCTCTCCCTCTCCTCTGCCCCCCTCTACTCACACTTGCACACTCTCTCTCTCTCTCTCTCTCTCAAATAAATAAATATTTTTTAAAAAAATTATTATAGTAACTTAAACATTGCCAATCAGATGTCCTTTTGTACTATTTTGAAATATATTTTTCTGTTACATCCTGTTAATGTAAATAATATTTTCTTTTCCTCACCAGTATTAAACTTTCTTCTTTTCTCTACCTCTTTCTCATGTATATTAAAGCTATATATACTGGAGACAGGAAAATCCTTTGTAACAATATATCAGGGAAATTATTTTCATTCTCGTTATAGTTATTATTATTGTGATCTTCATCCAGAATGTCAGAGGGCAGGGTGATTTGAAACAGGAGTGTAGGCTATGTTATTCCACAGAATCTCATTAAATAATTCCACTCCACAGTCTCCAAGTTATGAATTAAAATAATAGCTTCGGCAACTGTCTCCTTTTTAGTTCTCAGAAGCAGCTTTTAACTAATGTTAATGGTGCAGAAAGTGGTGTTTAACTTTGTTCACTCTTTATAACTCCATAGTCATGGTCCACATTATATAGAATCGAGGTGTACATCATATTTATTCAGAAGCTCAGTATTGTGTGGGGTAAATACACTTGTTTTAATGGCAGAATCCTGTATTTATATTTATCTTGAGGTATGATCAATCTAAAGATAATATGAACATGCAATATGGAGTTGCTGATATAATAATAAGGATTAATGAACATTAGAAACTTTTTCATAGAGGAACTTATTTATATCTGTGAGTATTTTATCAGATAATTTCTGACTGTATATAAAACACTTTTCAGAAATATATCCTAAAATTTATCAAGTTTCATAGAAATTTTAAACTGTACTCCTTGTTTGACCATAAGCTAATACTATTTTACATCCTACTGGAGAAGGTCGAATACTAATTTTGTCAGGAAATTGGCGAAGGATAACATTTTAATTAACCAATGACCAATAGCTATACAAAACTCAGGTGAAAGACAAAATAATGATGATAACAGTATTAATAACAGTAATAATAATAAGAGAAGAAGTAAAATAAATAAATTTTTCTGAAGCTCTTTAACTGGATTTTTATAAATCTTTTCCTGGATTATCTTAGAAGGTTTAAATCTATATCTGTTTTTCATACCAAAATTATTGCAATTAAAGGATTGTTTTTGATGTGATATTCTGGTTAATAGACATGAGGAGAACTTTTTTTGTGAACTTATTGACAACACTAATTATTTTATATGATGATCTCTTTATGAGTACTCATTGGAAAATTTTATTACTGGGGTTGTTTTTAATTTCCTGAGTTTACAAAAAAATTAAAATCTTACAACAAATAACATGCTTAACTTGAGTATATTTTCTTTAAATTTAGGAAAAACATTAAGAATATCTTTTATTACTTCAAAGTACTATTGGAAATGCTGGCCAATTATTTAAGAAATGGGAATAAATATAAAGATTAGAGGGGAAAACACAGACTCATCACTATTAGCAAATAATATAATTATGTTGGGTGCCTGGGTGGCTCAGTTGGTTAAGCCACTGCCTTCGGCTCAGGTCATGATCCTGGAGTCCCGGGATCGAGTCCCACATTGGGCTCCCTGCTCGGCGGGGAGTCTGCTTCTTCCTCTGACCCTCTTCCCTCTAGTGCTCTCTATCTCTCATTCTCTCTCACTCAAATAAATAAATAAAATCTAAAAAAAAAATAATATAATTATGTTTGTAAACTCCAACAAAATTTAGGAATTTGAGAAAAGAAATGAAAATTCAGGAATATGTGGATAGAAGATTAACTTATGAAATACATAATTTTCATTTATACCAGAAAAAATCAACTTGATAATATAAATAAATACAAGTTTTAGTTTTTAATAGAAATAAAACCTTTATAGAAATAAATGCACAAGAACTTTAAATAGAAAATAATATATATTATAGGACAGGAAAAAATCTAAAAGCTTGAAAAGATATGCCACATATATTAGTAAGAATATTTAACATTGTAAAGATATTTATACTTCCCAAATTAATCCATAAGTGAAATGCAATTCTAATCAAAGTTATAATGTATTTTTGAAGTTATACAAAAATATTTTTCTAAAATGTATTCTTCAAATCAATTTTAATTAAGAATAACATAGGAAAAATAAAAGAATAACATAGAAAAGGAAACTTAACAGCTACTAACACATAATAAAACATGTAGTCATAAAAATAGAACCCAAGTAGATAAATAAATTAATAGAATATAATGTTAATTCAGAAACAAACAAATGTGAATATGGGATCATGACATAAATGGAAAAATACAAAGTTGGGCTTTTAGCTTATAATTTGTATCTCAAACTCCAGTTGCATTAAATACCTAAATTTGAAAAAACTATCAAATTAATAGAAGCAAATATAGGAAAATATCTTTGTGGTCCTAGAATATGGAAGGATTTTTTAACAAAGCCCTAAAAATGCAAACTGAAGGTGAAACATTGATGGATCTTATTACATCATATATAAGGATTTCCATTCAAAAAGGACATTTAGTTAACATATGTATGACACAACAGAAGATATTTAAAATGTCCAGATTTGACAGGACATTAATAATTATGTGGAATTCCTGTAAATTACCAAGAAAAAAAACATCACAACTACTAGACAATTGCCATATATATATATATAAAATATACATATTATATATATAATGAGATAAGTACACCTAAAAAATTATCATTAAGTAAGTAAGAACAGGATGATTTCTAAAACAATAACATTTATGAGAATTAAAATAAATAAAATCAATAATATATATTTCAGAAGTATATAAAAATATTAAAATGCATACCTATGGTGAAAAGGAAAGGATATAGTGATCTCTGTTGAAGGGGAACAATATAATAAGAAAAAGAAAAAAAAAAGAGATAGTTTCCATGCTCTGAGGGAGATAGTGTTCTTGAACTGAAGAATATAATTAATTCTGTTCTCTGCACCAGGAGGTAACAGAAAAGTGAACTGAATACCCATCACCTGCTAATAAAACAAAACCAGATGAATTAATTTTATGTGAATTTAAGGTTATTTGCTTACATGAAAAGTTACATGGTGAACAAAATACCCTGACAAAATGGGGAGGTGAATAAAAAAGAAAATATACAAAATGTGGGATACACCATTAAAACTAAACACAAAATGTATCAATAATTACAATTAATGTCAATGAACTAAATATTCCAGTTAAAAAAGAAAGATTACCAGTATGATTTAAGACAACTGCTTTTTTTTAAAAAGATTTTATTTATTTATTTGACAGAGAAAGACACAGCGAGAGAGGGAACACAAGCAGGGGGACTGGTAGAGGGAGAAACAGGCTTCCCGCGAAGCAGGGAGCCCGATGTGAGGCTTGATGCCAGGACCCTGGGATCATGACCTGAGCCAAAGGCAGACACTTAACGACTGAGCCACCCAGGTGCCCCAAGACAACTGCTTATTGAGATACATTTTATATATTTACCTTTTTCCATAAAATTCAAATTTAAAGAATAGAAAACGATGTAACAGGGAATTACTAATCAAAACAAATCTGGTGTGTCTGTATAATTGCCACATGAAAAAAAATCTAAAGAAAATAAAAAAAAATTGCTTGTGTGAAGAGAATTCAGATACTAAACGGTTAAAAGAACCATAAAGAGGAATTTGTAAATTTCTGTACATTTAGGAAAATAGCATGAAAATATACAAAATGAAAGAATTTTGACAAGTATTGTGAAAATGACTACAAAGTGATTTTACACTTCCTAATAATCAGAGAAACAAAAAATTAGAGCATAGACTGTTTGCATATCACTTAATAATTTTAATATCAATGATATATATAGAAAACCACATCCACAAACTAATATCAACAAAATATGCACTTTTCTAGCATTCCTGGTACATTTATTAAAAGTGACCTCATGTTTATCCACAAAATAAGTCTCAAAAATTTCAAAGTACACTCTATTCTCATTACTTATGGCAGTCATGTTCTATAAATGTCTGCAGATACTGAATTAGTGAATACTGAACCATTGTTCCTAAAGGAAACAGGGGTGGGTTCATACCAACCTCTGGTTACAACATTTTTGTCAACTGATCAACATATAACCTTGTTTTATGTGTGTTTCTTTAGGAAAAAAAAATATTTAACATATATTACTGATTTATTGATGTTGAACTCACATCCATTAGCCCTGTAATTCATGTATAAATGAAGCTTATCTAACACCTATTTTCTCCATAAGGCACATCACAGTATTCTTGTGCTCAGGACCACTAGACAGAACTTCAGCACTATGCGTGGGGACCATTTTAAGCAGTGAAATCACCATCAAAGAGCAAAGAAATGAAAAAACATGGAACGAACCAGACCATGAAAAAGACATTTATTAACAGTATGAGAACTGAAATAGGAAGCCAGAGCATCTCCCTAGTTGATCTCAATTAGGAATGTGCATGCTAGGTGACTCAAATTTTTTCTCACTCTGCATACATCCATGAGTGACCTTGAAAGAACCATGAGTATTGATTTAGCAAGTAAACAAATTTGCAAATACAGAATCTGTCAATAAAGAATATTATTATAATTTAGATATGTAGTCTGAATATAATGGACTTATTAATCAAACCATAAATAAATATATAGATAAATCATGGCTTAAATAATGAATATTAGAAAATCCTTAAAACCAAAAATAAGAAAAATAATATTATATATCATTTAATTTACATGATGAATTTATAGCAGAACTCAGAGGGATATTTATAAATTTAAATACGTATTTTGGAAAAGAAAAAAGGCTAAAAGCAAAGGGGCGAAAGATGGAATTTTAATTATTTTTTTAAAAAATGGTAAAACCAAGGGAAACAACAAAAATTAATGAATTAGAAAAAAGAGATAAAATAGTATTAAAAAACCAAAAGCTAGTTTTTTTAGACTAATCACATAAAGTATTATAGTCTTCATCACATTACATTTGAAAATGTACCTGAAGTGGATAAATTCATAAGAAAATATAAGTACTGTCACAAAAAGGATTAACAAAAATGGGATAGAGCTGTAATACTAAATAAACTGAATCAGTGGTAAAAATACTCATAAAGAAAATACCATTCAGAAACTGTTTTATCACTCAAAATGCAAGAAACATCTAATTCTAATCTTACCCACAATATTCCAGAGATATCCCCTTTAAAAGAGGAATCACTCCTCAATTATTCGTGTGATGCGAGACTTAGTTTCGAAACTAGGCATGCAAAATTTCCAAACAAAATATTAGCAACCTGCTTGAGGTAATAACATATATGGCACAGCAAGTATATTTTGAATTTATCCCAGGAATTCAAGACAAATTTAATATATTCACTTTTCTCTACCTGACAGAAACACAGTTAAGAAGACTCCCAAGTTTTATATATCCTGCAATTCCTGCCTTTGAAAAGTGGTTTAAATAGCACTGTATGTTATGCTTGCATGTCTTAATAGATAGAAATAAATCTCTGTAGATGTGCATTTAGGAGAGGCCCGGAATGTTGCTCTGTGTAGACTCTCCCTTCATTAATAACTGCTTCCTTCCAGATTTTTATAACTAAAATCAGAACTACATGTAGAATAAAGATACACTCTCTCTCTGACCTATATTTGTTCAATCATGTAACTCTAACAAATGAACCTAGAAGCATCTTTTGGAAACTAAACTCTCATAAGTAAAAGAACTTTTGCATTGGGATTTAGTTTCTGATATATGAGGCAGCATCACAATTAATGGAAAAAGAAAGCTCACCAAACCAGACAATATCTGGACCACCAATTATATTTTGGAAAAAAAAAGTAATTTTTTATTTCCTACTATTAAACAAAATTAATGATGGATGAAATAAATATATAAACAAACATTTTAAATGAGAAGAAAATGTAGGTAAATTTCAAGCTAGGTATATATTTTTAAAGATAAAAACAATTAAAGAAATGAAGACATTATTTACATTTACCAAGTAATTGTACTGGATCAAATTACTTAAACAATTTCATTGGCAAATAAATAAACTGTAAGGAATATCAACAACAAATATTGTAGACTAAGATTTAATATTTTCAGTATATTAAGGATCACACCATAATAGAAAACTATCAAATTCTAATGAAAAAATAAACAAAGGATTTATTCAGAAATTTGTCCAGAAATTTCATCCAGAAACATGTTCAATTTCATCAATAATCCAACAAATCAAGTAAGAATATGATATGGTTTTTGGACTCTCAAATTAATAAAACCATAATTATAAAATAATGATGCCTAGGCTTAGAAAGGTATTGGGAATGAGAACTGACAGAGCGGGTACTATGAAAGTATAAAACTTCGGAAAACCAAGTCACATCAGAGGACTTAAAAAACTCTTAGTCTTTGACTTAGTATTACCACTTCTGAGTATATATTTATAATGATGGTAAAGTCACCAAATTATTATTGAACCCAAGTGTTCATTGATGAAAAAAAATATGACATAAGAAATTGGAGAAAATCTAAATGTCCAATAATATGGGGATGGATAAATAAAGCATGTGTAGTTTATAATGAGGCCATTAAGGTAAGCTTTAGGAATATTAAATGCTATATTTTTAAAAAGTGCCTAAGACTCCACTTATGTTACTACATCCATATCAATATCTTTCCAGAAAAAAGTAATTTCTTAGAATATTATACATATTAATCAACAAATCTTCTACTCTAATACAAAAGAGTATTTTTCTTCTTTATACATTATACTTTATCCAAATTTTCTGAATTACCAAGTATTTTTATTTGGAACAAAGGGATACAAACTAATGAGTTAAATTACTTTTAATGTCTTAATAAAGTCAACAGTAGACTGCTAATACTGTGCTTTCAGAGTAGACAAAATTTTCTGATCAAATGAAGAGAAATTTATTATATATATTCCTAATTTTTTTAAGTAAAATAAGAATTGAAATAAGATGTACTTCACTATAAATCATATAATTCTCTATGACTGGTATATTTCATTAAATTATTTCACACACTTCCTAAACAACACTGTAAATACAGCTATAATTTTTGAAGTTGTTTTCTTAATATACTCATTCTCCTAGGAATTTGTCTTATATTTATGAATAGTTTACATTTGTCTTACTTAGCTACAATTATTCATCTGATTAGTTAATAAAGAAAAATTATAACAAGGATTTTAATAATTAAAAATATTTTACAGTTATTTAGAGGTAAGGCTTTATTACATTTTACAATTTGATATTTTGGAATCTTATGAGATAGGAGATAAACCCCAAAGTTTTTTGTTTTTTTTTTTAGTAAATGAACAAAAGCGCAAATAATGTATTTAAATTAACTAATGCTATATGACTAAGTAGTTGTAAAATAAATTTAGCTGCATGTCCTATTCCTAGCCACAGGAACATGCATTAAAATGGAACAGTACAAATTATGCAAAATTATACTATTTGTGGCCACTAATTGCAAATGCTAATATAAATGGAATCACTGGGTGAACTAAGTCCTGTTGTAGATGAGAGATGGCTATTGAAAGCTCTTAAAAAAGGGGCGCCTGGGTGGCTCAGATGGTTAGGTATTTGCCCTCAGCTCAGGTCATGATCCCAGGGTCCTGGGATCGAGCCCCACATCGGGCTCCTGGCTCAGCAGGGAGCCTGCCTCTCCCTCCCCCTCTGCCTCTGCCTCTCCCCCTGCTCATATACTCTCTCTCTCTCTCTCTCTCTCTCTCTCTCTCTCTGTGTCTCAAATGAATAAATAAAATCTTTTTTTAAAAAAAAGAAAGCTCTTAAAAGAAAAGTAAAGAAATGATATAAAGATCTGTTTCAACACTCATTTCATTTGCTATTCCTGCTAGATACAGGGAAACCAGCATCACCCACAATCAGGAAGGAAAGTTATTTAGGTACTATTTTTTTTAAGATAAAAAGAGAGAGCATAAGCGTTCTTGGGGGTAGGGGTTAGGGGCAGAGGAGAGGGACAGAGAGAATCTTAAGCGCAGAGCTTAAGATTAACCACACCCAGCACAGAGCCCCATGCAGGACTCAATTTCAGGACCCTGAGATCATGATCTGAGCCAAAATCAAGAGCCAGATGCTTAACCGACTGAGCCACTCAGGCGCCCCTAGGTACTATTAATATAAGCATTTTATAGACGTATAATGGCTACTTAGGGAGGTTAAGCAATTTCTTCAATAACCTCCCTGAACAGCCATTGTACATCTGTGAAATGCTTATATTAATAGTACCTAGGGGCGCCTGGGTGGCTCAGTTTTTAATGTTTCAAGTTATATTATTTTGTTATATAAGATGTAGAGTTCATGACTCAACTGATTTATGACCAAATTGGCTATTTTCTCTTAATTCTTATTTCTCTTAACTCTCAAAATATCATATCGTTTGTCCATGACCTTGACAGGTGTATCCTCGTCATGTTAATTTCCATTTAATTGTCTACATTCGAATATTTTTCATAGTCTTACTGCCTTTTTTTTCCCCTAAGACTCTTAACTTTGTTACTTTCAAATATCCCACACCACAAAAGACATATCATGTGCATGGAGTAGGAAACCTACCTCCTACCTGCTTTTTCTAAATTTAATCATTGTACTCATTTTCTAAGCTTCTATTTCTGGCTTTTGAGGGAGCCTGATCCGATTCCAACCTCCTTGCTGCATGAACTCCTGAAGTTACACACAAGGTGCAGTTTAAGTTACTGTGTTAAAACAACACTGCTGACTTATAGAAGGAAGGAGAAAACTTAATTTGATTAAGCACAATATGTTGAACAAAGGCCATCATTCCAGCTAGTTAGGGCATACAAGGTAAATGTCTTGGGGGGAAAAAGGGGGACAGAATTTCATCTGGGAATTATTGACATGGAGTTAATGAATCCACAGATAAAGCAATTTCTTATAATTTGTAGATTAAGGTGGAGTGTCAAGGGGAATCCCATACCAGGTGAGTGTTGAAAAGGTTGGTAGCCACTGCCAAAAGATTCACCTTTGTGCACACTTTCCTGAAGTGTTTCTCATAATGCATATTGCAAGGAAAATTTTCAATCGGGAAAGTCTGCACAAAGGAGAGTGGATTTTTATCCCACAGAAAGATATTTACGACAGCCTCTCAGAAACTCCAGCGCAGATGCAAAGTGTGGTTCAGAGGTCAGTGCTGCTGGAAAGTACCATGGATTAGAGCACCATGTTGGAGAAAAGCCACAACATAAACTGCAGAGAAAAGGCAATGGGGATCCCACACTATAAAGAATGTTTATTTAACTTTATTTAATCGCAAACAAACTTAATGCTTAAGGCAATTTTGGCATAATTTTTAAACATCTATTGAAGGAGGATTTTGCCATTTTAAAAGTGCTGACCTAGCCTTTTAAAGTGGAATTCAATAAAGTAAGATTTGCTTTTCCTGAAGTATATCCAGGAGAAAAATGTGTTTGGTGTTGCTAGTAGAGGACATTGAGAAATGTGTGTGGAAGAGAAAGTTGAGAGAGGGAGAGAAAGGCTGGCTCTAACTCTAATCTGAACTACTTGAGGGAAAGACTATTCCTTTATTCCGTGACGGAGTACCTTTGGGACACTGTCTTATCCAGGTATTTAGCTTTATTATTCATGTTTCAGTGATCATTTCTGTGTGACTAATTCAAAGCAACCAAATTTATTGCCTAATGCATTTCTCAAAAGATCTGTGTGTAAACAGTTTCCTAGTGTATTTTGAATCAGTCATGACTTTTGGATGATCCCAATGGTTATTTCATTCTCAGCGTAAGGAGAACTGATTACTCCAGCTATTTGCCCAGGGAACTGAAACCCATAATTGCCACTTGAGACCCTTACCATTAAAATATTTATCTGTAATTATATCCAAAATAATCATTTTATTCCAGGCTTTATATTATCCCTAGAAATGACTGCGAATCACCAAACTCACATTATAGAAGAATTCTGACATTTATAATGCAATTAATTTAAACATGGAGCTATATTTTCTATATTTATATGAATTGTGCATGTGTGCATTGAGAATGAGGGAGGTAAGAGGGTCTTTGATAACTTCAGGGACTCCTCACCATGTTCTTACTGAAACCCTTAGTCATGTGGTAGAGAGTAGCATCTCTGAGCTGCTCCTTATCTTCTATCTTTCTGATTCTGTATTATTGAGTGAGCTTCTTTTATATATACCAGCTTTTTGAAAGATTGCTTGCACTCTTCTACCAGAAACTATATACAATTTAGAGAGACTTAGCAGTTTTTCTTTTTGCAGTGCTTAGACTTCAATAGTAGTCTTATTAACTATTTAAGGTCTACTTTTCTCACTCCCAGGAATTATTTCTGCAGCATGGTGAATGCAGGCGCTCCCTAAATAACAGACCCTCCAAATAACCCCCCTACCTCCTTCCCTCCCTCTCTTTCTCCCCTTTCTTTATTTAAAGTGGTGAGCTGTGTTCCATGTTTTTTCTAGTAGTAGTTTGAAAATTATTGTTGTCAAATGTCTCCAGTCATAGAAATTTTGCCTGGCAGATTATACTTGAAAATGCCTCCGCCATAGGGAAGAAGTGATTGGCATTAGGATAGCTAGCTAACAAAGAAAATACCTTACTGTGAACAACACCATCATAGCCATGTGTGCATCCGTGCTAGTAAGTTACTCAAGGCATAATCTTCCCTATAACCTTCCTTAGAGGGTCCTAGAGATTCACGGCCAATAGGTTGCTCTATTTGATTTACCACTTCTTAAGGTTATATACCTAATTTATGAGGACACAGAAAATCTGTCACACACTGATACCTAACTGAATAGATTGCAATTTTATTAGAATCTCTTATATTCCATCGGTATCTTTTATAAGGTAAATTCTAACCACCTTGTTTAGTCTAAATAGACTTGCTCTTCTTGATAGGTACTGGTACCTACTTTGTTCTTGACACTAATGCATGTATAATGCTGTTTCTTGGTAAGTTACTTTAAAAAAATAGGCACTTCTGCTATTGTTGGCTGTGTAGGTTTTTACTAGACTAAGTGCCTTTGGAGAGTGACATTTGCACATTTGGTGCCTTGCTTCTGAAGGTGTATCCTAGTTGGTACCAGGAAACACCTGAGTAATTATACTTAAAATAGTCCCCTTGTGATCATTCTTCATGAAGGAAAAATAATAGTTTTACAATGGGTAACTTACCCAACTCAGAGCAACAACTATATTCCAGTTGGTTCTAAGAGGTGTGGATTTTTAACAAAAAAAGTTCATATTACTAGCATACGTGTGTGATTAAAGATATTAAAATGTTCCAGAACTAAAAGTAGTCACTGTTTATCTTATATTGTTTTATTGTTTGTCAAATATTACATGGGCTTTCCCAGACCAGTCTATTTTCTTTGCAATTATTGACTAAAGAAATGTAAGTACATTTGTGTACTTTTTAAACTCAAGTTGATTTAATAGAAACTAATTGCTCCCACAGAGTAGATGTGGTTAAGATATAAATCTCTGTCACAGATAATATTGGTGGCTATTTTTCATATCTGAATACCAACCCAGGCCATCTATATGTATATGTGTATGTGTATGTGACATCATATATATATCTGTAGATGCATAGATGCATATATAAATTTGTTAATGTTAATAATTTTTAAAAGGATACCAGAGATCAGAGAGGAAATAATGTACTTCTATATTTCATATTTATTTTAAATAAATTATTAATTTTTCCTTGTGCAATATATCTGTTGGTAGTCCCCTGTCTTCTTATAAAATGTCTAAATTATTCTATTTACCATTTAAGTAGATGGCCACTTATTTCACATATATTATACTTCATTACTAATATAAAATATTTGCAGAGAGTTTAAGTCTACCTCTATTTTATAATCATTAAAAAAATCTTTTATTAAATGTTGCTAGATATAGTTTTGAGAAAGATATAGATTTTTTTCTTCTCCAAGAATTCATAGGCTATGCAATCAGTACATAGATACTATAAGAAGTAAAGAAAAATAAGTGTCATAAAAAAGATGCAGATTAAGTTCTGTGGCAGTTCTGAAGAAATTAGGGTGGGATAAATAGAACAGTTAGCATTTGACATAGACCAAAATTGATGTATGACAGGGCAAGGAACCGGACCAAATTCACAGCAATAAGATTTCTTTTTTTTTTTTTAAGATTTTTGTTTCTTACTTATTCATTCGAGACACAGATACAGAGAGAAAGAGAGAGAGCATGAGCAGGGGGAGAAGCAGAGGGAAGGGGAGAAGCAGACTCCCTGCTGAGCAGGGAGCCCAATGCGGGGCTCGATCCCAGGACCCTGAGATCATGACCTGAGTCGAAGGCAGACGCTTAACGACTGAGCCACCCAGGTGCCCCTAGCAATAAGATTTCACAAGGAGTTCAGTAAAATAGGGAGCCTCCTAAATTTGGAGTAGTATGTTCATACTTGACCCTTTCAGACTTTGCCTTCCAAATGTCAACTATTATATATTTGGCATTAAATTGGACCTGCAGTGGCCAGTGGGTGTAATGGAAGAAATGACATTCAATTAAAAGATATCTATCAGGTGTTTTGCATACACAGGTGTTGTGCTAAGTGCTACAGGAATACACATAGGCATATAATTTCCATATGCTCCATTGTTATGAAATCAGTATTGTTGATGTCAGAATTAAAATATGCTGGCCAACAGTGTTGTTACTCCTCGGTTAGTTCTATTTATGGACTGTAGGTTGAAGAGATATATTCCATTGTAATATCATTCCCAAGGTACACATAAAAGGAGAATATAGTTGTAACAAAATAGAATGATACAGATCACTCTACTTGGTAAAATGGGCTAAAGCCCAGCCATATAACAAATCCTTGAAGGACTGTGGTTGACATATCTGGCAGACAACTCCCACAGTACACTTCTTCCTCTGCATATGAATAGATTACCTAAAAGATTTTGTGTGTGGAGCTACTAACCGTAAAAGGAAAGATAGTAATTTTAGCTGTGACACTTCTCCAGAAAATTAAATTTTTCTTAGTCTATCAAACTACCTATGATAAGAAATTCAAATTCAACTTTTCAATTTTCTCCCAAGTTTTATCTCAGCTGCAGAAAAGAAGATGACTCTGAGACTCCTGTTTATGATTATTTCTTGGACAAGTTTGGGTCTGAGGCATTCTGGACCTCAGTAATGAATGGAGAGAAAACCTAGTTTCATTCCAGACACAGGAAATACTGAAGCTGGAGCAACAGGAGTTTCTAGCTGGCTCCTGTAGATGCTCTAAAAATCTGTATCCAGAAGCCTCCCTCTTCACCCAGCTGCACCACCTATTTGGTATCGACTTCTGTACCCACCAGTGTGAACTCAGTGCAGAGGTGGAGCCTGAGCCTGGGGACAGTGATACGGAGGCCATGTTTCCCAGGGAACTCAATGCAGTGCCTGCTGACCTCTGAATAGAGGACCTGCCATCTGCATGAGTAAGCTGAAAAACCAGAGGAGAAAATGAAATTCTTAATACTTTTAAAGGCAGGCTTCTGTGTGATATAATTTACCCATTTTAGGGTCAGAACAAGAAATCAATGCATCTGATTGATTTATTTTACCCTTGAAACCCACCCAGATGTGGCTTCCAGATGATTTAGTGCTTTTTATTTGGTTAGTATAAGAGGCATAGGAATCTAGCCATGGACATATAGAATTGGAAAATCAAGCTGTCCAAGAGAAATGGTGTTAAAGTGTGTATGTGAATTCAATTCAGTTATTTCTCATTGACATAATAATGGGCAAGTTACTCTTTCTACTATGTTCAAGTCTCTTTTCCCCTAGAAGGTAAATTTGATGAGGAATGACACTATGTCCTCCTTGTCCCTGTAACTCCTACCTCTAGAAGAGTATTTCTCCAGAAAAGCAGGATCAGTATCACCTTGGATATTGTTATAAACTTGTTAGGATCAGAAGTGTAAAGTTTCATGCCCTTCCCCTTACCTACTATATCAGAAACTCTGGAAGTGGGGATACAGCAATTTGTGTTATAATAAACCCTCCAGGTAATTCTGATGCAAGATATTTCTGGCAGATAGTAGACACATATCAAGATGTGTTAAAGGGTGAAGCAGTAATAATAACATGAGAGAGTGAACATTTTTCTTTTGTAAAAACATACGCCAAACATTGACAAAAGGTATTTCTCTTACAACATTAATTTTTATAAGGTAAATATGGAATAACTTGACTGATTTATGAAAAACACAGTTTGCACTACATGGAAAGTGCTGGTTAAAATTTCAGAGCAATCAGGAGTTACCTTTAAGCCTTTGTTATCAGTGAAGATCTGTTGCTCAGGGCAAGGATGCAGTTGCTTTGTACCTGGAGGTGCCTATTTAGCTTCTGTTTTATTCTTTCATATATGAGTGATTGTTGTCAGCTACAACTCATTTTGATTTTGCATATGTGTGTTTTTTACTTTAAAAAATATTTTTCATTTCTTAAGCAAAGGCATAGTTTGTAAAGACTTGTGTGGCAAACACTCAGTGATGGACCTGCTGGTGATGGAAGAACAAACTGTCCTAGCTCCTGGTGATCAATAGCAAGCTTGCCCGTTCTTTAGATGCTGCTCAGTAATCATCCATGTATTTTTGTCAGTCTGTCAAGGAACTTATTAATTATACTCAGTTTGCAGTATCCTCTTTATTATTGTAATTGCAACTGGGAAATGAATTTGCTGTATCTGACACTTTAACCCTCTCTACCTTCACTTCTCACCTTCCCATTTAAATAATGGATTCAACATCAACATAATTTGATAACATAATTTTTTAGGAGTTAAATTCTTAAGTTACAACAAAGTAGCATATAATTCTAAATAGATTGGACAGTCTAAAAATATTTTTGACAGAAATTTTGAAATCAATCATAGCTGATGGCAAGGCCATGCATCTTTTATAACTTTTTCTAATAGAGGCGAGAATCCAATTTTTTGAAACTATTAGGTATTTCTTAATTATTCTGCTCAGTGAACAGAGCTGAGCAAATAGTACCAAACGTAATGTTTGTTAGTTAAATCAGGACTTAGACAACTGAAAATAGATATATTTGTATTCCAGATCAAATCACATCTTTATTCAGGGCATACGGTGTACAAATTACCATGTTAAAGTGCTGGTAGGAAATATAATGAGTACCAGAAACCTCTTCTGACCCCAAGAATTGGCATAAAACATGAACTCAAATACATTGCGAATTCTAAGATCCTATGCATTGCTAATATAGGACAGTTCTATTTTTTTAAGTTTATTTATTTAAGCAATTAAGTTTATTTATTTAATACCCAACATGGGTGGCTTGAACTCATGACCCCAAGGTCGAGAGTCACGCACTCTACCGGCTGAGCCAGGATAGACTCTACCTATGTTCCAGGACAGTTCTGTTTTCCTTTGGGGAAGGAGGGTTTATTTATGTATAAGTTCAATGTGTCCATAATGGTTGGCATGCCAATAAATACCAAATATATTGAATTGGGCTATATTAAATTGTCTTTTAATCATAGAATCTTAAAATCATAGAATATTAGCAATTTCTTATGGTTCAACATAATATTGTTTTAAAAGATTGCTTTACATTTTTTGAAATTCTGTGCTTTATGTTTGGCTAATGTTGCTATGAATTCTGTCTCTGGGTAACTTTGAGGAGTCTGCATAATTTCCATTTACTTGCATTCCCCATCCCATAATGTTCTTTGAAAACATAGGAGTGAAGATTTGAGGGAGACTTTTAGTGCCTGGTTGCATCACAAATTAATGGTATTGGGTGGCTTTGAAGAGTTGTTTAAGCTTCAAAAATATATAGTCCTCTAAGAGAATAGTTTATCAAATAAGAGGAGCCCAACACATAGGAAACATTTTATACTGCTTAATATTTAAGTTTTACCTATATGTTATAAAATTGATATAAACTGTTTAGGAAATGGTCTTATGCTCATTTTTACAGTAAAATAATTATTCAGTTATGTTACATTTGACTTTGAATTTCACATATTGCCAGCTTTATTTCGGTGCCTCTTTAATCATTGTTTTGTGAATTGAATAAATTAAAATATGCAATTTAATTTTTAGAAATACTAGCAACCTATTTTAATATTCAACTTGATAAAACCATCACTGCATGATGGGATTTGAGACTTTTGTTTTTGAGAATTTGTGACTTTAGAAGTTGTCTAGGTTCTTTATTTTGTAAAAGAAAAAAAAAGTTATAAAAGTAAAAAGTAAATAACTAGCCCAGAGGTTGAGCTTAGAACTCAAACCTCTTCTCATGTAGTCCAAAGAAAGTTCCATTAATTGGATTTTAGAAGCAGACCATATACTTCTCTATAGTTACATTTTATAATCCACCATAAAATTTAATGATGACAATTTTAACTACATTTTGAATGCTTTGTTTACTTTATTCAGTTTCATACAATTCTTCTATACATTGCATACTCTTTTCCTTACAATCTCTGCTAACTTTCTTTTCCTTAAAATAAATTTCAAATTGTTTAGCTTCATATTCAAGGTCCTTCAAAATCCAGACCCCACCTATCTTGCAACATTATTGCATAGAAATTTCATTCCATTCAAATGTGTTTATCGTTATTAAAACAGCAAATAAACCAAATGAGGTACCACCTCACACCCGTTAGGGTGACTACTGTCAATAAAACATAAAGTAACTAGTGTTGATGAGAATGTGCAGAAATTGGAAATTGTTAGTGAGAATGTAAAGTGGTGCAGCTGCTGTGTAAAACAGTATGGCAGTTCCTCAAAAATTACAAATGGAATTACTGTATGAGCCAGCAATTTCACCACTGGACATATATCCAAAAGAACTGAAAGCAGAGTCTCAAAGAGGTACCTGTGTTCATAGCATCATTTACAATGGCCAAAAGGTGGAAGCAACTCACATCTATTCACAAATCAATGAATAAACAAAATGTGGTTTTTACAAATAATCAAATGTTACCTATCCTTAAAAAAGGAGCTTATGACACATGCTACAATACAGATGAACATTAAAGATATTATGCTAAGTGAAATAGACTATCACAAAAAGACAAATACTCTATCACTCCACTTACATGAGATACCTAAAGTAGTCAAACTCATAGAGACAGAAAGCAGAATAGTGGTTGCCGGGAAATGAAGGAAGGTGGGAATGGGGAGTTGTTTAATGGGTACAGAGTTTTAGTTTCATAAGGTGAAAAATTTTGAAGTTCTGTGTCACAATGTAAATGTATTCAACACTACTTAACTGTATGCTTAAAAATCATTATGATAGTTAACTTTACCTCATGTGTATTTTACCACAGTTTTAAAAAAAGCAAATGAATAGATGACTTTTTAACGTTGTTCCTGTATCTAAAGTAAGACCTCTTTAAATTTCCTGCTCTTTCATGAAGCTTTCCCTGAGAAAACAAATACTGAATGATTTTCCTCTAATTGTGTACTTTATCAGTGGTCTCTCACGTGGAGTGTACATAGCCCAGGGTGCATAAAACAATCCACTGTAGTACATAAAAAACAGATTTGAAATTTCATTGTTTATTTTTGCTAAAGGAAGCAATTAATATATTTTAATATGTAATATACAGAAGTACATGCACATGTGCATAACTTATAAGCACATATATAGAAATAGGCAGAATGCATACAAAAACTTTCCTGATGAGAATACTAGGTAAATAACAGTTCTCTAAGACTGGTTGTTTATACTGTGTCTTTGGCTTACTTTGGAAAGTACATGTCACACTTCCATAGTTAAATTACAGTCTTCTCAATGACAAGGCTTGTGTTTTGGATACTTACATATTTCTAATTCTATAACCGTGTTTCTTATGAATTTAAGAAAAATGTTAATACATGTTGGCCTCTTACCATTTCTTGAGTACTCAAAAAAAAAAAAAAAAGAAATCTAATCATGTCCATGCTATTGACAAATATAGAAGACAAAACAATGACATACTTTACCTTCTAGAAGATAATGACTAACAAAAATGATAAGCATGTGATGATCCGTGTCATGCTTATGGATCAAATGATCCATATAATGGTATGGAAATAAGATGTTGGCCTTGGAACCAAGGGAGTGACAAAAGTGGAGGTAAGCAGTAGCCTGCAGGGAAGGATTGCACCATGAACCATTCATATGTCCTCCTCAGACATCGCCAGCATGCTCATTCCTGGGATCCCATCAGGGCTCACTAGCACAAGCGTCTCCTACTTAAAGCTCTGCACCAAGTTGCAGCAACATAGCCACATTCAGTTAGAACACAGGCGGAGTTCCAATGTTAGGCTACTTTTGATCATCTGGCTGTTTTTGAAGTACCTGTTTCAGGAAGTCAGCCTGGAACACTCAAAGCACATGACTGCTCACCAAGCAGTTCAAATCAAAGTGCTTTCCTAGTACCTTCAGCCAAGGATCTTTATTGACCCTTTCTCTGTTGTAGTTTATGTCTCAGAGCATTTCAAAACATCATTCTGTAACAAAAAGAATTCTGTCTGCCTTAGGGCCTACTAATTCAGGATGCTGCAAACTGAGAGAAAGGAAATGGCATGCCAGTATTTTAACATTTTTTCCCCCTTTTCCACAAGTGTTAATGACAAGTTCTCTTGTTCCTTTCCCCAGTCAATACCGGTACATCTATGCTGTAGTCATTTGAAGAGCTAATTGATAAAAAAAAAACTCTGCTCTCTATCCCAGCAGTTTGTACCTTGCAAATTTCAATTTTAATCAAAACAAATAACTGAAGGATATATAAAATTAAATGTTGATTTCTTCTCTGTATTTATGGGTCTATTTCTGTTTTTTGTTTATTCGTTTGCTTTGTTTTTTAGATTGCAAATATAAATGAAATCATGGTATTTGTCTTTATCTTATTTCACTTAGCGTAATACTCTGTAGGTCCGTCCATGTTGTCTCAAAAGGCAAGATCTCAGGCTTTCAGTTATGGAACAAATAAGTCACAGGGATGAAAGGCACAGCATATGTAGTACAGTGAGTGGAATTGTAACAGCTTTGTGTGATGACAGGTGGTGACTACACCTGTGGTGACCATAGCATAATGTATAGAGTTTTCCAATCACTATGTTGTACACCTGAAACTAATGTAACATTGTATGTCAACTATACTTCCGTAAAATAAAATTTAAAAATTAAAAATTAAATGCCAGTCAAAGGGCTGGCTACTGTAATTAGTATGGCAGTTATAATGTACTGTTAGAGTATTGAAGTTTAGATTTCTATGCACAATATTTTTTTTCTTTTTGAGAGAGAGAGTGCATGCACATGCAAGTGCGGGGGGAGGGGCAGAAGGAGAGGGAAAGACGGAATCTTAAGCAGACTCCCCACCAAGCACAGAGCCTGGTGTCGGGCTTGATCTCACAACCCTGAGATCATGACCTGAGTGGAAATCAAGAGTTGGATGCTTACCCCACTGAGCCACCCAGGTGTCCCTCTATGCACAATATTTTTGAACAATTCTATAAGAGCACTACCATCTAATAGTCTGAACTAATTGTAAGAACTATTGTGTGTAGGTTATAGGAAATTTGATTGTGATTTGATTCAGGTTATGAATCAGATGGCTCCTGGCTTTGATTTTAGTAGTTTCATGAAAATGTTCACAGAATTTAGATATTACAAATATTTCCCAAATTTGGCTGCATAATTAGAAATCACTAGATCATTCTGTGATTGACATATGAATCATCAAAGCTTTATAGATATTGTTTTTGTTTTTCTGTTGTTTTTTTGCATGTAGAGGAATTGCTGCTTAGCAGTGTTTTTCGAAGCTGAGCTATACAGTGATGGCTGGTGTTTAATTATTAAAATAATCCTGAGAATTAGAATTTCAAACTGTAAAAAAGTAAGCATAAATCATAATTTAAAAATCTAGGATTCTCCTCTTATATTGTGGCTTAATTTCAATGCTCTGCTTTCTCCCAAGTCCAAAACAATGTGAGGGTAGTTTATATGTGGGTAATGAGCATAATCTCAAGCTGCTGTTTGCTTCTTCATAGCACCCTCTTTAAGGATAAATATCTGCATTTTCTTGAAGAGAACAGCAATATATTTTCCATCAGACTTTCAAATTTAGTGTGTTTAAACCATAATTCTTTAAGTTACTAGAGACCCTGAAATATTGAATGCCTCCAAAAGCTTTAATCTGTATGTTACTGGTTTGAAGAAGGAAATTTAGTAAATTTTTCAACAAACTTCCATATCCTAGATATCTGATTGAATAAAAATTAACAATCTCTATACTTGCTTCAGATCCTCTATTGTCTATGAAATGGTAAATGAATAGTGCCTAGCTTGAAAAAGAAACTCATCTTCCTTCCTCCATCATAGTATAATGAATTTTGCAGTATGAAATGCCATATCAGTTTCCATTTTGAAGTAAATGAATGCTTGATACTTTTTCTTCTTTTTTTTTTCTATGTGATCATTTATGGCTACTGAGATTAACTTTTTTGGTATAAATCAAACTTCTCAAATTGCTTACTCATAAAGCACTGCTTAGCTACTATTAGAGGATTGATTTGATCTAATATATTTTGTGATTTAACTAAATTTTATGAAAACTTACCTGGGTTGATATTTTTTTAGTACATTATTTATTGGCAAATTCAGGTTAGAATCAATTTTCTCTTTAAAATCATCTAGTGTTGCATTTCATAAATATGTATACAGATTATGCATAACAAAGTCTATAATATTGTTAGATTACTGATAATTTAAAAATTGCCTTGCAAATTACCATGCACATAAGAAATTACACCAAGGTGATTAAAATATAAATAAAAAATAAAAGTTGCACTCTATAGCATTAAACAACTATGACTTACTTACAGCATTACAGTATACCAATTTCAGGTATGTGAAGGAAAATGCGCTAATGAGAAAAAAAAAACAGGCCTTAAACTATTTTACCAATTATCTGAAAAAATATGTTAATGATATTCTGTTCTGTGTCTGAAATATCAATCACAATATTTTTTCATGCAAATTGGATGAATTATGTATGTTTTCCCAACCTTTATTTTTTTTTGTTCATTCTTAGGATGTTTGGATGATGATATTCATAATTAAAATTATGATCTATAATAATCTGTGATAATTCAAAATATATATGATAACATTACTTGCAGTTATGCCATGCATCTTTTATAGAATGAACAAACATGAACCTGTAATTCATAAAATGAGAAGTAAAAACACACTAGACATTTTTGTTGTATCGCTATACATTTAGTACAATAGCATTCCTTATCTTCTCTCCTATCCATAGTCCCTGGCAAATATTCCATGTCAGAATATACTATTATGCAATGAAAATTATTGTATCTAAGAGTTATGTTTTTGGTCCTATTGTTTTTAAAAAATCACTTAGTTAATAACTTAATGGAAAAAATTTAGAGCAGGGACATTTTGGATTGAGTGTGAAGTTATTGAACCATTACTTGGTAGCTGTGAAAGACGTTGGCTGGCCACTTGCAAATAGAGCTCACAATCCTGCTTCCCAAACTCTGGTAAATTTATTTATTTTGTCCTCCTAAAAACTTATTTAAAAAATAGAAACCATTACAAAATTCCTTCAATTCCATATACAGTACTCAGGAAGTTTTGTTTTGTTTTGTTTTGTTTTTTACATGAGAACACATGAGATTATCAGTTTTGGCATGAAGCAAAATATTAAATGTAAATTAAATCCAAGATTAGATTATTTTTTACAAGGCAGAAATTATCAAGGGACATATGGTTTCCTGCTGCAATTTCATATGTGCACTATCCATTTCTTATGTTAATAAGCATTTATTAAATGATACATTTTAGGACACTATATTTTTTACACAGTTCAGACATAAATTAGTAATTAGTAAATGATTTCAACATTTTAGAATTATAATTTTCATACAGTTAATTTATTCTTTTTTTAAAGATTTATTTATTTATTTTAGAGAGAAAGAGAGAGAGTGCACAGTAGGGGAAGGGCAGAGGGAGAGACAATCCTGAAGTGGGGAGCCTGATGCAGAGCACGATCCTAGGACCCTGAGATCATGACCAGAGCAGAAATCAAGAGCTGGCTGCTCAACCAACTAAGCCACCCAGGCACCCCCAGTTAATTTATTCTTATTTGTGATATTTGAAATATTAATTACTTAATGATGCTATTATATTACTGAATAAGGTAGGCTAGGCAATAAATTTTTATATTTAACATAATTCTTTTGAATTATAATAAATTCAATACCATTGTCTATGAATTTTTTCATACTAAGCTACAGCTATCAAGAAATCTCTTACCCCTTACCGGTAATAGCACATGAATTATATTTTACCCCAAAAATCCAGGGATAAAAGTAAAGAACAAGGAGTAAATAAGCTAGAAAGAGATGTCACTAGGTGGATAGCAATTTCAGTGATATTTTGAGTACATATAACCAGAAAACATTAATAATTGCCATTCTGTATATACTGTAAAAGTCAGGGCACCTGGGTGGCTCAGTTGGTTAAGCGACTGCCTTCAGCTCAGGTCATGATCCTGGAGTCCCAGGATCAAGTCTCACATCGGGCTTCCTGCTCAGCAGGGAGTCAGCTTCTCCCTCTGACCCTCTTCCCTTTTGTGCTTTCTATCTCTCATTCTCTCTCTCTCTCAAATAAATAAATAAAATCTTAAAAAAAAATCTATACTGTAAAAGTCAGGGTTCTCCAGAAAAACAAACTGAGACAGAAAGAATGAGAAAGAGAGATTCTAATTATTTGGCTTACACCATTGTGAAGAGCCTTGGCAAGCCCAAATCTGCAAGGTAGCCTGGCAAGCTGGAAATGGGAAAGAATAGCAGCTTGATTTCAAAGGCAGTCTGTTAGCAGAATTCTCTCTTCTTCTTGATAGATCAGTTTTTTCCAAATAAAGTCTTCAACTGATTGCATGAGGCCTACCCATATTGTGGAGAGTAATCTGTTCTATTCAAAGTCTACTTACTTATTATTAAAGTTTTATTTATTTTAAAGAGAGTGAGAGGACACGCAGAGTGGGAGGGTGGGGCAGAGGAAGAGAATCTCAAGCAGACTCCCCACTGAGTGTGCAGCTCAATGCAGGGCTCTATCTCACAACTCATGAGATCATGACCTGAGCCTAAACCAAGAGTTGAATGCTTAACCGACTGAGTCACCCAGGCTCCCCAAAGTCTACTGACTTAAATGTTACTCTTATCGAAAAAAATATCTTTGCATCAAGATCTAGAATAACATTTGACCAAAATTCTAAGTATAGTGACCTAGCTAAGTTGATATATAAACTTAACCATCATATATACTATGTGTTATTTTCTAAAGTCACTACAAAAATACTATAAGATAGGCATATTACACACTATTTATATATGAGGAAAAAGTGGTGAATATAAGTCAAACAACTAGTAGGTGACAATGGCGGATTTTGAACTTGGGTTCTTATTTTATTACTTTTTTTTTAAATCCAGAGAAACAGAATATCAATAAGCTTTTGCAATTAAGTTAACCTCCCAAAATTTAGTGCCTTAAAGCCACTTCTGGTCTGGGTTGGATCAGCTGCATTCTGTTAGCCTACATTGTGTCTTTGTTTAGCTGGTGGCTCAGTTGAGGCTGAAGAGTCTAGAATGGCCACATTCACATACCTGGCCATTGGCTCAATGTTTCCTGGGTTGACGAGGATAACCAGGCCATGTGTCTTTCCTAATCTGGCTGACTAACTCAGCCTTTCCCTCATGGTGATCTCAGTGGTTCAAGCCCCAACCTGTAAAAGTTCTTTAAGCCTCTGTTTGTGTTACCTTTTTCAATGTCCCATTGGCCAAAGCAAGTCACATTGCCAACTCAAGAAAAGGTGGAGGGAAATGGACACCATATTAATGATTCTATCATTGAATAATAAATTATCACAAAGTTAGTGGCTTAAAACAACATGTATTTATTATCTCTCAGTTTCCATGGATTAGGAGCTCAGACAATTCTCAGGTAGATCTTTTGCTCAAGGATTCATAAAACTGCAATCAAGTATGGGCCAGGGATAGGGTCTTATATGAGGGTTAGGAGTCTCTTCCACACTCACCTGAATGTTGGCAGAACATTAAATACCTTAACTATACCTATCTCCAAGATCCCTTCACCTTTGCCATATAATGCAGCCTAATCATGAGAGAAATATCCCATGATAGTCGCTGGTCCTGCCAGTGCTCAATGGGAGATAATATAGGCAATGTAGAACAGAGACTGGCAATTATGGTGGTTATCTTAGACTTTTGTCTAACATAGATGGGAGGATGTGCAATATCATATTGCGATAGTATGTATGCAAAAAGGGGAACGTTTGATATTTTTAAAATCTCCCACAATAAAAAATTACACAAATTAAGGAAGAGAATGTTACAACCCTACTCAAAAATGGGAGACATATAATTACAAACTAGGAAGCACAGGAAAGCTCAATAGGTTTAAGTTTAGAAGTGGAGTGGTACCTTGGGTGCTGTGGAATTGCTTTGCTTTTGCTTATATCTACATTTAATACCCTTCTTATTTTGTGCAATCCTACTGCTATGGCACAAATATCTGGCACACCACACCCTACTAATCTGGAAGTGATTGGAGAAAATAGGAGTTGATAACTGACCTTAAGTTAAATAGCTACAGCTCCATGTTTAAAAACCTGTTTTATCCAGATTTCTGGTATGTTTGCATTGGTCTCTAATATTTGAAGAGATGAACTCTAGACATCATATTTAAGCTTGTCTCTAACTTTTATCCTCTCAATGTTAGCATCTACTGGTTCTTTTTCATTCAGTAGGGTATCTTCTTTTTTTTTGAGAGGACTCAAAGAATCATTTTTTAAAATTTTATTTATTTACTTATTTTTATGTAGGTTCCATGCCCAGTGTGGAGCCCAATGTGGGGCTTGAATTTACAAACCCGAGATTAAGACCTGAGTTGAAATCAAGAGTCAGATGCTTAACCAACTGAACCACCCAAGCATCCCTCAAAGAATCATTTTAAAATTAATAGAAAATTTCTGCTTCTGGGAAGCTATGCTAGACATATTCTTCCCTAAAGTCCTCCTGTTAAGTACAATTGAAAACCTAGAAAGTATATATAAAACAAAATAGGAAGACTCTGAAACCTGGAGAGAAGGTAGATTAGCTAGTGACCTCAGGAACCAAGGAATGACATATAAGTGAGTTCCTTGGGTTTTCTTTTGGTTTAATATACCCAAAACTTGGGTATACCAATGGGTACAGACCAAAAAAAAAAAAAAAAAATTCCTAACAAAAGCCTTTTCTCTCTCTAGCCAAAAATAATGAAAGGATCAACCTAGGAAGACTAAAAGCTTTTAGGCAATAATTGTTCTACTGCAGCTAAATAAGATAGAAAAAATTATAGTCAACCATTACTCTTCACCTACCACATGCCAGAGGGCTGTCAGAGAAACAGAGTAGGGAGGTCTGACTTTCATCCTCACTGGGTGGAAATGATGCCACACCCTCAACCTTCAACTGAGATGTCAGTGGAGACATGCAGTTAGCCTAGACTTCTACTCTCACCTGGAAATAATGAGGCACACTCCCTATTTCCCACTGAAGTGGTATAAGAGGAGGCATGGGTAAACTCAATTTTCATGATCACCCAGTGGTAATGAGACCCCTCCACACTACTATCAGTAGAAGCCAGATGAGCAACAGTCATGACGCACTTGTACTACTCATCAGTGATGGCCAACTAGGGAATAGGAACTCCCACACCTACTCAACGTAACCAGGCAACATAGACCCTCAGTGACACACTGATTGATAAAGCTGAACTTCTGACACCATCTGGTATGAGATAGTGACTCCCTTAGTTCCCCTGCCAGACCAGTGTCAGAAGTAGTTAGCTAAAACAAAAAATTGAGATCATACCCACTGCTGATGTTATTATTTTATAAAACTAATACCCAAATGTCTAGATTTTCATAGAAAACTGTTCATCATTTCAACAACCAAGGAGATATTCAACTGAATGACAAAGAACCAATAGATGCCAACATTGAGAGAATAGATATGTTAGAATTATATGACAAATATTTTAATCCAGCCATAATAAAAAATACTTCAATGATTAATTACAAACATATTTGAAACAAAAAATAATAAAGTTTTAGCAAAGAAATGGAATGTCTCAGTGAAAGAGAAGACATAAAAAATGGAAATTCTTGAATTGAAAAACACAACAACCAAAATAAAAACTTAGTGAATTGATTCAATACATAATGTAGGAAACAGAGGGAAGACTCTGTGACCTTGAAGATATAACAATAAAAAATATGCAATATAAACAGAAAATATACACAAAAATAAATAGAAGGAGAGGAGAGATCCCTAAGCACCTGCAAGATTATAACAAAAGATCTAACATTTGTGTCATTGAGTCCTGGAGGGAATGGGGAAATCAGTTAGAGGGCTGAAAAAGTACTCAAAGAAATAACAATGGAAAATTTCTTAAATTTGGCAAAAAACATCAACCAGCAGATTCAAGAAGCTAGCAAATCTCAAACAGGATAAGCCTAAATAAATCCATACCCGGATACATCATAGTCAAACTTCTGAAAACTAAAGACAAAATAAAAATCTTTAAAGCAACAAGAGGCAAGCTATATTTACCTAGAGGGGAAAACCAATTTGAAGGACAGTGGATTTTTCATCAGAAACAATGGGGCCAGAGGAAAGTGACACAATGTATTTCACGTGCTGAAAGAAAAGAACTGTCAACCCAGAATCTTCTGGCAAATGAAAATACTCTTTGGCAACAAAAAAATAATCAAATTCTCATACAAAAACAAAATGCAAAACAAAAAACACCAGAGAATTTATAGCCACCAGATCTTCCCTAAAAGAATGGCTATTGGGAGATCTCAAAATAGAACAAAAATGACAAAAGAAGGAAACTCAGAGCTTCAGAAAGAAAAAAGAAAGTACATGGTAAAGAAAAATATGAGGAAATAAAAAAAAACTTTCCTTCTCCTATTGAGTTGTCTCAAATTATGTCTGATGGTTGGAGCAAATATTATAACTAATGTGATTCTAAATGTTTACAGAAAACATATACAAGACAATTATATTGTAAATGGCATAAGGTAAAAGGATAGGAAAGGATATATGGTTTCTATAGTTCACTCAAGCTGACAAAATAACACCACCAGTAGATTGTGATGTTACAGGTGTATAATGTAATATCTAGAGGCACCACTTAAAAGAAGCTATGCAGAGATACACTCAAGAATGTTATCAGAAAATGACCAAAGATCATGAAGGATCATTTCACTAAAGAGGATATACAGATGATAATAAGCACATAAAAAGATATTTAGATTGAATGGAGCACTGGGTGTTATATGCAAACAATGAATCATGGAACACTACAACAAAAACTAATGATGTAATGTATGGTGATTAACATAACATAATAAAATAAAATTTAAAAAGATATTTAGTATCACTAGCCATTACGGAAATACAAATCAAGATCACAATGAGATATCATTACATATCACAATGCTAAAATAAGAAATAGTGACAACTTTAAGTACTATTGAGGATGTGGAGAAACTGGATCACTCATGTGTTGCTGGTGGGAATGAAAATGATACAGCCACAGTGGAAAACAATTTGGCAGTTTCTTAAAAGCTAAACACATAGCTACTATATGATCCAACAATTATAAATTCCTGGGTAATTACACAGAGAAATGAAAATTTATGTTCATACAAAAACTAGTGCATGAATGTTTATATCAGCTTTATTTGTAAGTCAAAAACTAGAAACAGCCCAAATGTACTTCAAAGGATGAATGTTTAAATAAACTGTTTCATCCATACCATGAATTAAAACTAAGTAATAAAAAAGGAATACACTGTTGAAACATGTAACAATCTGCATGAATCTTTAGAATAGTATGCCCAGTGAAAAAAGCCAGTCTCAAAAGATTATACACCATATGATTCTGTTGACATGGAATTTTTAAATGACAAAATTATACAAATAAAGAAGAGATTAGTGGTTGCCAGGGGTTAGGGAGGGAGTAGGGCTAAGAGGGAAGTGACCATGACAATAAGAGAAGATATGAAGGATCCTTATGGTCATGGCAGTGTTCGGAATCTTGATGATACAACCAGGATATTGACATTGATATATTGTATTATAGTTTTGCAAGATGTTACCATTTGGGGAAATGAGGTAAAATGTACACAGAACTTTACTATTTCTTACAGTTGCATAAGAATCTAAAACTATCTCAAAGAGTTAAAAAAAACAATGAAGATGTTTAAATAAAACATCCTTTGAGGATCGTGGAAAATACTGAGAGAAAATTTCCATTCAATATTTTGAAATTATCTGACAGAGAAAGAAATATATAAATATATATTATAAATATGTAGGTTTAATAATAAATATAATTTATAATTATATAAATATATAATAAATATAAATTTTGATATACAAATATTATGAATATAATTTATAATTATAAATATATTAAGTTATAAATAAATAGATTTAGTCAAAATATATTGGTAGGCTCAATCTGGAATTGTTCATAAGGGCACTGGTACTGTTCAGGTCTAATGATGAAGGCCTGTGGGTCTGACTTCACAAGATTCAAAAAGGAGAGCTGCAACTGAGCCACCTGACTTGAGCCAGTTAGCTAAAGGCTCGGAGTCTCTAAAGGGGGATAAGGAAAACTCATCTCAACCTCTTAGGGAAGCAGTAATAATGGACAAAGTCCTCACTGGGTGCTGAGTAAATGAACAGTCATCAGGAAGATAGTAGATATTCTCTAACGCTGTAGGGTAGGTACTGGTTTCAAGCAAAATAGCATGAAAAGTGAGAACTGGGGAATTCCACAAGGCCCTAGAAGAAGCGAAGACAAAACTCACCCACCAAGGATACTTTTTTTAAAGATTCTATTTATTTATTTTACAGAGAGAGCATGAGTAGGAGGGAGGAACAAGGGGAGAGGGAGAAGCAGGCTCTCCACTGAGCAGGAAGCCCAACATGGGGTTCAATCCCAGGTCCCTGGAATCATGACCTGAACTGAAGGCAGACGTTTAACTGACTGAGCCACACAGGTTCCCCCCAAGGATCCTGTCATCACCCAAGAAACATGGAAAACAAAACCATGGGAAACAAACTTCACTGAAGTAGATTCAGAGGGAAAAAAAACAAATTCAAACCACTTAAGGAAAAGGATATGTTAACAGATTCAACTGAAATAGTAAATTTCTTCCCAAGATCTAGAAATAATACCATATGGAGGTTTTAATATAAGTTCATTGTAGTTGCATCTTTTTTTTTTAAGATTCATTTATTTATTTTGAGAGAGTGAGAACGAGAGAGAGAGAGAGAGCACATGAGAGGGGGGAGGGTCAGAGGGAGAAGCAGGCTCCTCGCTGGGCAGGGAGCCCGATGCGGGACTCGATCCCGGGACTCCAGGATCATGAGCTGAGCCGAAGGCAGTTGCTTAACCAACTGAGCCACCCAGGAGCCCCTGCATCTTTTTTTTAAGATTTATTTCTTTATTTTAGAGAGAGTGCACCTGGTGGTGTGGGGGGAGGTCAGAGAGAGAGGCAGAGCCCTTCTTCTTTTTTTTAATTTTATTATGTTATGTTAGTCACCATACAATACATCATTAGTTTTTGATGTACTGATCCATGATTCATTGTTTTTGTATAACACCCAGTGCTCCATGCAGTACGTGCCCTCCTTAATACCCATCACCAGGCTAACCCATCCCCCCTCCCCCCTCCCCCCTCCCCTCTAAAACCATTTGTTTCTCAGAGTCCATAGTCTCTCATGGCTCATCTCTCCCTCCGATTTCCCCCCCTTCATTTTCCCTTCCTTCTCCTAATGTCCTCCATGCTATTCCTTATGTTTCACAAATAAGTGAAACCATATGATAATTGTCTTTCTTTGCTTGACTTATTTCATTTAGCAAAATCCCTTCCAGTTCCATCCATGTCGATGCAAATGGTGGGTATTTATCCTTTCTGATGGCTGAGTAATATTCCATTGTATATATGAACCACATCTTCTTTATCCATTCATCTGTTGAAGGGCATCTCGGCTCTTTCCACAGTTTGGCTATTGCGGACATTACTGCTATGAACATTGTGGTGCAGGTGCCCCTTTTTTTCACTACATCTGTGTCTTTGGGGTAAATACCCAGGAGTGCAATTGCTGGGTCATAGGGTAGCTCTATTTTTACATTTTTGAGGCATCTCCACACTGTTTGCAAATGACACTACAGATAAAGGGCTGGTATCCAAGATCTATAAAGAACTTCTCAAACTCAACACCCAGAAAACAAATAATCAAGTCAAAAAGTGGGCAGAAGATATGAACAGACACTTCTCTGAAGAAGTCATAGAAATGGATAAATAATGTTTAAAATCCACAAAAGCATAGCTCACTAAAGCTGAAATCTAAAACATCATTCAAGAAAACTAACAAATTATTTAAGTAATGGTTTGGCAGAAAGGGAACAGTGGAAGTTTCCATAGGGAGAAATGGAAAATGAAGGGCTAGTTTCACATTAGCTATTCCCTATTTGGCCGTTTTTGAATAGTTAAGACATAACATAAAAAATAACCTCAAATGCTTAAATATATACATATATATATAAATAATTTGTTTCCTTAGATAACTTTTTTTATTCAAATTCCAATTAGTTAACATACAGTATAATATTAGTTTCAGGTATGCAATATAGTGATTCAACACTTACATATGACATCCAATAAGTGAACCCCTTATTCCCCAACACCTATTTCACCCATCCCCCCACCCACCTCCTCTCTGGTAATCATGTTTGTTTTCTATAGTTAAGAGTCTGTTTCTTGGTTTTCCTCTTTTTCCCCTAAGATCCTTTGTTTGTTTCTTAAATTCCATACCCTTAGATAACTTTTCTTTAGATATCCTTGATCTGAGGCACCTGGGTGGCTCAGTCAATTAAGCGTCTGCCTTTGGCTGAGCTCATGATCCTGCAGTCCTGGGATTAAGCCCCTCTTTGGGTTCCCTACTCAGTGGGGAGTCTGCTCCTCCTTCTCCCTCTGCCTTCCCCTCCCCCTGCTCTTGTGCATGAGCTCGCTTTCTTTCTCTCTCTCACTTGCTCTCTCTCAAATAAATAAATAAAATATTAAATTAGTTAATTAATTAATATCCTCAATCTTTCCAACAAAATGCTAATGCCATTGTTGACATTAGAAATATTCTGGGCTTCATGAATTCAGAAAATGAAATATACAGAGGGTTTTTTTGGACAATATAAATAATATTTAACAGAAATTCAAACTACAGGGAGAGAGAATCTTGGTATCAATGATTTTTAGTACCTTATGCCCTAAGATGTAAATTAGCATAGCCAATTAGTTCAGAAGACTTTACTCTTCTATGGCTACCAACAATTTTATAGATAAATGCATGACATCATTATTGTTGACCATACTTACATAAATATAATAACAAATTAACAGAAAAGCATTTTTATTGTTAATCCGTTTATACATTGAAAATTCAGATTTGCCATATTAATGGTAAATCTTTACAGGTCTAAATCAGAAAGAATAAAACTGTCCAAATCCTCCCAGAAGAAGCTTGGGATATTAAACAAAATAGAGGTGTGTTTATAGAACTATTCAGCATAGTAGAGGTGCTGATTGATAGAAGCACAAATTTTCCTAATTAACAGAATGATAAAGAGGGAAGGAAGAGAAAGAAGGAGAGAATAGTTCAAATCCTTAATAAAAAATGTTCTCAAGCTAAATATAGAATTCTGTAGTCATATATCTTTTGGAAACAAAGGATTTATTACCCAAGCCATTTTTTGTTTGATTATGTGTTTGTTTTTTTCTTGTCTAATTTCTAATACCTTCTAGCAAAGCAGGTATTTTTAACAGACTCTTGGATAAAAGATGCTGAAGAGAGCCTCTTAGACTTATATGAGGAAATAGGACTTGGGCTTCTACTTAGGATGTAGAAAGTCCCAAAAGAAGGTTGATTCCACTTGAGTATTCCCACTTGAACATAGAGAAAAAAATCTAGTAATCTAAAAATTTATAATTTTTTCTTTAGCTCATCAGAAAGCTATAGTAGTAAGATAGTCAAACTGAATTCCAAAGATGGACAAGATCTCTCTACTAAGGACAGGCCACATAAACTGTTTGAGGTCATGTGAGAAAAAGGTAGCTACCTTCCAAGGAATAAAAAAAAGCCAGGAAATTTTCTGAGTTAATTCTCTGAGCCCAAGTATGGGAATATGGTAAGTGTGAGACACTTGGGAGCTCCAGTTGGAATGTGTTTCTTCTTCCATGATCTGGATAATTTGGGATAAAATTTCTTCCTTAAATGTTTGTTAAAATTTGCTGATGAAATCATCTGTGCCTGGAGTTTTCTTTATGGTTATGTTTTTAATTATATAAATTTTACTATACCACTGCTTTAGTGTTGTCCAAAAGTTTTGACAAACATTTGAAGTTTTGTTTTGTGTTTTCTGGGTTTTTTTAAGTCTTTCATTTTCACCAGTGGAACATAAATCGAAGTGATGACCACTTCCAAGCTGACACAATTGAGAGCAGTTCTATCTTTTCTCTACTATTTTCTCTCATCTTCTGACCAAATCCAGAGGATCTAATAGAGGACTCTGAAGCAGAGATACCAGATGAAAAGACAGTGGGTGCATTAGTCACATGAAAGGTTTGAGTGATGTACATATACTTGGCTAGATTGTTCTGTTAGCAAGAAACACGCTTTAATTGTGTGAAGTCAGTGAGATTTAGGAGCTGTCTTATTGCGATGATTAGCATACTCTGACTGAGGCCCATCATTTTATTTTCAGTATGCCCTGACTGAGGAAGATTATCTGGCTCATTCTTTAGGAACACTTGATTTAAGGGCCAGAAAACATTGGTAGTAGTGGTATAAAATGCAATGAGCAGACAAGCTAACTTGTACCAGTTTAAGAACGTGAATATCCAGGGCACCTGGTGGCTCAGGTCATGATCCCCAGGTCCTGGGATCAAGGCCCCATATCAAGCTCCCTGCTCAGCAGGGAGTCTGCTTGTCCCTCTCCCTCTGCCCTGCCCCCCACCCCAACTCATGGTCTCTCTCTCTCAAATAAATAAATAAAATCATTTTTAAAAATGTGAATATCCATTGTTGCCATTGTGAATATCCATTGCATCTACATCCTTCATTCATTTGACCCCAACACGATGACTTTATGAGATAAGTCATATAAATAAGCCAAAGATTACTTCTGCATATTGGTCCCTTGGGTCTTGATATCTCCACTGCAGGCTGAGACCTGTTACCTCAAACTGCTGACACCAGACTCAAATTTTTATATATCCAATTATTTTAAAAATAGCCCCAAAACAAGCCAATTTTGTTCCCTTAGAGCCTACTTTCTTTGCATACTCCATTAAACCTCACCCAAAAGCTGTTACCTGTTGATAAACTAGGGCCTTGCTGTTATTAGGCCTGAATCTGCTGCTGCCCTTCAGAGTTCTCTGATCTTGAGATTCCCCAATATGCTACTGAGTGATATCACCTAGACACAGAAGCCACCTCTCCAACACCCCTCTCCTCTGAAGTTTCCTTGCCCTTTTTCTCTTCTAGATGGTGGCTCCTGGACCTTAGGCCTCTTGACAGTCATGCTGTGAGGGAGTTTCCCTCTCATACAATACTGTGCAAATGCTACTTGCTTGCTTGTCAGTAAAGCCTGTCTGTTAATACCTCTCACTGTCATATCTGTTTCCTTGATGAACCCCAAATTCCTCAAAACCCCTACAATATATCAAATAGATTATCCCTACTTGAAACTGAAAAACAGAACCCTGGAATAGTGAGTTGCTGAGATAAATTTTGATGGCTGCCAGCCCAGTAGCTGCTTTTCCTTTCTTCCTCACTTGCAGAGCCTAGATCTTATTTCAGAGTTTACCTTTTCTCTCCAATATGATCATATCAGACTGGTCTAAGGTAATTTGCTGGTGACATGTTTCTGAATGAGCATATGACCCAGCTCTGATCAAAGACATGATAGCAAGTCTACTAGGGAGTTTCCGTGACAAGATTCTTTGCTGGGGGTGGGAGGGAAGACATAAGGAAGAAACAGGTCTTCTACTAGTCACTGCTACTTCTACTCACGATTCTACTCACTGCTACTTCTACACCTGGGGGGAATCCATATTTTGTTATACATCATCTTGAGAAGAATATTGAAGATACAGGAGTAAAAAGGTGGAAAAAACCTGGGCCTTTAATGCCAATAATTACGGAATTCATGAATCCTGGAGCACCCACCTCTATACATACTACAGGAGATCACAAATCCCATTATTTTATATGTAGTTGAATTGGACTTCTATCCTTGCAGGGGAAATTATTTTAATTGATACACTTTACTAAAGCTGTATTACCAATGGGAAACTGAGTAATTTAAACCTATTCTAGGAAAATACCAAATTAGGAATATCAGTCTCCCTATAAGAATGTAATCAATTTAATTACATAGAATTATGGAATAATTTTCTGGACTTGAAATATTTCATTTATTCAGAGCTTGTGCTGGGCATTACATTTTTATGCTCATAAGAAAGCTAAAGATTTCAAATATTTATGACCCATGGAAATAAAAATGGTCACTATTATATGACTAAAAGGGACCTAAGCAAATCATCCACTTGATAAAAGTCTCAAGTAATATTATATTATATAAAAAAACCCAGAAAACAAAAAACAAAACTTCAAATGTTTATATTATCTCCCCCCGCAATGTTCTTAAATATGTTATAAATGGAATCACCTTATCTAGAAAGTACAAGGATGTCACAGTACAAAATTTGAAGGAGCAGTGAGTCAAATCCTGAATATCAAATCTTTTACCAGTATTTTGTAGTGTCAGGAGCATTTGTGTGGGGCTTCATAAGTATCCTTTTTAGTTAGTTATTTACCAATATAAACTTGTTTTTTGCTTATTTATTTTTACTGTTTTTTATCATTAATATAGAAAGATAAAAATGTGAGTTCTCTCACTTTTTAAAAAATATATTAACAAACAAATGAAAATGTACCAGAATAGATCAGATTTTTTTTTAAGAATCTTGGGATTTCTGGGTGGGTTCTGGGTGGTTAAGTGTCAGACTCTTGGTTTCAGCTCAGGTTGTGATCTCAGGGTCATGAGACTGAGCCCCACGTTGGGCTCCATGCTCAGCACAGACACTGATTGGGATTCTCTCTCCTTCTCCCTTCGCCCTGCCCACTTGTGCGTGTGTGTGCATGTGCCATCTCTCTAAGTATCTCTACTTTTATATTCAGGATTAAAGGTCCCAGGCTATTTCACTGTATTAGTTGGACTGCAACTAGACATTTTTGTACTTAAGAAAAAAAAAGATGGTAATTTCAAGAATAAAAATTTTCAATTGTTATCAGGATTTCTGCCCAATCAGGTTTGACAGAAACACTGATGTATGGTAGTGCTATTGAAGAGGATTGTTATGATATCCAAGAAACAATCAACCTAGCTGCTAGTTATCATGATGACAGAGTAGACATCTCATGAATGCTTAAACCAAACAAACAAACAAAACAAAAACAAAGCAAAAACTCTTGAAGAAATTATGAAATTGCTTCTGGATCTATACAATTTAAGGCCTGAAAATCTCAGAGGTATTTAATAATAGCTAAACTGTACTGAGCGTTATGATGGTCAAATAGTGTTCAAAGTGTTTTATTTGTGAAAATTCCTTTAATTTCTGTAATGACTAAATGATAACTACTGATACACACTTTCAGGTAAGAAAATTGAGAGACAGAAATAAAGCAGTTTTTCAAATTTATTCCATTGGTTAGTGGAATAGCAAGAATAAGAAGTTACACTATCTAATTTCAAAACAAATGCCATTCATGATTGTACCATATAGATTCTCATAAGGAAAATGCAATAATTTCATGATGAGATAAATATTGACTGATTAGTTTGATCATTTAATTCAAAATCAAACTTCAATATTATGTGTATTGTCAGGATCAAATTAGGTGAAAAAAGGGCAGAAATATTTTCAGAATGTGCATTTTTTAATTTTATTTTAAGATTTTATTTATTTATTTGACAGAAGGAGACACAGCGAGAGAGGGAACACAAGCAGGGGGAGTGGGAGAGGGAGAAGCAGGCTTCCCGCGGAGCGGGGAGCCAGAGGCGGGGCTCGATCCCAGGACCCTGGGATCATGACCTGAGCCGAAGGCAGCTGCTTAATGATTGAGCCACTCAGGTGCCCCTCAGAATGTGCATTTTTAAAAAGCTTTCTTCTAATGCTATTCTAGTTTAACCCCTACTAGGGCACTTGTGGATTTTTTCAAACATTCAGTGCTATCAATTTATTATAAATAAGCAACAACAGATGTAATTGCTGAATAGAATCCATTGTATGGATATACAATATTTTTTTAAATCCATTTACCAGGAAACGGATGTATGGATTCGTTCCACTTTGGAACTATTATCAATAATACTGCTGTGAACATTTCTATAAAAGTCCTTGGATTGACTAATATGTTTTCATTTCTCTAGGAGTGGAATTGCTTGATCATATGGTAAATTTACACAGCTTTTTAAGAAATTACCAAACTGTTTTCCAAAGCATCTTCACCATTTTACATTTCCATGAGCAATGTATGAGGGCTCCAGTTTTATCAACACTTGTCTGTTTTTTATAAACATCCTAGTGTCTGTGAAGTGGTATCTCATTGTACTTTTTTATTTTTATTGTTATGTTAATTACCATACATTACATCATTAGTTTTGTATGTAGTGTTCCATGATTCATTGTTTGTGCTTAACACCCAGTGCTCCACGCAGAACATGCCCTCTTTAATAGCCATTACCAGGCTAACCCATCCCCCCACCCCCTCCCCTCTAGAACCCTCAGTTTGTTTCTCAGAGTCCATCGTCTCTCATGGTTCATCTCCCCCACCGATTTCCCCTCCTTCATTGCTCCCTTCCTCCTATCTTCTTTTTTTTTTTTTAACATATAATGCATTATTTGTTTCAGAGGTACAGGTCTGTGATTCAAGTCTTACACAATTCACAGTGCTCATGACATCTAATTTATCAATCATTTCTTTTGTTGCTAGTGGTTTTGATTTTGTAGCTAAGAAGTAATTACTTAACCCAAGGTCACAAAGTTTTATGCCTGTTCCCCCCCGCCAAGTGTTTTATAGTTTTAGTTCTTAAATTTGCATGCATGGTCCATTTTAAGTAAATGTTTGTGTTTGGTGTGAGATGGCATCTTTGTCAAAAATCGATTGATCACAGAAATGCAAATCAAAACCACAGTGTATGGCCTTACAATAATCAGAATGAGTAGAATCAAAAAGATAAGAACTAACAACTGTTGGCACGAATGTAGAGAAAAAGGAACTTTATTGGGGGGGATATAAATTAGTATATCCACTGTGGAAAGCAGTATGAGTTTCCTTAAAAATTAAAAAATAAAATTAAATTAAAAATAGAAATGCCATATGATCCAATAATTCCACTACTGGGTATTTACCCAAAGAAAACAAAACCCTAATTTGAAAAGATATATACATCCCTTTGTTCGCTGCACAATTATTTACAATAGCCAAGATATGGAAGCAACCTAAGTGTCCATTGATAGATGAATGGATAAAGAAAAGATCATGGATATGGAATGGAATATTAACCATGAGAGGATGAAATCTTATTGTTTGTGACAACATGGATAGACCTAGAGAGTATTATAGTAAATGAAATAAGTCAGACAAAGATAAATACCATATGATTTCATTTATATGTGAAATCTATAAAATAAAACAAATTAATAAAAAAGTGGAATCAGACCTATAAATAAAGAGAACAAACCCATGTTTGCCAGAGGGAAGAGGGGTGGAGGATTAGCAAAATGGGTGAAGGGGAGTAGGAGATACAGGCTTCCAGTTATGGAATGAATAAGTCATGGGAATAAAAGGCAAAGCATAAGGAGTATAGTCAATGATATTGAAATATCATTGTTTGGAGACAGATAGTAGCTACACTTGTGGTGAGCATAGCATAATGTATAGAGTTTGAATCACTATGTATATATGGAACTAATGTAACACTGTGTATCAACCATACTCAAAAAAATCAATAGTAGCATCTATAAGTTCTTGTATCTGGACTCTAATTTTTGTTCCCAGGATCTAAAATGTCTATATCAGCACTACACTTTTTGATTGCTGTAGCTTTGTAGTAAATTTTGAATTCAAGATATGTAAGCCTTTTAATTTTGTTTTCTCTCACCATCATTTTGGCTATTCTAGGTCCTTTGTATTTGTATATAAATTTTAGAATCTGCTTGCCCGTTTGTGAAAAAGAACCTATTGTTTTTTTGATGGGTATTTCATAAGATCTATACACAAATTTATAGAGAATTGCCATCTTTATAGTGTTGAGTTCGAATCTGTGACTTGGAATATCTCTCAATTTATCTAGAGCTTCAATTTCTTTTACCAGTATTTTGTAATGTCAGTGTGTACTTGTTTTGTTAAATTTATTCATGAATGGAATTGTTTTCTTAATTACATTTTTAGATTGTCCATAGTTAGTAGTATAGAATTATCATGGATTTTTGTATATTGATTTTGTGTCTTTATGACCTTGTAGTTGTGTGTCTTTGTGTCTTGTGTATATGTGTGTATGTGTGTTCCTTAGGACATTTTATAAACAGGATCACATTGTCTGCAAATAAAGACAGTTTTACTTTGCTCCTTTCCAATTCTGATACCTTTATTTTTTTTTTCTTGATTCATTTTTCTGGCTAAAAGCTCTCACAAATGTTGTTATGTGGTAAGAGCAGATATCCTCACAATGTTCTTTATTTTAGGGGGCAAGCATTCAGATTTTCCCCTTCAATTTTGGTGCTAGTTGCAAGTTTTTTGGAGATACCCTTTAACAAGTTGAAGAAGTTCTCTTATTCATTGTTGAGTTTTTATTATGAATGAATGTATAATGAATTTTTAATGTTTTCACATGATTATTTTGTATTTATTGATATCATTGGTTTTTTACCTTAATGAATATAATTTTAAACTAATGACAATTAAAGATAAATGAAGATTTGTCTTTTATTCTTTTATTTTTTACGAATGCTAGTAGTATCATGGTATGCTAAAGGTCAATGGGAAATTCACCATTAAGTATGCAATGAGTGGGGGTGCCTGGGTGGCTCAGTCATTAAGCATCTGCCTTCGGCTCAGGTCATGATCCCAGGGTCCTGGGATCGAGCCCCGCATCGGGCTCTCCACTCAGCAGGAAGCCTGTTTCTCCTTCTCCCACTCCCCCTGCTTGTGTTCCCGCTCTCACTGTGTCTCTCTCTGTCAAACAAATAAATACAATCTTAAAAAAAAGAAGTATGCAATGACTGTTAATGGACTTTTATACCTCAAATTATAATAAGGCCTAGAGACTTTTTAAAAGCAATTCATGTCCTAGTTAAATAATTTCCTTTTATAAGTCTTTTTCAGTTATAAAAATAGGGAATTCACAGGGTTCTATTTTAAATCCTGTTGATTGAAAACCATTTTAAGAATCCTATCTATAGTGGCAATAAGATTTAAACTAAGCTGGCATGTTTTTAAATTAATTTTAGTATGAATATAAGTTTATATATTTACGACGGAATCTTTAAAAGAAGTATAAGTCTCAGGTCCAATTCTTAATAGCAGCTTTTAGCATTCAGTGTGATAAGTGAAGTATGTGTCTATTTTAATTGGTAACAAGAGAGAGGGATAGAGGAATTTAATGAATACGATGATTCAAATTTATATTATGTACAAAGCAGTACAACCAAGAACTTATGACCCAGATAAAGCTCTACATAATTTTTTTAAAAATGTAAGTTAAACCTAATCCTGCCAAAAGAAAAAAATGAAATTATTTCTTTTTAAAAATATAGGTAATTATTTCATAACTGGGATCAAAGTATCTTCACTACGGTTCTAGTTATGTTAAGGCATTAGTATACTACACTAAACAATCCCATAATTAGATTTAACATATAATGAGTGCCTTTCTAATTATAGGCACTTCACTGAGAGATTTAAAAGGTTTGACTAGTTTTCAAAGCAATTATCTAGCAAATAATATTTATTAACTGTAATTTTGAATAAACTATTTAACTCCTTGTGCTTTGTCTTTTTTAGTAAGCTACTTTATGGGATTGCTGGAATTATTAAAATTTTAGAGTTAAGCAAGACCAGATATATTACATACACTAACTAAATACTCTCATTTTATATTTTATAGAAAATAGTGTGTAGGTCAATTACTGTTCTATTTTCTTAATCTACTGCTCTTAAAATTCCCTCTCTGCCCTTTAAGCTGTTTTATTTCTCTTTTTTAAAATATTTATTTTTGTAAGATTTATTTATTTATTTGAGAGAGAGAGAGAGAGAGCACAAGCAGGGAGAGCAGGCATAGGGAGAGGGAGAAGCAGGGAACCCGATGCAGGGCTCGATCCCAGGACCTTGGGACCATGACCTGAGCCAAAGGCAGATGCTTAACCTACTGAGCCACAAGGTGCTCCTAAGTTGTTTTATTTCTTGTATTCCATTTTGTTTGACATTAATATTATTATTCTGGTTTACTTTTGATTTGAATTGCCTGTTTTTCTTTTTATATTCCTTAATTTTATATTCCTTAATCTTTCTTAGAGCTTCTCTCTCCAGATGTATTGGCTCCAGTCTCAGTATGGATAGGGAGGTGTTGACAAGGGGCCAATCAGGAATAGATGATATGTTTATATTAATTATAATCTGCTTTTCACCCATATCAGACTCTGTTTCCACCCTGATGTTACCCTGTACCCTGAACTTCTGCTACTACTATTCTGGGTACAAATCTGAATGAGTCACTCATATTTACGACATTTTATGAGTGAAGACACTGAGTGGCCCTGTTTGGATTGCCTTTCCAAAAATATCTGTATGGTGAACAGCCTTTGAAAATGGAGAGAGAGAGTCTCTCTTCAAAGCAAAAGCAGGTTTGCTTATAGTCTTGAAAGGTAAGTTAATGTTTCCACCCTGGGAAAGGGAAGGTTTGCTGATAGTCCATTATAAAAGATGCAGGTGTTCTCAGCTCAGGGCTCCTATCCTGTAATGCAACACACTGTGTATGCAGGTATCACCTGCTCTGGTTATGTCACTGAGTCTTTGCCATGTTGCCCTGTGTGAATCAGGGCTTGGGGAAATAGCAAGAAAATTAATATTCTCTGGCTACTCCTATTGCTGTGTAATAAACTAACCTCTGTTTCTGGCCCAGAGTCTAGGTCTTCTGTCACTGTCCATAAAATTGTGAGGAGCTACTGTGTAAGTAGGGTAAAGACCCTTCTCGGTTCTTGACACTGTTCTTCTCTCATAAAGTGTTGAAAGCATAGGAAATTATCCAGCCAGTACAAGATTGAGATACAAGAGCATTAGACGCCACTGTTAGAACTGGAGCCCAGTCCTCCAAGCTAAAGTTTCTGCTTACGCCAAACACAGAGGCCTTCTGTCTTCTAGAAGATCTTGGATAGTGTTTTTCTTCATGGTTTTCATCCATATGTGTTTCTGATTTCTGTAGTTTCTCTAGGTTTGGTTTGGGGAAAGGAATAAGGATTATGTGCTTTTTCAACATCTTGTCAGACCGTGTAGAATTTCTATAATTTAAAATTAGTTATGCATTCATCTCAACATAAAGTGTTTGATTTGTATATAATTTCCTTTCCAATCAACACAGTGATATTATGTGGCTCCAGAGGAAGCCTGCCCTCTCAGAGTGAGAAAGAGAGGGAAAAAAAAAAAAAAAACACATTTGGCAGACTGGAAAATTGCAGCCTTACAAAGTATACAGGATGCTTTATAAAAATGCTACTTGATGGCAATGATATTAATTAAAAATCTGCAGGGCCAAGATGTACACACACATAAGAATCATTTTGGCATGAACTAACAGAATGAATAATGAAGTTTATAGCACCAATTATACAGGATATATAAAGAAATTTGAGACAGCCTCTGGGAAAAACACATATTAAAAATTGCATATGCATACCCAGTTAAAATCACATCTATGAACAAAGACAATGCATATTTCAAAGCTAGAAAAGAGATTGAAGGATAATTTTTAGAAAAATATAGGCTATTTATGTGAAAATGGCTTTAAATGGCTTGAAATTAATTATTTTTATTTCTGAAGAGGAGAGAAAAGGACAATATGAGCTACAATTAAAACAGAAATTAAGTTTTTTTCTAGATAATTATTTTATCTTCATGGAAGAATTATTAAATAGTTCCTGCCAAATTGTGCAAGGATTTTTTAATCCTTTATTATTGTAGGGATGCTACAGCATAATATATAGAAGACCATGAGTTGTAAGGCTTAAATAACCGGTTATGATGCATAGTTATAGAATTTAGCTAATTGTGTCAATTTGGGTTACCTATGTAAATACTGTGGCCTCTTTTTTCTCATCCTTAAAATGGGGATGATGTCTCTCAGTGTTGATTAGGTGAGATAATTATATTGAAGGCTTATTATAAGGGTCAACATGTGTTAGAAACTTAAAGATGTGCACATCTCTTTATTAGGTCATAGTCTATGTATGTAAGTGTTTATGGAAGAACAACTAATTAATTCATTTTGCAGCCATATCAAATTGCACAGTTTTTCATTACTAGTAAAGTCAGTATCTAAGCTACATTCAGTATCATGATACACTAACTTTTTTAAAGATTTATTTATTTATTTGAGAGAGGGAGAAAGGATCTCCAACAGACTCCCCACTGAGCCCAGAGCCCGATGCAGGGCTCGATCTCAGGACCCTGAGATCACGGCCTGAGCCAAAATCAAGACTTAGTCATTTACGGACTGAGCCACCCATTACATTAATTTTTTAAATTTGCTTTTTGTGATTGAACAGTTCTGTGGTCATAGGCCATTTTGTCCTGATAGTTGGTAGGCGCAGTATCTGTTTAGTGATACTGTGACAATAGAGTGAAGAAAAATGCCACATACAGGAAATGTTATTATTATTCTAATTTATCTCAGTCTTATTTTTGGATATGTTCTTTGTTGATAATAATTCTTCACTGGAAGACATTATTATTTCAAAGAGTGAATATTTGAGAATAAACTTCTAATTGTTATGTAATATTATTTTTGGAGTTACTGTTCAATTTGAAGTAAGCAGAGCATTGATGTTATTTCATACACATTCCTCAGTGCCTACCTTTTTGTTGAATCATTCATTTACTGGCTGTTTCACTTCCATCTTCAGATTACGTCAGATTAGAATCTCAGCGTGTGACTGATATTTTATGTAAGAATATATTTCAGACTTTCTAAATTTTCTAAATCTTCCCTGGGTATATATATTGCTTAGTCTGTCCATACAGCCATGTAGTCTTTGTCCTATGGACTGTTAGTGGTCTTCCCAGTTGTGATAAGACACTGAGATTAGATTTACTTTATAAAAATATAATTTAAATCATTTGAAGGTTTATGATACATTAATCATGGACAGAATGTGCATATGGAACATTAATTTGATGTCATGAGAATAAACAGCTATATTTCCTTGATTTGATAAGTATTAATTATCTAATGAAATGGAATCATTGGAATAGAAAATTCATTATGTTTTATTAAAGAAAGAACTCAAAATGCTTATATTTATTAATTTTAAAGTATACCACCTCTCCCTGTAGCCCCCAACCAGTTGTGCCTTTAACAAAAGCATATGATCAATAAATTAAAGAAAATATAATAGGGCGCCTGGGTGGCTCAGTCATTAAGCATCTGCCTTCGGCTCAGGTCATGATCCCAGGGTCCTGGGATCGAGTCCCACATCGGGCTCCTTGCTCAGCGGGGATTCTGGTTCTCCCTCTCCCTCTGCCCCTGCTTGTGTCCCCTCTCTCGCTGTGTCTCTGTCTTTCGAATAAATAAATAAAATCTTGGGAAAAAAAAGAAAATATAATAGTGTTACTCTATATGTATTTGCAAGTGGGAACTTTTAAAATAGAAACACTTTAACATTTCTAAATAAAAAATTTAATTCATTACAGTGAAGAATTATGATCCAATAAGAGCATACCTCAAAATTAAAAAAAAATCATTTTAATATCATACTTTTGACATATTTGAATATTTTAGTTAAACTAATACAAAGAGAAATACAAAGTAAATAGAAACACTATATCTAGAAATAGAACATATCACCAAAATCTTTCAAGTTCATTCAGTTGTAATCTCTTCCTGAATTTAAAGTGAAAATGTTTATGTTGAATTTTCTAAGTGTGACAATTTTTATCAAGTGAAATCTCTAATCATTGGCATACCTTTTCTTGAGAGAATACCACATGTACCAATTTATTTTACTTTTCTCTGAGTGAAATATAAATATTAACTTTAGTTTTCCTATAAGGCTGATTAACTTAAAATTAAATTTTAATTAAATAGATTTATTAGAATATTAAAGACCTAGTGGAAAGTGGGACATTAATATTGATAATATTGATATTAATATTAAGTGTTACATGTCATGCACTGGGTCATAGAAAATCATATTCATCATGGAAGAAACTACTTGTTTAATTTTGTGCATTATGATGATTTGGGTGAGGCACTGAGCTACTTAAGAATAGGAGTTCATTAATTCTATGCGCTGAAGGGGGAGAAATCGCAGGTGGAGATGAACCACGAGAGACTATGGACTCTGAGAAACAAACTGAGGGTTCTAGAGGGGAAGGGATGGGGGATGGGTTAGCCTGGTGATGGGTATTAAAGAGGGCACATATTGAATGGAGCACTGGGTGTTATGCACAAACAATGAATCATAGAACATTGCATCAAAAACCAATGATGTAATGTACGGTGATTAACATAACATAATAAAATAAAACTAAAAAAAAGAATAGGAGTTCAGATGAACATAGGGGAAGAAAAAAGGGAGAAGCAAACCATAGAACAGACTATTAACTATAGTGGACAAACTGAGGGTTACTGGAGAGGAGGTCGGTGGGGAGATGGGTTAAATAGGTGATGGGTATTAAGAAGGGCACTTGTTGTCATGAGCACTGGGTGTTGTATGTAAGTGATGAATCACTAAATTCTACACCTGAAACTAATATTACACTGTATGTTAACTAACTGGAATTTAAATAAAAACTTGAAAAAAAGTTCAATTTTCAGTGAATTTGTTAAATTATGGATGTTGCATAGAAAAATGATTACTATGGGGAAACATTGATTGGAAACTTTAATTAATTAATATTACAAAATGGTCATTTCTAGATCTTTTAGATGCTCCAATTAAATATTTTTTCAAATGGCAAATAAAATAAACAAAACAGACCTTATTAATTTTTTTTAATTTTTCTAGAGAGATAGCATGCATGCATGTCCTAGCGGAGAGGGGGAGGGACCAAGGGAGTGGGAGAATCTATGCTGCACCTAGAGCTTGACATGGCGCTGATCTCACAACCCCAATATCATGACCTGAGCCAAAATCAAGAGTCAGATGCTTAACTTATTGAGCCACCCATGCACCCCAAAACAGATCTTTAATTCAGAAAGTTGACTATAGCTTATTATCTTTGTGCAATTTGAATAAAATAAGTGCTAGATACTCCTATTACCCAATCTGGGAAATCTCAATCAAAATGATAAAATTAAAACATTTTTCTAAATTTTTGTTTTCTCCGAGTAGTGATCAAAAAAATGAAGAGATCCTTTGAACTGATGTTTTTAAAGCTTAAGTTTGACATGATATATGATAAAATATAGTTTTGACCAAAATATGAATAATTATATTACTCTTAATAAGGTTAGAATGTTGCAAATAATAGCAATTCTTTCCAATCATTGCTTTGGGATAGCTGTGTTAAGCTCAACATTACACTCCATATTACTATATTTAATAATCACAGATCTCTTACCTTATTGACCCCTTGGTAGCATTTTATACAATAACTCCACCAGTCTCCTACCTGAATCATCCCATGTTCTCTAATCATGGTACAAGTAAGCTAGAAATCAATACCTAAGATTATATTACAATCCCCTACATGTTTAAACATTAAAAAAATGCTTTCACTGCTACATAATATACATTATATAGCAGTAAATCACAATGGAAGTAAAAACATTATGAAACTAGAAGGTAATAAGAGGAGAAATCACAATGGAAGTAAAACCATTATGAAACTAGAAGGTAATAAAAATAGTAAATATCATAGTTTATGGGATGAAGTGAAGTCAGTTCTTAGAAATCTTTAGCTTGAGGTACTTATATCAAAAAAGAAGAAAATGAGAATTATCAATGATCAAAGCATCTATCTCAAGAAGTTAAAAGAAAAGAGCACATTAAACCCAGAGAAGAAGGAAGAAATAATAAGGACATAAGCATAAATTAATAAAAATTAAAATTAAAAAAAATTGAGAAAATCACGGGAGTTGGGTATTTGTTAATATTAAAACAAATGATAACCTGAAAATGAAAAAGTGAATAAAGAATATCATGGAATAAAAGAGGAGGCATTATAACATAGCCAACAGAAATTAAAAATATAATAAAGTGAACATCTTTAAATTAATACATTTTAATATCATTAAATAAATTAAAGTGGGACAGATACTGAAGGAACAATAAACTCTTACTTAAATTGATAAAAAAAAGAAATAGAAAAATTAAACAATCTAATCAAAAGAAGATTTAGGCCCAGATATTTAAGGAAAATTAAAAATAATACTAACTTTATTTACACACTTTTGGATAAGGCAAAAAAAAAAAAAAGTAGCACTCCCCAGTTTATTTTATGTGTCCAGCATTAGCTTGATAAAAAAATATGACAAGGAAATTAATGAGCTCTTCTCATTCATAACAGTAATTGGAAAATGCCTAATAAATAATAAAATTAGTCTAATATGTATGTTTTAGAAAGTATAGTATATCAGAACAAAGTTGAATGAATTCCAGGAAATAAAAGGAGCTTTAACATTTTAAAAAATCGGTTTTGTTTATAACACTAAAAAACAAAAAACAAAACATAACAAAAAAACAGCTTTTCTGTGAAATCTGGGTGAGCCTTCGCAGGTTTTGCTTCCCCACTCTAGAAACGGATCACCATGGCGACTGGACAGAAGTTTATGAGAGTGATTCGAGTTTTTGAATTTGGTGGACCATAAGTGCTGAAACTCCAGTCGGATATTGAGGTACCAATTCCAAAAGACCATCAGGTTCTGATCAAAGTCCACGCATGTGGTGTAAACCCAGTGGAAACATATATTCGTTCTGGTACTTACAGCAGAAAACCACTCTTACCCTATATTCCTGGTTCAGATGTGGCTGGCATTTAATAGAAGCCGTTGGAGATAATGTATTCACTTTCAAGAAAGGTGACAGAGTTTTCACTACCAGCGCCATCTCTGGGGGCTAGGCCAAGTATGCTCTCGCCGCAGAACACAGTGTTTACACACTGCCAGAAAAACTGGACTTTCAGCAAGGAGCTGCCATCCATATTCCATATTTTATTGCTTATCGAGCTCTGCTCCACAGTGCCCATGTGAAAGCTGGAGAAAGTGTGCTGGTTCATGGGGCTAGCAGAGGAGTTGGACTAGCAGCATGCCAAATTGCCAGAGCTTATGGCTTAAAGGTTTGGGGCACAGCTGGTCCAGAGGAAGGGCAAAACATTGTTTTGCAAAATGGAGCCCATGAAGTGTTCAATCACAGAGAACTCAATTATATTGATAAAATTAAAAAATCTGTTGGTGAAAAAAGAATTGATATGATCATTGAAATGTTAGCTAATGTAAATCTTAGTAATGATTTGAATCTTCTGTCATATGGAGGACAAGTAATAGTTGTTGGCAGCAGAGGTCCTATCGAAATAAGCCCAAGGGACACCACGGCAAAGGAATCTAGTATAATTGGAGTTGCTCTCTATTCATCAACTAAGGAGGAATTTAGGCAATTTGCAGCGCCCTTCAAGCTGGAATGGAAATTGGTTGGTTGAGACCTGTAATAGGTTCTCAGTACTCACTGGAGAAGGTGGCCCAGGCTCACGAAAATATCATCCATAACAGTGGGGCTAGTGGGAAAATGATTCTTCTCTTAGAATGATTAATTCTTTCATGTATTTCCTATGCAGTTAGAGATTTCCTCTCCCAGGTTTACTTACACTACCTTTGCTCTAATCAGCATTCATTTGATTCAGTGAGTTTCTTATATTAAAAAACAAGATTTGTCTTCAGAGATTTGGGCATTGGAGTACAATTTATTTTATAGCTCACAATATTCTTTATGCCTCCCACCTACCTCTATTAAAGGAGTCATCATAGTGGGAAATAGAATGTCAGTAGTCATTTGGCATTGGGTGCATTACAGAAATTCCTGGTACTTGATCATTAATTCCATACCTTTGGCTAAAACAAGCTAATTCAAAATAAGGCTGTGTGATTTCCAAGCCTACTTGTCCTTGTAAAGGTTCTTTAGTATCTGATTAGCTCAGAACTGTATTGGACTCTGAAGATTTTTTGGACTAAATAAGTCCCCTTTTCTAAGCTAATCTCATCTGGATCTACAAGTCTCTTGCAAGGGCAAGATAAACAATGTCCAGAGAAATTTGTTTTTTAACAAATACTTTTCCACTATTTCCCCAATATTAGAACATCCACTGTGTTGATGGTTGATTACTCATTATCCATATATTCTTTTTTTTTAATTGTACATTTAGTGGCACCTTTTTTTAAAATTTTATTTTGTTATGTTGTGTTAATCACCATACATTACATCATTGGTTTTTGATGTAGTGTTCCATGGTTCATTGTTTGTGTGTAACACCCAGTGTTCCATTCAATGGGTGCCCTCTTTAATGCCCATCACCGGACTGACCTGTCCCCCCGCCCCCCTCCCCTCTGGAACCCTCAGTTTGTTTCTCGGAGTCCATGGTCTCTCGTAGTTCGTCTCCCCCTCTGATTTCCGCCCCCTTCATTATCCGTATATTCTGTGAAGAGAGCAGCCTTATTTTTGGTATAATATGATAGGTAGGTACATAGTCTACCGATAGATACTTCCTGATGATTTGATTTTCAAAATAGATTTAGAATTATCAGTGTGATGGGAGTCTTATGTCTTTATTTAAATTACTAAACAAATTTGACATGTTAAGAGTGATCTGCTTTTGTCTTCATTACATGATAACCTGCAGTAAATTCTGTAGAAAAATAAAACCTGTGTTTATCTATTTGGTCTTTATATAGTACTTGCCTTACATCTCTTTTACGTAGTTCCTAACGGTTAATTTCTAACAGTGTTCTGTGCTGGAAGTCCTTATCGAAACTAAATAAAGGGATGCTTACTTAGAAAAAAACATTAAAAATCATATGTTTAAAAATATTTAATCAATTTCAATGTCCATTCCTGACAAAAAGTTGCAGAAATTAGTGATCAAGTAAAAAAACTTCCTTAATCTGATAAAATTCCTCTACAAAAATGTCTATAGTAAATATGGTTAATGGTAAAATGTTGAACACATTGTTTTTGAGAATGGGTCCATGACAAAGATTCCTGGTATGATGATTTACATTCAGTATTTTATCCAAATGTCCTAGAAGTACAGTAAATCCACAAAATTAAATAAAAGGAGTAATAAGAATGAAAGAAATTAAACTACTTTTATTCACAGATAATGTGAATATATATTAAAATCCAAAGGAATCTGGAAGTAAACTTTTAGAATAAATAAGTGAATTTGAAAAAGACTGCTTATGTAATTTAATTATAAAGCTAATTTTATTTTTATTTATAAGAAAAGGGAAAATAAAAGTTTAAGTGTTATCACAAATAGTATCAAGAAATATCAGACTTAGAAATGAATTTTATTAAAAATACACAAGACCCGAGATTCCAGGTGGCTCATTCAGTTGGGCTTACAATTCTTGATTTTGGTTCACGTCATGATCTTGGGGTCGTGAGACTGAGCCTTGTGTTACCCTCTGCACTCAACGGGAGTCTGCTTGAGATTCTCTCCCTCTGCCCCCACCCCCTCTCTAAAAATAAATAAATAAATCTAAAAATACAAACATACACACGCACAAGACCACTACAGAGAAAACATAAAATATTGAAAGCAAGAAAAACTTAAATAACTAGGGGTATGTACTATATCTATGAATAGAGAGCATCAAAATTGATCTTTGGGAACAAAACAAACAAAGAAAAAAAAAGACAAATGACAAAACAGACTCAATTATAGAGAACAAACTGATGGTTATCAGAGGGGAGGTAAGTGGGGGGACGGGTAAAAGAGGTGATGTGGATTAAGGGTGCACTTATCATGATCAGCACTGAGTAATGTATAGAATTGCTGAGTTACTATGTCATACACCCAAAACTAATATAACACTGTATGTTAAGTATACTGGAATTAAAATTTTAAAAATTGACCTTTGAAATAAATGATATCCTAGTCAAAATCCTAGGTGAGCTTTTGTAGAAATTGATAAACCGTTTTTAAAATTTATATGAACTGTATTAGACCAAGAATAGCCAAGTAACTGAAGCAAACAAGAATCACGTATATGAAAATACTTCTAAAAAATTAGATACTGTGAAACTTTAAGCAATTATAGGAGCAATGGTAAGCATTTGATTATAAATTTTCTTTGGATTTTTTTTTAAGATTTTATTTATTTATTTGACAGAGAGATAGAGAGAGAGCACAAGTAGGTAGAGAGGCAGGCAGAGAGAGAGGGAGAAGGCTGAGCGGGTGAGCCCGACACAGCGCTCGATCCCAGGACCCTGGGATCATGACCTGAGCCGAAGGCAGACGCTTAACTGACTGAGCCACTCAGGCACCCCATGCTATTGGATTTTTTAAATTAGGAAAAATATATTGGAGGGTATTTCAGTGGTACTATAATCAAATGAGAGATTTTGTTTAAAAAGACAATGAAATTTTCAGAATTAGAAGCTAAATAAGAGAAACCTCTCCACACTCTCAAATATATATATATGTATATATATATATATATGTTTTTTGTATATATATTTGTATGTATGTTTTGTCATATACTTTTTTAAAGATTTTATTTATTTGAAAGAAAGAGAGATAGCATGAGTGGGGGAGGGGCAGAGGGAGAGAATCTTCAAGCCGACTTCCCACTGAGTATGGATCCCCACATGGGGCTCCATCCCACCACCCATGAGATCATGACCTGAGCTGAAACCAAGAGTTGGATGCTTAACCGACTGAGCCACCCAGGTGCCCCTGTTTTGTTTTTAACAATACATCCCATGTGCCAACTGAGCAAGCTAGTGATATACTGGGAATTTAATTATATACTATTTTCATAGTTTGGATTGTAATATGAGGATCCCATTTTGCCATTTAAATCTCTAATATGACTTAAAGCTATTTCATGATGACATGATGTACACAAACACACATACTCACAGGTCCTATTAGTATCTCCATGATATTGCTGGCAGAAGAGTATATTTGTCTAGTATCTCAACAAAAACCATGCAACAAATATGTTTCATTGATTTAGGTGATCTGTGAAGAGAAATTAAATGAAACTACTATTAGTGATACATTCTCACATTTTATATGCATTTATATTTAAATGTCAATTCCCTCTAGCAAGAGACTATCAAGACCACACCTGTAGTCAAAAAAGTAGATTGGTTGGCTCATTGCAATAAAGGAGAACATACTTTTGGACTTGTGTTAAATGGTTTCAGAAAGTATTCTGAAAGCTGGGACTTGGCTCTGGATTAAATATTGTGAGAAGAGAACATAATACCAGTTTTGTTTTGTTTAAGAATTTTTATCGATAGGATTAAAGGAATAAAGTAGAACTAAAGTCATGATTGATAAAATTGCAGTAGTTACCCTTATTAGGAAAAGACCAGGGCAGGGGATTATTTGGCTAATTTTGTAGTATGGACACATGTTTATTTTATCTGTGCTCAGCTTTGATTGCAGAGTCGTTTCAATTTTTATCTTGCTCCCTCATGGTCATAGAGTGGCCTTGTCTGGTGGCGTTCTGTTCTGTAAAATAGCACAGCTTAGCTATGAGGCCAGACTGACTCCACGTAACACGAAGGCATCAGCATTAGCACCCGGCTATATCTCTGGCTCTCAGGGACTGTTTTTCTCTTTCTCACATACTATATCAACTGTTCACTACATCAATATAGTGAGATCATGTTATTAGCTCTATTGTAAGATTAAGCAGTAAAACCTCAGAGACAGGTGTCTGGGTGGTTCAGTTGGTTAAGCGTCAGACTCTTGATGTAGGCTCAGGTCATGATCTCAGGGTCATGAGATCAAGCCCAGGGTGGAGCTCCGCACTCAGCAGGGAGTCTGCTTGAGATTCTCTCCCTCTGCCCCTCCCCTCTCCCCCAAAATAAAAATAAATAAAAATAAAACCTCAGAGAATAATTTGCTTTAAGCGAATGCAGGATTTGTACCCTAACTCTCTGACTCAAAGCATATTCCCTTTCAATCCCTTCACATTGGTCCATAGTAAATGTAATAAACATAAATACCTCTTAAAATGCTCTGTGAAATTCTTTATGATCTTTGTTCTCATATTATCCAGAGTATAATAAGCATGGAACAGAGGAGATGACTAAAGATTAGCAATAAGAACCTAGAAAGAAGATTAATTTAATTACTATGGTAATGGAACTAATGTGAGTTATCTCCTTGGAGAGTTACAGGTAGCGACTACACCAAATGCAGTTGCCACACAGAGGAAACTTTATTTACCACAAATAAGAGATCATGGGAATGATTTCCAAAGCCAGGACTCCTTGAGTGGGAGTGAATGGGTTCCTTTTATTTAGACTTAGGATGAATATTCAGAAAAGGGTTTTGTTGTCACATGTAAAGGGGACATAAGGTTGCAGCAGGCAGGCGTACTTAGAAAATGTGCCAAACATATATCCTACCAGTATGTTGATGAAGCTTCTGCTCCTCCTTAGGTGGAGATTTTAACTTAACATTATAATGAAGCAGAGGTAACTGACACAAGGGGAGGGGGCCATGGGCTTGCTTCCAGAGCCAGTTATAAACTGGATGGGGCCTTGGGCTCCCTACCTCAGGTAAGGAATGCTGGATCTTGCTTATGTTTGAAACAACACTGGGAGAGTTTTACCATTGATTTCTTGTCTCTGATGGGGTTAGCTATTTCCAGGCCCTGTAGAGACTGAGAGCTTTTGCATTCCCTTTGTTTCCTTAGAATCCTTAACTACTGAGGTTTTTGCTTTTCTTTGTAGTTCTGACACCTCCTAGGAAGTTGCACAAGAAGTGTGCTTGAGCAAGTAGGGCAAAGACCACAGAAAGTAGCTGGGGGTCTAAAATGACTTCTCAGGTGTCAATGAAAGTTGTATCTTGTCTTTCTTTTTGGGGGGACCCCTATCTCTTTTTGCTTACAATATTGCTTAAGCAGTAAAAAGAAGTAGCACTACAGTATATATCTATTTAACAAAAGATCTTCATATTTTCTGATCAGTTGTGGATAATGACACCTTATATTATTAGCTGGAGTGAGAGTAGTGAAAGGGTCAAAAGAAGGAAGGAAAGAGGAAAGGGGGGGAGGTCAGGCAGGTGGGTAGGCAAAGAACGGAAGAAAGAAAAAAGTACACATTTTTCCCAGGCACAGCAGTCTGCTAATTTTCATCCATTTATCTTTCACTATTGAAGATCATCATAAATGAGGGATATGTAACAAAATTCTTTTATGTACTGTCTTATACTTCATGTAAATGCATTTCAATTCTCACGTTTTCTTGTCACTTTAGTTTTTTAAACTCACAAACTGTATCAAAGCAAATTTATATCTATTTACTAACAACAGATATTTGTTAAAAAGGTCATTGAAATCAATAGTCTATTGTACTGATTTTTATGTTAAAGTGAGAACAAAATGACTTTATTCTATTTGAGAAATAATGAGATTTTCATGTCATCAAACAGAAATACTTTTAGTCCCAATGGAACCCATTTTGCCCCTGTCTATAAATGAGGACTTTATAAACAGGGCTCAGTTAGAAATGCATGAGCCACTCTAGGTATTTCAAGGTAATTTAATATATTGACATACAACTGAAAGTGTTGAAGAAACAAAGCCAAAGAAGGCAGATACTTGGATTTCATGTTTTTGCTAGCAAGTAGGGAGTGAGACAATAGATACCAAAATAAACTAGAGATGAGTGATTTTTAGGAAATGAAAATCCAGAGGGGCAGCTGTAAAATTTCACATGGAACAATGCTCTTAAGCTGGCTTGCTCCTGCTAGAGAAATAAAAATACCAATACTGTTCCACTTCTGAATTCAAAATACAGCATGAGTCTTGGCTGAGTGGAATCTACTATGGAAACATGCTGGTAGGGATTCCGGAAATGTAGTTCAAAGTCTTACTGCTCTGCAACACACTAGAAAACATAGAACGGGGGAACAACGGTCCTGAGTTGCTGGCAGTTACTATGACATTGCGATTTTCTCAAGACTAAGATAGAAAATCATAAGAAAATTCTATCAACTTCCCAGAGCACCTGGGTGGCTCAGTCGGTTAAGCATCTGCCTTCAGCTTAGGTCATGATCTTGAGGTTCTGGGATCAAGCCTGGCATTGGGCTCCCTGCTCAGCAGGGAGGCTGCTTCTGCCTCTGCCCTTCCCCCTCTTCATGATCTCTCTGTCTCAAACAAATAAATAAAATCTTAAAAAAAAAAGAAAATTCTATTAACTTCCATGGAAGGAAAATTTTAGAGCAGAGGAAATACAGTAAAACTCAAATGCTATCTGGGACCAAGAGTTAGAAAGGAAAGGAATGCAAATAGCAAGAAGGATTTTTTTTTCTTTCTTATTGGATGAATAAAAGGGTTGAAATAGGTGATCATTAATTTTAATTTTTTTTCATGTAATATGTCCTACTCAAACTGTAGTATTGGGAAAAGAAACTAACAGAAAGGCAAGTTTAATCAAAATATATCGTTAAGTATAGTGTTCACTCTGCTCATTAACATCAGTAGTCCTGGGTTCACAGTGATGTTCAAAATAATGATACCAATAGGTTTTACCTGTTACATGTTTACTTTGCTTTAATAAAGGGTAAAGGGCAAACAATAACACAGCACGCATAACGACAGCATGATGCAGCTTTCCAGGCATGACTTCTGCTACTGTCACTCTACCTGGAACATGCAAGAAACCCAAATGATGAAGATGACAGAGCATGATCTATCTTACCTCAAGAATCCATCTGCAATGATTTCTTTTTAGTTTTTATGCATAATCACAGCCCTGTAGCTAGTGACGAAGCCCCTTGGGAGTTTTGTGACTCCTTTCCATTCTCCAAACCTTTGGTGTCACCTCACTATAGGTTGCTTATTACTTGAAACACTCAACAATGAACTATAGATGCTTGGTCTGGCACATGGTCCTTGGCTGGATTCTCATTAATTTTTTAATCTGATATAGATATACTACTAAAACTTCCTTGAGTTAGTATTGCAAGTATTTGAAACTTAATCATAATAATGTATACTTAAGACAAATAAATCATAATAAAAATGCTAATAATCCAAACAATCATATTTTTAAATTTTAATAATTTTTTTCATACCTGATATAATATATTCACATATTTGATACATATAGGAGTAATGATGTTTAAGGTTTTTAAAATATTTTATCCTATAAGAAATATTTTCATGAAAGTCATGCAAATAGCCTTTCAGTTTCACCATTGTATAACTTAGTTTATTTGCATGCAAACTAGAAGCATCATCCCCCATCTGGTGGAAACTCCTCTTAATTATAGGTAAATTGCCTAAGAAATAAACAATCTCCAAGGAGATGACCTTGTTAAAACAAAAGTATTCACTTATGGCGAACTGCAAAAAAGAAGCTATAAAACGTGTAGCATTACATACTGCTGATAATCAAAAGACTTAAGTTATTTATTATTGAGGTCACAACAAAAACTGGAGACTTCTAAAGTACTTTAAGACACTAATATAAGGACATTTTCTAATTTGTGGATTCAAATTAAAATGCGACATGCATTTAACTGTTCTATATTGCTTATATACATAATATTTAAGTAGAAGTAAAGTAGTAATTAAGAAAAATATACCTACACCTTAACAATATTGCATAATTTAACCGTTTTTATCAACATTATTTTTAAATAACACCGCTTTCTACAATTCCCGATTACCTTTGAGTCCAGCACAAGCAGTATAAATTTATTAACCTTTTATTGTGCTTTTCTCTGAACAGCAATTACATTCTAATACAGTATTAGCTTATATCTTTTAGTATATGCGAAAGAAAATTAGTTACACCATTTAAATAGCATTTATTGTAGGGGATTTTTTGAAATATGTAGTGTTTTATAAACTTAAAAATTCTTCCATTTGTTTCAGATTTATATATGTTGCTCTTAAAAAGCCAGTCAGGTTTTATTATTTCAGATGATTGCCGAGTATACCAACCTTTGAGGTTATGACTTCATTTTTACCTTACAGTAATTCTCTTAATGGCTACTAGAATTGATTGCAATAGTAGGCATGCCTTCTATTAATATTATGCAAGAATAAAAGCCGTTCTTGGCAGGTTCCTGAATGGAATTCATCTGTTTAAATATGCATTTTTTGATTACTGTCTAACCTTCTGCAACCTTTAATGTCTATCTTTGCCATTGAAGATTAATCCACCAGTCTATCAGATAAAATAATAATCCAAGTGGATCTGCATTACTTCACCTCACCTATTGAACCAGATGAGACTATATGTTTACTATTTGTAGATAGATATGTCACAATAAATCACCATCCAGTAGGAAAGAAAACCTAGTATAATGTAATACTATGTTTGCAAAATATATGGATTGTCAAATATATTTTATGAATATCCAGAATTTCCCAGACCTACAAAAGGAGAATCTCAAAGAAAATTAACAAAAAGGAATAGCACTATAGTTTCCCTTGATTTATCCATTTGTCCATCCATCCAACCAATAATTTTTAAAGTTCTATTTGTTATCCTATTTATTAATTATGCTGTGCAGAAGATTGGGTATTCGTGAGAAAGATAAGATAGGTGTAATTTTGTTTACCTTTTGTTAAGTATCCGTTTCTATCTATGTATTTCTATAACTATCTCTATCTGGATTATACCTGTATGTAGATACAGATAGATACAGGTGTAGATATCGACATATATCTCCATAGACCATTATTGCCCAGAAGAAAATACAGTTCTGTAAAAAATAAATAATTTTTGATAATGCTATGTATTTTAGAGTGCATATTTGTTGAAAGCATTTAATAAAACTCTTCATAAACTATGCAGAAAATAAATCTGTTTAAAATTTTTGCAGCTCTGTGTTTATTAAGCACTTTTCACCGGGGAATCCTTTTTCATGAAACAAGATGTAACAGAAAACGTGATCTGTGAGGCATGTGGAAAACGCTGTGGCAGAATAGACTGTTAAATCAGTGTATTTTTCTCATGCTGGCAGTGATTTGAAACCAACTTGGAAACAAATGGGAAATGCATGCTCTCTTTTTCATCACTTTCTTCAGTATACAATTATGAGTGATACTTAACGATACTTCATGTTGAAAAGGCAGAGATGTAGAGAGATTTTAAATATACCTGAAAAAATACATTTGAGAAGAGATTTTTAACCTCTACTTTGTCCGTTGTAGGTGATTTGAGTTACATTCTGTGACACTGTGATAGTGTGACATCAGCTCAATGCATGTCTCCTGTTACTGAATTGTGTCCCTCAACATTCATTAATGTAGAAGTCTTAATTCCCAGTGCCTCAGAATATGACTGTATTTGGAGAGAGAATCTTTCAAGAGGTGCTTAAAACAAAGTAAGGTCATATTTGTGGGCCCTGATCCTATGTGACCAATGTCCTTAAACAAAGAGATGAGGACACAGTTGACATAGATTGGGGAATGACCATGGAGGACACAGTTAGAAGGCAGCCATCTGCAAGCCAAAGAGAGATGCCTTAGAAGGAACCAACCCTGTCAACACCTTGATTTGGACTTCTATCTCCCAAAACTGTGAGAAGATAAATCTCTGTTGTTTAAGCCACCCAGTCTATAGTATTTTGTTATGACAGCCCTGGAAAACCAATATACCTACTAAGCATTTTCTTTAGGTCATATGGTCCAATGGGGTCCTCAAACCCAATAGAAGGTAACAATGTGGTGCTGCACTCCCTCTTCACCAGTAAAAATAATCTTAAAGCCCCCTTCTTCTTCCACAGAAGCTGTTGGTGAAACCCATCTTCCTTTCAGTTTTATAGAGTACTTCATGGTCTGTGGTTTCCAAATTAATATGGGATCGTTATCAAAATTAGTTAAGGATTTTTCTCTGATTAACTCTTCAGTTAATCACATTTAATAAAAAAAAGAAATAATCCTTTGCATATTCAGAAGAGTTAGATAAATACTCATTGTTCCTTTCATAAATATAAATTAATAACTCTGGGCATGGAATAATAGCCTTTCTGGTTATATGATCATAAATGTGTAATGTGTAAATTAAAGTTTTAGTGTAATGTTCTATTAATAGAAAATATCTGCTAGAAAATAGAAAATATCAGCAGGTATTTGAAGTCTCAAATACATAGATTAAAAAACTTTAGTTTAAAAAGTGTTGACACGACTTGATATTTATTCTCCTCCTTGCCTAACAGAAATGGATTTATCTCTGTTGTGTACATTAAATATTCCAACAAAGTTTGTCATCTTTAAGACGTTTGCCTAGAATGCTACTCTGTCGCTTGATCCTATCCCTTCTTGCTCCTACTATTCAGAGAGCCCTTTTTAAAACCTTAAATGCCACTGAAGTCAGCAGGTAATGAATCATGTATTACTAATGCCCAAATGCCTGCTTGGAGGCTCATCCATTCAACCTGTGCCCTCTAATGTCTGAACAGAATGCCTCTTGGAATAAAACACCTCAATCCTTAGGCTGCTTCTCAAAAAGAAAATTATTTATGAATCAGAAAGTTTCACATACACTTGTGAACATCAATATTCTTTAATGGCTATAGAAATCGTAGCTCATGTTTTAATAAAACTGTGTGATTTATAACAATGCTGAAGACTCATGGTTTCACTTCCATAATTTATCACTTACAAATTTTAGTACAACTTTAATGCACCACACACACAGAGATGGAAATAATCCTTGGTAAGGAATTACTCTCTAAGATGTATGCAGGTGTGTGCTCCTGTATGTGTTTATCTTTGTCAGAGAGGATTTGGAGGGCAACTTACCTGATTTTGTACTTTTGTGTGGCAGAGACATGAGTATTGTATTATAATAAGATCTACTCCAAATCCTTCTGTCCCTCTATGACAGTGCCTGGAGGAATTTTTAACTGAGCTTTTTTTTTTTTTTTAAGATTTTATTTATTTGTCAGAGAGAAAGAACAAGCAGGGGAGCAGCAGGTAGTGGGAGAGGGAGAAGCAGAGTCCCCGCTGAGCAGGGAGCCCGATGTGGGACTGGATCCCAGGACCCTGGGATCATGACCCAAGCTGAAGGCAGACGCTTAACCAACTGAGCCACCCAGGTGCCCCTTAACTGAGCTTTTAAGAAAGGCATGGTTTAAATTGGACCCTGCTTTGGAATGAGACTTATCTTCATTTCATTGTATAATTAGGTAATTGTGTGTGTGTGTGTGTGTGTGTGTACATATCCATTTACATATATGTTCTGCTTTAAATTTCAGTTTCTCTTTATTTCAGGCAAAGCTTCTAGATTTTCTTTAATGAGGCATCCTCCTTTTTTTTTCAAAACGTCAGAGACATGTTGATCTTTTCCCACATCCATGCTGTTCTTGTCCCTCCTTTCTTAACATTTTTGCTCTCTGCTTTTGAATTTTCTCATACAGTCTTGAACTTGATTCTTGAAGGAAACATTCTGAAACACCCACAAAATTTCCAGCATCATTTACTTCTCAGGAAATATTCTCTTTTTCTCTAATTTATATGTTCTTTGTGTTTCATGTATGTATTGTCTCCCTCAAGGCAGTGATACATATATTTTTTACATCCTGCCTTGGGAATAAATTTCTCATCAGACTCTATGTTGAAAACATAATTCCCAAGAAGAAACTGCCACTTTGAAACTTAATGACCATATTCCTGGGGGTATTTAGGGATCTAACTTTCCTTCACTACATGAGGTCAGTTCTGTAGACTATACATGCTATATTCATTTTGAGTTGGATTGTCCTAGACAAATATTTAACTCAAGCCATTTTTGTGCTGGAGAACTTTTCCAACCTTCATTAAGTTTGTATAAATCACTATCTATCTATACTACTTAATTTCTCAAAAATTGAAATATAAATAAATAAAAACTAAAACAGTGTACATTTTAAATGTTTAAAATGGTTTGTGAGATTAAAATTTCTAGTTTACAGAGATCAGTTTCTATATGTCCCAAGAGTCTTTAAATGTTCATCATATTCTATGACCCAGTAACTCCATTTCTAAGATTTTTCAGAGACAGCAATACTTGTTGAATAGAGGTTTATCCTAGTTCTTTTTATATACACACAAATTGGAATATTGTATTCCTTATATACAATATTTATTTGTGGGAATTTTTAACAAGTTATATATTCATATAATGGTATTTTTACATCTACCATATTTTTTGCTGTCAAATGTTTTTATAACCTGAGAAAACTATCACTTTATAATGTAAAACAAAGGAGTAATATTAAAAATTATTTGTCTGACATGGTCTAAGCTATGCAAAATTTACATAGCAGATAAGCAAAGTAAATATTGAACGTTGGCTATTAGTGAGGGTGTTAAATATATAATTTTATGTTTATTCTTATTAATATACACATTATAAAATGTATATGTTTACAAAATTGGCATCTCTTACATTGGTAACCAGAAAAAAATGGGTTTTTGATTCTGCTGTAAAAATAACTTTTTTAAAAAAGTAAAAAAATTTAAAAAAATTTTAAAAAATCATCATCATGTAGTGTGAACTGTAGTTTAAATTCTCTAACAACTAGATAGTTCATAAATGGCTTTTCAAATATAGCATGAAACAGTCATTATGGGTGATTGGAGTCTAGAAAGCAATGATGGAGATTCTTAAAAGGATATAAGCTAAAAGTCTTACACACACAAAAAAAGCTGAAAGACTTTTTCAAGATTATGTAATTTCATTTTATTTACATATTTGAAGGCATCTGGGTCTGAATGTGGACTGAAAAAGAAAAGATCAAATAAAGCAAATATACAAGGCTTGTGGTAAAGCCATTCAGAAATGTGGAAAGCTGTGCCATTTATTCATCAAATATTTATTAATCACGTCTTTATGTGCTGGCACAGCTAGATATAAAAAGTAAAGATAATTCTGGGGCCCCTGGGTGACTCAGTAGGTTAAGCGTCTGCCCTCAGTTCAGGTCATCATCTCAGAGTCCTGGGATCGAGCCCCACGTCGGGCTCCCTGCTCAGTGGGGAGTTTGCTTCTCCCTCCGCCTCTCCCCCTGCTTGTGCTCTCTTGTAGTCTCTCTCTCTCTGTCAAACAAATAAATTTTAAAAATCTAAAAAAAAAAAAGAGGATAATTCAAGAATAGATTATCCATACCCAAATAATTAAAAGTGGAAGTTCAATAAGAAGTAAACTCTCCCTCCTCCTCCTTTATTTTTAAATATTTTATTTATTTATTTGACGGAGAGAGGGAACACAGGCAGGGGGAGTAGGAGAGGGAGAGGCAGGCTTCCTGCTGAGCAGAGAGCCTGAGGCAGGGCTCGATTCCAGGACTCTGGGATCATGACCTGAGTCGAAGGCAGACGCCTAACTGACTGAGCCACCCAGGCACTCCTCCCTCCTTCTCTTTAAGCTGAAGTAACCATTATGCTCTTCAGAGCCTTTTCTCTTAACGTTGTCTTTTTCGTCTCCGGGACATCATGGCCTGTGGAATGGGAGTAGTGGAGTTGATGTTGAGAGGCAAGTTGGTTGGGCTTTTCTTTGTGTGGACTTGGTCTTGTAAATAAATATTCACATGAAGCCAGACTTAAGCCCTTTTTCCTATAGAATAGTTGTTTTCTGCAGGTTTTCACTGTAGTACATTCACATATCAATCTAGTCCCATGGAGGATGTGATCAGAATCTCTATACTTTAAAATGCTTAAAAGGGGTAATGGCAAATATATTTGCCAGCAGTGAGGTGTGGTGATATTTCATTCTTCACTTCATAGCAAATCAGAGACTTAGGAAAATCTCTTCTTAACCAAAAGCACATGGGGGGGTGGGGGGGAGACAACAAATATATTTGAATACTTTGTGTAATTATTTTTTAACATTTAGCAAAAATTAATGATGATTTGAGAAAGACTGCTTAAAACCTTATGAGTCAAAGGGGGGGGGAATCGGAGGGGGAGACGAACCATGAGAGACGATGGACTCTGAGAAACAAATTGAGGGTTCTAGAGGGGAGGGGGGGGGGGGGGGATGGGTTAGCCTGGTGATGGGTATTAAAGAGGGCACGTTCTGCATTGAGCAGAATGCTCAATGTGTTATACACAAACAATGTGTTTGTGTTATACACAATGAATCATGGAACACTACATCAAAAACTAATGATGTAATGTATGGTGATTAACATAACAATAAAAAAACAAAACAAAACCTTATGAGTTGAGCCTAATAGAGACAGACAGTAGACAGTGTGCTAAACCTACTACTGAAACAAAATTGGTAACATTCTCAAGTTAGAACACAATTACAGGGTGGATCTCACTATCCCAATCTGAACCTTCCAGAGCCTCCTCTCTTCCTGCAAGTCTGTGTTTAGATCTGAGCTTCTTATTATATAACATTGTTTTGATGAACAACTCACAGTGACAGACATCAGTGTTCTTTCTTTAATAAATGATGATCTTATTAATTACATATGTATGTTACAGTGTAAGCATATCCAGAGTATTTAGCATTCTTTTGTAAAAGGAAGAATGTGTTACCTATTAAAATGTAAGAGCACATGAAAGTGCTTGAGACTTGAGAAAGTATTTATTGTCTCTAAAATACAAAATGAAAAGAAAAATGAATAATCAAAATTAAATGTTTAATAATTCTAAACATGTCAACTTCATTAATTTTTAAATTTTATATTTATAAAATTAATTAAGGGGCAGCTGGGTGGCTCAGCCAGTTAAGCATCTTTGGCTCAAATTATGATCTCAGGGTCCTGGGATCAAACCCCACTCCCCCCATGTGGGGTTCCCTGCTCAGCTGGGAGTCTGCTTCTCTCTCTCCCTACCTCTGCCTCCCCCACTTGTGCTTGCTCTCTTTCTCTCTCTCTCTCAAATAAATAGATAAAAATCTTTAAAATAAATAAATTAAATTACAAGAAGTGTGTGGTTTTTGATTTGGCAAGAATTCTCACTTTGCCCAATGCTTTCAGATAAATCAATGCCAATTTTAAATTAAATGAGTTAATTGTTGGCAAAAGAAAATTAACTTGCACAATTATAAAAAACATTTTCAAAGACTTTATATCTAAAATACTATCTTTAATGTATGCTGCTGGTTAGTAAAAGTAAAATATCTTGGACTTCTGGAAAGCACTGAAATGTTACTAGTATCTTTCCATCAATTCTCACTCTATGTAATTTTCTCTGAGTAATGTCAAGAACCTGGAATGTTGAATATACAGTAGCCTTGTGTAAACTTGTCACTGATATATTGTTTATTGGTAAGGAAGAGATGCTACTTGAACATAATAGAAATTGTTCTGAATTAGGAGTACCAGTTTTGCCACCAAATACTATGATTTGAAATGAGGTAACAAATTCTCTAAGCCAATAGATGTTATAAAGAAACTAATACCTCAATGTCTGATTTAATGAGTATGATCAATAAATGTTAACTGTCCTCCCTCAGCTCTTATGCCCACAGTATGTATTTAGAAATGCCCAGCAGTTTCCATGAAGGAGATAGGCAGTGCAGGGAGGGGAGGGACCCTCTACTACTGATTTTTAAGTGTGGGATTAAAAAGGCAAAAGGTATGGAAGGGATTATAATGGAAATCAACAAGCAATCTCCTGCCCCACTTCTTCTCATCCCATCCCTGGGTCACAGAGCTAATCATTTTTAAGTCTTGCTGTTTTTCCCCATCTGGTGATTAGCTCATTTGTGAAATAGCTATTTATCAACTTCAAATATTACCTTTAGATTCTCTGCTTTGATAAATGAGAAGAGATTTCACTTTCCTCCCACTTTCCAAAATAATTACATGGCTATTCTTAGTTTTCCACTGATTACAATTTAAAAAGCAAAAACATTAGTTAAAAAAACAAAAACAAAAAACATTTAACCATCTGTTTCCAATTCCATAGGTATCTTTTGCCTCCTCTTTTGTAAAACGAGGACTTAGCATTCACATGGTTCCCTCTATGTGTCTTCACTTCACCTCCCTATTTCGGGTGGCTATCGTGAAACTATTCATTGCGAAAGTTGTTAACACATAAGTTATATTGAATAACCATTGTTAGGTCTTCTGTAAATTCTTTATAAGGTGACTCAATTTGTATATCAAAAGTTTTTACAGTATCATGATGATGTAAATATTGTTCACTCAAATTGATAATTTATGCTAGAATTATATCTGTAAAAATAACATTTCTTCTATCTCAATGGAGAATATTACTAGCATCACTTTTAATTAGCAATAATCGTGCCTTGGATAAACCTCATTGGCTACGATACTGCCACTGCGCAAAGCTACTAGCATCACTTTTAGATGTATTCTACCATTTCACATCCCAGCTGCCTTTATTATGACTCTGATAACTTTTTACAAGTTGTGGATTAGAAACTATTTTGTCAAATCGCACTCTCCCTGTAGCTGTCCATCAGCTTTGCTCCATCTTTAGATGCACTACACAGGTAGTTTCAGCAGTGTGCTTCCAAGTTTTTCTTGAGTGGAGTGCCTCTTTTGTGACTCTCATGTCTTTTTCTTAATTTCCTTTCATTTTGTTGCAGCCCATTCTCATGGTGGCATGGAATGCAAAAATCTCTGAGTTCTTGTATATCTGAAAATGCCTTTATTATGTCTATTTTCTTAATAATAATAGATATGAGATGCTAGATTAAAATTCATTGTCCTTAGAATTTTGAAGACTTGCTTCAAGTTCTTCCAAAATCCATTATTGCTAATGATTTTTGGAATACTGATTCTTTGCCTTTGATAGTAATCTTTTGTTTGCTTTTTGTTTGATTGTTTATTTTTGTTTTCTTCCTGAAAGCTCTTATAATCTTTTTATATTTCATATTTTAAACTTTAAAGATGTCTTAGTGTGTGTATATGTGTATGTTTAATTCATTAAATTAAGAGCTCAGTGGTCCCCCTTTCTCTGAAAACCTCTCTTCCTGCTATAGAAAGTATTTTCTATATTTTAAGATGATTTTTGTCAATTTCAAATTCTTCTTTCTCTCTTAATAATTTCTGTAAGTTGAATGTTGAGCTAATCCTCCATGTCTCCTACTGTTTCTTTTATGTTCTTCCTCGCTCATCTCCCTCTATTGTTTTTATTTTACATTCTAGAAATTTTTATTGGTTTTATCTCCACCCATTCTATTACATATTTTGTCTTGCCAAATATGTGATTATGTGTGTGTGTGTACACAAGTATAAATACATGCATAACTTTTCCAAGACCTCTTTCCTTTTCACTTGTTTGCTTTATAATAATACCTGCTCTAATTAATAATTTGGCAATAATTACTAATAATTAATAATCTGACACAATTGAAGAACCTTGCATTGAAATTTAGCTTTTTTTATTCAAATTTAGTTTAAAGCCATATTTATTACATTATGATTTATTATTCTGTTATTTATTTCTGACTACAAATACAAAGAGGTCAATGAGTACCAAGCACTGTTTTAGTTCACTATTGGCTATAAAATTTAGAGCAGTCATTTAACTTCTATGTCCCAGTTTCCATAGCTATAAAATAGCCATAATAATCCTTAACCTAATCTTCCAGGCTTGATATTAAAATCAAATGTAAAGCCTCATTAAAGGCATTTCATGCGGTGTAAGTGCAAGATATTATCTCTAGAGAAAGAATCCATGCAGTAGAACTGTTGGAAAATATGAAGAAAAGACATTAATTGACTTCTGGAAAAGAACAGTAGTAAATCACTGATGACTTGTAGACACTTCAAGGGTGAGATCTGACTGGTTATGTTCCAATTGGAACCTGTCTGCAACAAAAATTTGGTAGCCAGTGAAGTAGAAATGTCATCCTATAAATAAAGCTATGTTTCTATATTGTTTAAGCTAGGCATTTCTTTTTTGTGTGTGTGACAAGGACAGTTTGACTCATGATATATAAAAAATAATGGCACCATTGCAGCCTCCCTAAAAAAATAGGAAGAAAAAGAATAGGCAAGTATTACTGAATAATCTCCATTTAGGGCTCTTGTTAACTACTGCAAAATGTGTGGTAGCATAAACTGTAGCTTATTGTTCAGTAAGATCTCTGTGATGTTTTTATTTGGCATTAAAAATTGGACCTGAGGGTACATGATTCCTTTAAAGTCGAGAGTTGTATTTATATAGGTTTTGTGTTATTGTCTTCTAAAAATGTGTTCTGCTAACATCATATATCTTTGCAATGATGATCATCTCACATCACTGCCAACATAACTTACTGAAATGAAAATGTATAAGCTTTGAATGAAGCAATGCTTGACATGTTTGTCCTAGGTTCTTGTTCTTGCTGTTTTTATTACTGGTTTGCAATAAGGATTAAAACCTTGGACTCTGAATTCCATGTTTTTTGAATTCATAACTTGGCTCTGCCACTTACCTGTCTGACCTCAGGCAAATTAGTTCTACAGCTCTCAATGCCTCAATTTCTTATCACTTAAATGGGTAAAATACTAGTTTAATCTTCATAAAGTTTCTATAAGAATTAAACATGTTAATATATGTAATTATAACAGTAGGTATGCATTGCTAGCTGTTAGTATCAGTATTATTATAATTATTACTGTAGGATTCTTAATTCCTAAAATATTTAATTACAGTAAAGGCATAACCTCATATTGAAACTTAAACTAAGGTGTGTGTGACACACAATAAATATATGTAATGTTCATATTTAGATAACTTTTTTAAAAAATCTGTACTAACACTATGTTAATGATATAATAAATGCTATATTTACTACTGCAAGAAAAGAAAATATGTGCCAATCTGTTCAACAGACTTAATCATTCTTCAGCAGATATTCTCTCGGATAAAATTTTGCTTTTTGCTGGGTGTAGTTTTGGAGAAAAAAACATAAGATGGATAAAGGAAATAAGGAACTAAAATTCATTTTTAAATGTTCATTTGCTTAAAGTAGGTAATGCATTAACATGCCTTAACTCTTAAAAGAATAAAAAAAACATGCTTTAACTCTTAAAAGTATAAATGTACATATATTGATATCTCTGGGCAATTTATATCCCCCCAACCCAATTCTCATTACAGAGGTGACAATGTTTCAATCTCTTATGTGTATTTCCAAAGATATTTTAAGGATATATAAACAAATGCATTTTTCCTTCCTTTTTACCAGTGCAAGCATAGTTAACACATTCTTTCCTCCTTATCTTTTTTCCACCAAAAATCTATATTGTGTGTTGAAGTCTATATCAGTACATAATAAACTTCTAAACTTTATTAATGACTTATGCAGGCTTCATTGGATAGATGTACCTGACTAATCTCACCAGGCCACAGCTGAGGGACAGTTTTGTTGTGAACGTACTTGCTGTTATAAAAGTGCTGAATAAATAATATTTGTACAATTTAAATTAGTTGGTATATATATATAGTATACTGCATGATCATTTTTAAGAAAAGGAATTGCTATAAGGTTAATGCATGCCAATTAATTTTTAAAGAAATTTTAGTTTTAAATTTATTTTTGAAAGTTAATATAGGTATATAGCATACAACTCAAAGGAAAAAATGAATGGTAAAAATAAGACTATCTCATACTACTTTCATATTCACCCAGTTCCTCAAACTGGAGATAATTAGTCTCATCTGCTTTATGTATATTCTTCCAGAGATACATGATGCATATATGTGCATGTAGAAGAATTTCTCTTTCTCAGGTGGGCTTTTGTCTTCTATAGCATAACAGTTTATAGCTTCAGAAGATTCTTGCCTAGACGTTTGTATAAACATAGATACCAGGCTAGAGTGTAAATATTCATATTAGGAGCACACTATGTATATTGCCTTATCACTCAGTCTCAGCCTTTGATCTTATCAGAAAAAGTGATGTTTTCTGGGACTTTCACTATAGTTTATTATTTTCCCTGGATGAAAGAATAGTGATGAATTCTGTACATGGCTCTGTCCTTGACCAAGGATTTGCAAACCTACTACCGTCTGCCTCTACACTTGGGACACAGTATGCATTCTAGGATTCCTCTTTACTATCTTCCGAAAAATTACTTTCACTTCTCTCTTAAATCTTTTATTTCCTGTGCCTCAGCCATTCTCTTAGTTCTCTCTCTGTTGTATCACATCCTTCAGTAGCTTCCTAAAGAAACGTTATGGGGGTGGTTAGTTTTTAATCCTCTATATTAAAACACCCCTTTAGCTTATTCTCTCACCTAATTTTTCAGATATAGAATTCTTAGTTTAAAATATGAAGCAATTTTTCAATTTTCTTTTTGATTGCCCATGTTCCTAATGAAAAAAATATGTCCTGATTCCTTATTCTTTGTATATGATAACTTTTGTTACTCTCCCTCATGGCAACTTATGGGATCTTCTTTTATGCCTCTACTGTTCTAAAATATCAGAATGCCTTGCTGCTATGGATCAGCCACCCTATTGGGTACTTGGAAAGTCCTAGTAATTGATTTTGATTCCCTCTAATACTAGGAAATGATCTTAAATTGCATTGCATTATATTATACTATATTACACATGTTATGTATAATACATATAGCGATATAATGTATATAGTTTATAATGTAACATTTGTAAATCAGCATGTAAGTTATTTTTTTTAACAACATGAACAAGAATACTATCAAAGAGTGCTTGTCAGTTCAGGAAATTGCATATATGCTACATACAGAGGAATTAGCCCCCTAGTATTGATGCTCTCTAAACAATGGAAATAAGTATTTCTTATATTTTCAAAATATTTTGGCAACAAATGACTAAATTTGACATGCCACATTTTAGCATTAATCTCTCACATACATACACACACACAGATACATATATATAATATATTCTACTATTCTTTATTGTGGAGACTATTCTAGCGAATATAATTATTGGTAGGTAACCATAGTTTTTTAAAAGAGGAATTAATTTAAGTTCCAAATGTCAAAGTTTGCTAACACCTTATTCTTAAAACAGAAATTTATATTATTTTCTTAAATATTTTATAAGATAGCTTTTCCTTTTCTATGCTTAAGAAAATATATAGGTTTATTTTTTATTTTTCTTAAAGATTTTATTTATTTATTCATGAGAGAGAGAGAGAGAGGCACAGGGAGAAGCAGGCTCCCAAGGAGCAGGGAGCCCAATGCGGGACTCGATCCCAGGACCCTGGGATCATGACCTGAGCTGAAGGCAGACGCTTAACCATCTGAGCCACCCAGGCGCCCAAGAAAATATATAGGTTTAAAGCAAATAGAGACAGCATGTATTTATAATTGATAATTCCTATGTGGATTTAATATACAAATGCAGATTTATAAAATCATAACAGTAATAGCTATTGCCGATAATAAATATGTAAGTATTCATTTTGGATTTTCAAACCTTTATTTCCCCAGATCACCTTCTTACCATAACAAAAGTGTTCAGTGCACAAATAGTATGACTGAATGTATGTGATATTAACAATAAGAACATTCCATCAAGTGCTATATTACACTGAGGAGTAGAAATAGAATTCTACTAATAGTTTCCCTTATTGAACAAAATGTTCAATGTTATCATTATATTACATCTAGTTATATTTGAAACATATATTTATTTTCATTTTAAGAAGCTGAAACACTTAAAATTGCATTACATATTTTTTATTATTGGAATAATTTGAGAACTAGCATTGGCATTATGCTAAGTTATTATTAAAGATTTGTGTTGTTTCTCTTTGTTTTCAGCATGCAGTGACCTGGAATTCAGGGAAGTGGCAAACAGATTGCGAGACTGGTTCAAGGCCCTTCATGAAAGTGGAAGCCAAAACAAGAAGACAAAAGCACTACTGAGGCCCGAGAGAAGCAGTAAGATTTCTAAATTTCATATGTGACCTTGTCTTTGATATGGGACTTTATTTCCAATGAATCATTTAAATCAAAGCACATATTTAAAAAAGTATTCTTTGCTTAGGTGCTGAACAAAAATCAGAACATTGTGACTACTTCCAAACACACTCATAGTATTTTGCAAGGAAATAAAACATTGTGACAACTCTGATTGGTAAAAAAAGAAATATCCCCTCAGAGACAACATTAACTTGCAGTTGGAAAGTGTAGGAATATTTTTCAGTGTTTTGATAGCAGTGGGAAAGAATAAAACAACACAGGAAATAAAGGTAAGATTAGTAGAGTACTTGAGATTTTTACAGACACAATTAAGCTCCCATGCCCCCTCCCCCCAGGTTATCTTTTTCATGATGGCTTTGCAGATATTTCTACTTTGATTCAGCAAAGCCAGGAGACAAAAAAGATGCTTTCAATGACATAGTGCAAATCAAATTCATAAAAAAAGAAGAAAATAAGAGTCATTTGAAGATTATATGATTCTTTTATCATCTGTATAATTTCCTGAGTGTTTTCTAATTCCTTAGAAGTAGAAAATGGCAATGGAAGTAAAGCACTTGTTATGAAAATTTTATGAACTTTTTATTTTATGTTTTTCATGTATGAAAATATTTATTACACATTTAATACATGTATAAGAAAGATATTGAAATATGAGCTTAATTTGGGGAACTTTCAAAGATTGAAGTATTTGCTCTAAAATACAAGAAGAGGTGGTAGAGCAGTAATAAGAAGCAGCATCTTGTAGTTGACAAAGTCCCAAGTGTGTGCCCTTCTTTGCTCATTGAGACACGACCCATTCACTCTACCTTGCAATCCTCAATTACCACTTTCTAACAAAATCACTTCATAGATGGGCACAGTAATCCATAATCTATATTTCCCAAAACACATCATTTCTTTTACTTCTCATCAAGGGAATTTCCACAATCCCAACCTTTTGTATTTATGAATCTTATATATGGTCTTAAATAATTTAATAATTCTTTTTTAATTGAACTAATTCAGCTATCACTGATAGACACAATAGTTATCTTTGAATGTGTGATGACTATGTATATATGTTTCTTCTTATGAACTTCAGAAAGAAATTATAGTACTGTCCCTACCCTTCAGGAGTGTTTCTGAGGTTTGTCTTTGGAATAATTGATGACATTTTTGGCAGATGTTAAATTTTTTGATGCCTTGAGTATAATTAAAATGAATAATCTTACTTAATAGACACAATAGCGTATATTTGTCCCTGTATTCATAAAGCAAACATATCTGGGGTGGGCAAAAGTTTGTTCCAGACCCTTACATATGATCTTTTAAAATTCATATCTACACCCATCCTACCAATTCCCATATTTGAATATTTTTATTTCTTGGTCTCAAATTTCTTCTTTGAACTTGAATTTAGACTAGTGATTTCTCCCATATTTGGAGAGCTTGTAGAACACTGAGCACAGTGCCTGGTTAATTGTACACATTCATAAATATCATTTCCCTTTCTGGGTTCTTCTTTCAAGAAATGAGGCACTCTTAATATAGTAGGTTATTTACAAGAAACCTTAAGTAGTTGAATATCTTTGGAAAGTAAATGAAAAACTGGGCATAGGATTATTTATACTACTTGAAATGGTCAGAGGCCAACTAGAAGTACATTTCCAAAAGGAAATAATCCATTAGAACAGGTAAGACAAGTCACCTCAAGATAAGTGGCTGATTCCCTCAATTCCTCAGATCTGTGTATCATCTGAGTTTTATTTATTTATTTATTTACTTTTATTTGAGAGAGAGAGAATGAGAGAGAGAGAGAGAGGGATGGAACATGAAGGGGGGAGGATGAGGGGGAGAAGCAGACTCCCTGCTGAGCAGGGAGCCCGATGCGGGACTCGATCCCGGGACTCCAGGATCATGACCTGAGCCGAAGGCAGTCACTTAACCAACTGAGCCACCCAGGAGCCCCCTGAGTGAGTTCTTTCCTGACTCCATCATATTTAATTTGTGAATCAACCCACAATATTATATTCCCTGATTTCTTTCTATTTTTATTTTTCCTTCATAGCATTTCTCACTATCTACTATAGTAATAATCTACTTGTTTATTTGGATTATTGTCTCTCTCTCTCTCTCTCTCTCACACACACACACACACACACACACACACACACACACACACTAAATAACTGTGAACTTAATGAAAGCCGAAATCTCTATATATATCACTGTATTATTGGAGTACAGAATAGTTTGGCACATAGTACTCTTAAATAAAAATGAGTGGTATTACTGAATGGAATAAACAAAGAAGCAATCAAAATACTGCATTATCTGGATATACCACAATTTAATCAATCATTTTTCTCCTAAGAGTGATTGTTTATTATTTCCATTATTTTCTCCATGACAACCAATTCTGCAATTGATGGTTATGCTTTTATTTCTAAGAAAGATTCCAAGAAGTGGAAGTGATGGGTCAAAACGCATGCATTTCAAATGATAAATGATAATAGATGTGTCGGGCTGCTTTGCAAAAATCTTAAGGTATTTTTAATTTCTAACAGCAAAACATGAGAGTTAACTTTTGTCCTCATTCTTGGCAGCAAAAATATTACCATTCCTTGGGCGCCTGGGTGGCTCAGTTGGTTAAGCGACTGCCTTCGGCTCAGGTCATGATCCCGGACTCCCGGGATCGAGTCCCGCATCGGGCTCCCTGCTCGGCGGGGAGCCTGCTTCTCCCTGTCACCCTACCCCCTCTCATGTTCTCTCTCTCTCTCATTCTCACTCTCTCACATAAATAAATCTTTAAAAAAAAAATATTACCATACCTTTTAACCTTTCCATTCTGATGAGCATGCTATTATAATTCATTGTTATTCTAATTTTCATTCCCTTTATTAGCAGTGAATTTGAACACAAAGATACTAGTGGGGGGAACTTTTATACAGCAAAACAAAATAAAACGGCTCTTTCAGCTTGGCTACTTTAATAAAATACTAGAGACTAGGTAGATTAAACAATAGACGTTTCTCAAATTATGGAGGCTGGGAAGTCCTACTCATGGCGCTGGCAGATTGGATTCCTGGCGAAGACTATTTTCCTGCTTGTAGACAGACATCTTTTTCCATGGCAGAGTCAGAGAGAGATCTCTCTGGGGTCTCTTCTTATTTAGGCACCAATCCCCTCATGTAGGCTCTACCTTCATGACCTAACTACTTCCTTTTTCAAACGCCATCAAATTGGGGGATAGGACTTCATCATAAGAACTTTGGGAGGATACAATTCAGTACATAGCACAAAACGAAACAGCACACACACACACACACACACACACACACAAACACACACAAAACCACTAGTTATATCAACTTATATGTTCAATTCTAAGAAAGGTATATTGATGTCTTCCATTATAATTGTATTTAATAGTTTCTAATAGTATTTTGAGGAGTTTTTGCTATATGTTTGCTATTCTATTTTTTAGAATGTATAGATTTATTTCTGTTCTCACCATTAATAAATTATGCTCCTTATCAATTTATTTTATGACATTATATTCTATTTACTTCTTTTGTCCACATATTTCACCTAATCTCATAGTAATATTATCACTCCTACATTTAATTTTATTACATTTGCCTAATATACTTGCTAACACTTTATTACCAATTATTCTTTATTATTTAGACCTAAATGTCTTTCTTGTAAGTATCCATAGTTGAGCTTTCAGTTTTCAATATGACAGTGAGAAAACTTTGATTTTTTATAATCAAGTTATAATATTAAAGTCAACATAAAGCACAGAAAAATATTCTGATAAAACACAAAATGTTTGCCATTTAAGAGATTACCCAGGAGACAAAGAAAACCTTATTTTCAAAATTTCTAATTAAGAACAGACCAATAATCCAAGAAAATTTTGTCATCTTAAAAGAGAGACAAAACAAATTTTAGTTTTGCATCTATGTAATATTTGATATTAATTAAAAAATAATCTTATATCATATACCTTTCAAATATTAGTGTGCATTGACCATGACAATATTTTGGGGGATCCTTTTATAATTTTTGTATTTATGTAGATTTTGTTATGCTTTTTTGTAACAATGAGTCATTTTATTTTAGGATAAAACTATGTTTTTAACAAAGACATATCTTACATATCTTGCATATCAAGTTCCTTGTACCATTATTTTTTCTAGTAGAGTATTACTTATATAGATATTACAATTTTAAATTACAGTAATTTTTATTTTACATAGAAAACTATGAGGTAGATATTTTTAAACTCTTCTGCATTAGCATTGTACAGTAATTTTTGAGGAATGTCCATACTGTTTCCACAGTGATGGTAGCAATTTACATTCTTACCAACAGTGTACAAGAGTTCGTTTTGTCTACATCCTCACCAACACTTGTTTCTTGTCTTTTTTTATTTTACCTTACTTACAGGTGTGAGGTGATATCTCATTGTGGTTTTGATTTTCATTTTCTTGATGATGAGTGATGTTGAACATCTTTCATGTGTCTATGGCCATCTGCATGTCTTCTTTGGAAAAAAGAAGACATGTCCTTTGCCCATTTGTTAATCAGGCTGCTTGTTTTATTTGGTGTTGAGTGTATAAGTTCTTTCTATATTTTGGATATTAGCCCCCTACCAGATATGTCATTTGCAAATATCTTCTATTCAACAGAGATCTTCTATCTCTTTGTTGATGATTTCCTTTGCTGTGCAAAAGCTTTTTATTTTGATGTAGTCTCAATAGTTTATTTTTGCCTTTGTTTTCCATGCCTTAGGAGACCTATCTAGAAAATGTCGCTAGGCCAGTATCAGAGAAATTACCACCTATGTTGTCTTATAGGATTTTCAGTTTTCATGTCTTTAATCCATTTTGAGTTTTGTATCTGATGCTAAAAGGTGATCCAGTTTCATTCTGTTGCATGTAGTTGTAGTTTTCCCAGCACTATTTATTTAAGAAATGGTCTTTTTAAAACATTAAATTTATTAGGAGGCTATTTTTTTATTTCTAGAAATTTGAGTATAATATGTAATTTATATAAGCACTTATTTCTAAGCCAATCACAATAGAAATTTCTTTTTTTAAAAGATTTTATTTATTTATTTGACAGAGAGAAACACAGCGGGAAAGGGAACACAAGCAGGGGGAGTGGGAGAGAGAGAAGCAAGCTTCCCGTGAAGCAGGGAGCCCGATGCAGAGCTCTATCCCAGGACCCTGGGATCATGACTTGAGCCAAAGGCAGATGCTTAATGACTGAGCCACCCAGGTGCCCCAACAATAGAAATCTCTCAAGAGATTTTATAATCTAATTTGGTAATAACATCTGAAGATAGGGGAAAACACACACACACATACATCCATGCACACTCATGCATACACATGCACATGTGTAGAGTTTAAAGTTTTGGCATTTTAGTCTTGAGTCATGTACAAGCATAGAAATATAAAACTCACTGTTTTATGTCAAAGAACTGTCTCTCATCCTTGCCTCACATTTACATTTTTATAAAGATTATGTTTATGGAGGATGGGATAAGTTGTGGTTATATAGTTAAAAATAAGAACTGATGCTCTACCAATATTTAGAGAGGATACCTTAACATTGTTTTCATTCCGATGTTCAGTCTTATGGAAACTGTGGATTAAATTTTGCTTGAGGGACTGAGGAGAGTCCAGTTGTCCTTTTGGGCATTTCCAAAGCCCATCTCAGAAGACAAAATGTCCAGCCTGTTTCCAATTAATTCTTTTGGCTTCAGATGGTTGCTCTTGTAGTCTCTGGATCCCTTGAAAGCTCTTGATGGGGCAGAGTCCTAAAGTTTGACTGGTAGCAGGAGGTTGAGGGGCAGGACTAAGAAGAGAAAAGCCTCCATGAATACCAGGGTGAAGACCATGGGATCCAAGGGATGTTAACACTCCAAGTCTCAGCACTATTAAAAAAAAAAAGAAAAGCCAAATAAATGCAAATCTGGACTAGGTGAAGAAAGACTTTGGCATGAGAGAAAAGAAAGAAAAAAGGGGTAAGGGTGTTGAATGAAAACAGATGAAAAGATTTTAGGGAGCTGGAAGGAAGGTTTAAAGTGATAAAACAAAACAAAACAACAAAAGGTGGAGGAAGAACAAGAATTGATGACAAGGCAGAGTTCTTAGATGCACCAGTGTAAGGAGATCCCAAGTTTTGCAAAACTTCATTGTAGTGTCAAATTATCCTTAAATAAATTTTGCCATTTGTAGAGATATTGGAAGGAAATAATGCTAATAAGAGTCCTACACAACAGAAAGAGTCAGGAATTAAATCCCCACTCAAGAAAAGCCAAGAAGACTTAGGTCTAGGAAGATTCTCACTCAAACAAAAACAACAGGGAAAAGCACTGCCTAACAGAATCAGTGTAACTTCTTATAGTACTATAACAGACAAATATCCCACGGCTCTGGGTTAGGAATTGTGACTTACCATGGTTCCCTAGCCAGGAAGGACACAAAGTGTTTGAGAAGCCTCCATGAATACCTGAAGACAGTGGGATCCAAGGGGTATTCAGCACTTCAAGCCACAGCACCATAAAATGTCAAATAAATACAAATCCAGATTAAGTAAAGAAAGACTATTCAAAAAGACTATTGGGGTATGGAAAATGCTTCAACCTCAAGATTTGCAAACATGTCAAATCAAACAAAAAAAGTCTTTTTTTAGGGTTTTATTTAAATTCAAGTTAGTGAACATATAGTATATTATTGGTTTCAGGGGTGGAATTTAGTGATTCATCAATTACATATAACACCCAGCGCTCATTACAAGTGTCTTCCTTAATACCCATCACCCAATTTTCCCAATTCCATTTGTTGACGAGACTGTCTTTTTTTCCATTGGATATTCTTTCCTGCTTTGTCAAAGATTAGTTGACCATGGAGTTGAGGGGCCATTTCTGGGTTCTCTATTCTGTTCTATTGATCTATGTATCTGTTTTTGTGCCAGTACCATATTATTTTGATGGTTACAGCTTGAAGTATGGAATTGTGATGCCCCTAGCTTTGGTTTTCTGTTTCAACATTACTTTAGCTATTCAGGGTTTTTTGTTGTTGTTGTTGTTTCATACAAATGTTAGAATTGTTTGTTCCAGGCTGTGAAAAATGCTGGTGTTATTTTGGGATAATGATTGCATTGAATGTGCAGATAGCTTTGGGTAGGATATACATTTTAACAATATTTGTTCCTCCAATCCATGAGCATGGAATGTTTTTCAATTTATTTATCTCTTTCTCAATTTCTTTCATAAGTGTTCTATAGTTGTCAGAGTACACCTGTTTGGTTAGGTTTACTCTTAGGTATCTTACGGTTATAGGAACAATTGTAAATGGGATTGATTCCTTGGTTTCTCTTTCTGCTGCTTCATTATTGGTGTACAGAAATGCAACAGATTTCTGTGCGTTGATTTTATAGTCTCAGACTTTACTGAATTCTTGTATCAGTTCTGGCAAGTTTTTGGTGGAGTCTTTCAGGTTTTGTACATAGAGTATCATGTCATCAAAAGAAAACTGGAGTAACCATATTTCTATCAGACACTAGATTTTAAACCAAAGACTGTAATAAGAGATGAAGAAGGACACTGTGTCATAATAAAAGGATCTATCCAACAAGAAGATCTAAAAATTGTAAATATTTATGCCCCTAACTTGGGAGTAGCCAAATATATAAATCAATTAATAAGAAACTTAAAGAAATTCATTGATAATAATACAATAATAGTAGGGGAATTTAATACCCCATTCACAGCAATGGGCAGATCATCTAAGTAGAAGATCAACAAGGAAACAAGGGCTTTGAATGACACACTGGATCAGATGGACTTCACAGATATATTCAGAGCATTTCATCCCAAAGCAGCAGAATACACATTCTTTTGAGTGCACATGGAACATTCTCCAGAATAGATCACATACTGGGTCATAAATCAAGCCTCTAATGGTACCGGATTAAGATCATACCATGTATATTTTCAGACCACAACACTATGAAACTTGAAATCAACCATAAGAAAAAATTTGGAAAGATCACAAATACATGGAGGTTAAAGAACATCCTACTAAAGAATGAATGGGTTAACCAGGAAATTAAAGAAAAGTTAAAAAAAATACATGGAAGCAAGTGAAAATGAAAACACTACATTCCAAAACCTTTGGGATGCAGCAAAGGCAGGCCTAAGAGGGCAATATATAGCAATACAGGTCTTCCTCAAGAAACAAGAGAAGTCTCAAACACACAACCTAATCTTACACCTGGAAAAATAACAGCAAATAAATCCTAAGTCTGGCAAGAGAAGGGAAATAACAAAGATTAGAGCAGAAATAAATGATATAGAAATAAAAAAAAATAGAACACATCAATGAAACTAGAAGCTGGTTCTTTGAAAGAATTAACAAAATTGATAAACCCCTGGCCGGACTTATCAAAAAGAAAAAGAAGGGACCCAAATAAATAAAATCATGAATGAAAAAGGAGAAATCACAACATCACAGAAATACAAACAATTATAATAGAATATTATGAGCAATTATATGCCAACAAATTAGGCAATCTGGAAGAAATGGGTAAATTCCTAGAAACATATAAACTAAAAAAGTGAAGCAGGGAGAAATAGAAAATCTGAACAGACTCATAACCAGAAAAGAAATAGAATCAGTATTCAAAAATCTCCCAACAAACGAGAGTCCAGGGCTGGATGGCTTCCTTATGAAATTCTACCAAACATTTTTGATAAGTCCGGCCAGGGGTTTATCCCACATTGGGCTCCCTGCTCAGCAGGGAGTCTGATTCTCCCCTGACCCTCTTCCCTCTTGTGCTCTCTATCTCTCATTCTCTCTCTCTCTCAAATAAATAAATAAAATCTTTAGAAAAAAAGATAAAAATAGAGCTACCCCATGATTCAGCAACTGCACTACTAGAAATTTCTCCAAAGTATACAAAAATAGTGATTCAAAAGGGCCCATGCACCCCAATATTTATAGCAGCAATGTCCACAATAGCCAAACTATGGAAAGAGCCCAGATGTCCATCAACAGATGAATAGATAAAGAAGATGTGGTATATACATGCACACACACACACACACACACACACACACACACACAATGGAATACTACTAAGCCATTAAAAATGAAATCTTGCCATTTGCAACAATGTGGATGGAACTAGAGGATATTATGCTAAGTGAAATAATCAATCAGAGAAAGATAAATACTATATGATTTCACTAATATGTGGAATTTAAGAAACAAAACAGATGATCATAAGGGAAGATAAAGACAGATAAAATAAGATAAAAACAGAGAAGGAGGCAAACCATGAGACTCTTAACTGTAGGGAACAAACCGAAGGTTGCTGGAGGGGAGGGAGGTGGGGTGATGGGGTAATTAGGTGATGGGCATTAAGGAGAGCATTTGATGTAATAAGCACTGGGTGTTACATGCAACTAATGAATCCCTAAATTCTACCCCTGAAAAGTGATAATACACTATATGTTAACTAAATTGAATTTAAAAAAATAAAAATAAAATAAAATAAAATAAAGCATTAATATACATTCTTCTGAAACTGTTCCAAAAAAATAGAAATAGAAAGAACACTTCAAAACTCATTTATGAGGCTAGTGTTACCTTGATCCCAAAACCAAAGATCCCACTAAGAAGAATTACAGACCAACATCTCTGATGAACATGGATACAAAAATTCTCAACAAGATACTACCTAATCGAATCCAACAGTGTATTAAAAGGATTATTCACCACGAACAAGTGGGATTTATTCCTTGGCTGCAGGGGTGGTTTAATATCTGCAGATCAATCGATGTGATATACCACATTAATAAATGAAAGGATAAGAACCATATAATCCTCTCAATAGACACAGAACAAGCATTTGACAAAGTATAGCATCCTTTCTTGATAAAAACCCTCAAGAAAGTAGGGATAGAAGGAACATACCTCAACATCATAAAGTCCACATATGCAAACCCACAGCTAATATCATCCTCAATGGGGAAAAACTGAGAGCTTTTCCCCTAAGGTCAGGAACATGACAGGGATGTCCACTGTCATCACTGTTGTTTGACATAGTACTAGAAATCCTACCCTCACAATCAAACAAAAAGAAATAAAAGTCATCCAAATTGGCAAGGAAGAAGTCAAACTTTCACTCTGCAGAAAAATATTTCTTTTACAGGAAGGAGTAAGCAGGGCCAGCAATACTTTTGTAGATGAGGAGGCTAAATGTGTGAGGTATGCAGGTAGCAAAATTTGGGTAGAAAATATTTCTGTGCTCCGCAGATTTTCAGAACATCAGTTAAGGAGGGGTTTTGTGTATCTTAGTGCTTTAGTCCTTGCTCAAACATGTGGAAAAGCCGAAGTTTAGGGGTCTGGAGGAGAAGAAAAGCATGGCTAAAGTTTGGACAAGCCAAAGTTCAGTGGCTAAGTAATGGGCAGTTGTGAGCACTTGGTCAAATTTTATTCCTAAGTATAAATGACTCATTTATCTACCAAGCAAGAATATGAGACCCTTAATCCTCTTATTTCACTCATAATTTCCATCCTTTTATATCTTTGGACTGTGTTTTGATACATTCCTTGCACTTGATTGTCTAGGCCACTGATAATGATGCTTCACAGTGGCAATTATCTCTACAATTCACCCATAGAATTACTGGGCTGGGAAATTATGTTTTTCAGTCTAGAAAGTATTTTTGTACATTTTTTTAATGTGTGTACTCTAAAATTGTGTGTGTGTGTGTGTGTGTGTGTGTGTGTGTGTGTGTGTTAAATTTAAGTAGATGGTCTCTTCTCTTATTTATTCAACTTAACACGAAATTGATTTTTCTCTCTCTGGCTACTTGAGCCCTTAGTTTGTGGTATTTTCCCTTTGTTTATTCACTAAGCCCCAGTCTATTTGGTGACATCCCTTTATTAGCAATAGTCCCAAATGGGATGGAAAACAGTCTCATACTGGCTTTACCTCAAAGCATTAGAAAGGCCACTGGTTCTGAGCCGTGGAGAAAATTATCTTATTCTTGTATCTCTTAGACTGTCCCAGCCTCCCTTATGAAAATTAGCTCCCAAAATAGTAAGTTGATATTGACCTTCTCCCCAGGAGTCTGTAGTTTTCTGTGAGTCAGGTTATTTTTAGGGTCTCTCACTTCCTATTCTCCACCCTCTATCCACATTCTGTTCTCCATCACACACCTAGCCCACGGGAAGAGAGAGCTCTAGAGCAGTTTGCACCCATTTGTCTTTAGACTGCAACACTAATTTGCCTGAAGAGAGTGATAGTGGATTGAAGTTAATCATGGAGAAGGAGCTTGCTGCATTTGGGTGGTCAGAACACCTTTCTTATGCTTACTCAACCAACTTCAAATTTAAAATAGAAAGAGAAACAAATCTGAAGAAAAATTTAGAGAAGAATTCTTGTTTGTATTTAAATATCAAAATAGTAATGCTAAGGGAAATACATAAGAAAGAACCACAATGTATATTTTTCTGGTTGTGCAAAGAAGAACGCTTAAATACCAATATTTATTATTTAAAAGATATTACTTTTGAGATAGATATTTGGGCTTTTGATGGATCTGTATCTCTAGTGACATTTAAGTTGATGTAATTAAAAAAAATGGTCAATTTGTACTTTACTACCTGGAAATATCATAGTTTACTTTCTATGTTATTAGAATATTTGTGAATAGAATATGTAGTTCTTATAAAATAATTCTCGAGAATTACATCTGTTTGATTTAACTTGTAGACAAACATACAGTAAAAGAGTTAATGAATGAGTTCAAGAGGCAAGTCTGAGTTGGCACAGAAGTGGTTGGCATGCAGGAAGAGAGTGGAGAAGGGATGTTAGCCCATGTCTTCTTTGCCAGTAGTTTCTATCCTTAAATAATCTGAAAAATCCAAAATTCTACTCACTTCATACAAAGACTGAGATATGTGCTACTTCCAACCAAACACACAGAACAACAAAGGCTCATAGGAACAATACAGAAAAATCTGGCTCTTACATATTGTCTAAAAGAAGAGCCAGTGCCAGGGCGCCTGGGTGGCTCAGTCAGTTAAGTGTCTGCCTTCAGCTCAGGTCATGATCCCAGGGTCCTGGGAACAAGTCCTGCGTTGGGCTCCCTGCTCAGTGGGGAGCCTGCTTCTCCCTCTTCCTCTCCTGCTCCCCCTACTTGTGCTCTCTTTCTTTCTTTCTCTCTCTCTCTCTCTCAAATAAATAAATAAAATCTTTGGGGAAAAAAAAAGAAAAGAAGAGCCAGTGTCTTACCAAACATTGTTGAACATGAATGCATATGTTAGGTTGGACCAAATGAAATTACCAATTTCGGAATTACAAAACAATATTCTCAAAGGGTCGACTTAATAAAAATCATCTGAAAATTCACTACTTTACCCTATTTTTACTCATATTAGTCATCTCTTGTATATGTAGGTTAATCTGCCTACTTTGATAGTCTAAATTATTTTCTTTCCCCAAATAATGTAAAACTTTTATCTATTTAATTTTTCTGCAGTGTTATAATGAGCAAAAATACAAATTAAACCACAATATCTTGTGTTTTCCTTTATCATAGTCTCATAAGCCAGCCTCATTATATATGAACTACAGAGCTGCTAATGATCCTGAAGCTGAATACAGAATATATGTTCTCTAGCTTCATTTTTTTTTCCTATTCAGAAGCCAGATTGCTAAAAACAATTAATGCAAATTGCTCTTGTGGCCTAACCATTACTTGCTGACCTCTCTGTGGGTTCTAAGAGGTATTATGGGATCTTGATTAATGCAGTTCCTCATAATAGAGATACTTGCTTCATATTTGCTGTTTTATTTTTATTTTTTGGCCGGGGGCGGGGGAGTCCAAGAACACTTCACCCTGTTCTCTGTACTCTCTCACTTCATTCTGCTTGTTGCTTAAATATCTGGCATCAGAGGTTCTCCCTTCTACAACCTATGAAATCACAGCACCAGCATGAACATTTGCCTGAGCATTATGCTGCTTTTCTTTTCTTTATAGCAAATACATTTATTCCAAATAAGTATAAGTTCTATGAGGCAAGGAGTTTTCTGCTGTGAAGTCTCCAGCTACTAGAAATGGCCCCTGGCACATAATAGGGACTCAGGGACTAAGACTAATAAAGCAGCCTTGTAGTTGCTTTCTCATTGCTGAATGACATGCAGGTTCCAGGAGGACAAATCTTTGACAGTAGGAGGATTGAACAAAAAGAGTCAAGATTTGATGAAACTTAAATGGGAAGATATTCTACTTCTTTTTTAAAAAAATATTTTATTTCTTTATTTGACAGAGAGAGACACAGTGAGAGAGGGAACACAAGCAGGGAGAGTGGGAGAGGGTGAAGCAGGCTCCCCGCGGAGCGGAGAGACCGATGCGGGGCTCGATCCCAGGTCATGACCTGAGCTGAAGGCAGACGCTTCACGACTGAGCCACCCGGGCGCCCCTCTACTTCTTTTTATAAGGCAATGAGCCTTGAATGTGCACTGTGACTTCATAAAAAAGGGGAAACTTGTTAGCCTCATATGCTAGCCATCCAATTAATAGTGTCATACTTTTTACATTAAACATCTTTTTACACTGTCAGAAATATTTTACGGTATGGTGAAAAATAGTAGGGTTTTTTCCTAGAGGTTATTTTAGTAGTTGTGCTCAATTTTCAACACAATAGGATACTAACTTGAGTTTTAAACTGACCAAATTTTATTACAACCATTACATGAAACATTCCCTAAGAAGAATTGATTGTTTATCTGAATATTGGATAGTGTAAATATTTCATAGTTAAATGTCTTCAGTTGACAAGGATCAATAATGTTATAGATTTTTAAGAAATTAAGCAAGCTGGTAAAGTTTGCCAATATTTTTTAACAGCCTATATCTATTTTCCATACAAAATCAAGTTTCTTGGGGTTCCTGGTGGCTCAGTTGGTTAAGCATCAGACTCTTGATCTCAGGTCAGGTCTTAATCTCAGAGTCAGGAGTTCAAGCCCCGCATTGGGCTCCACGATGGACATGGAGACTACTTAAAAAAAAAAAAAAAGTCAAGTTTCTTGGGTATATTTTGTTTGGCTCTATTTTTGGACTATCACTGTCCAATGAGCAATTATTATAGAAAAGCAACCAGATGGTAAAACCTTAAAATGTATTTTATGATGAGAAGGTAAAGGAAATCAAGCTATTTGGCCTCTGATTCTATTATCTTTTTACTTGTTTGAGTCTTTTTTCAATAAGCATATGTCACAATTACATAATGTAATCTGTATACTGGATATATTTTATTTTATTATTTAAATCTCCAAAAATTTAAGAACAGAAATATTGTACACAGTTTTTTTTTTCATAATATGGTTGCATTTGAGTATGGGGGTGGGGGGGTATCCTTCTTTGAAAGAGACATTGTATTAATTTCATTTTTGTCAATTTGGAAAGCTTCAGGACATCAGAATCATATGCAAAAACCTAGGATAACAGTCTAACTCAGATTAAGATAATGTCTCATTTTTTGCTTTCCTAGGTATCAAATGCTCTCCTCAGAGAAAATGACAGAATTACTTAAACCCCCAGGGTAAATGAATACATTTTAATTTCTTACCAAGACATTGCTCACTTTATGTCATGCTATCTTCCCATTGAGAGGAAGATTGAATTTGAAATCAGATGACATAAAAACAATGCCCTTTTTAATGCAATTAGGAGCTTTCTGGGTACAGCCTGGAACTTTATCTTTTGAAAACAAAGATTTGTAAATTTGGTAGATAAATTTTCTTTTCTTATTTCAAGTAGTAAAATGAAAGATCCAGATCATTGCTTATTTTGTTTGTTCTAATTATTGAGACATCTGGCATTTTCTTCTTTAATTTGGTAGAAACAATAACTCTCTCTACATAAAATTTAATTATACACTTTGGTATTACTATGGTATTATTTTAATATTTAGATGTTATAATTTTATGGAAATTTATTTCATATGTAGCTAAATTAATACAATTCTATATAAATTAAAACTGTAACTATAAAATAAAGATGCTAAGTGAATGAATATTGTAATAAAATTGTTTTGTTATAATTGTGTCCTGGGGAATATTCCAGTTGGATTTGTTAGGCACCAAACTTTTGGTGAGCCTCTAGTCTTTAGGAACTATGTATCCAAAAGGATTACAATTAACATTGGAAATTTTGGAATCATTAACAGGTGGTTGCTTCTTACAGCGTGAAATATTGACAAGTTTATTACATTTTGTTTCAACAAAACAAATACATTCATTTCAAAATATAATCATGCAGGGGTGTTCAGAGCATATTTAACCAGTAATTTGAACTATTAGAACCAAGTCAAAAATGAAACACTTTCTTCCCAGACTACAACAAAGAGATCTAAAAAAAAAAAAAAAAAAAACTGTGCAGAAAAATAAAGCATGATATTAATACAAACATTTCATATACAATCGGTCTTTTATAACATAAGCATTATTTCTACTGAATTTTACTCCAAAGCCAGATGAGGAACACTCAAATACCTGGAATGTGTACAAAATAGGTGTCTTAAAAGCCTCAGGACCTGATAATTAAACAAAGGGGGAAAGTATAAATAAAAAGAAATAAAATTGTTCAAAAGGATAACTCTCTGGGGTTATTTAATGTGGATACAAATAGTTCTATACACCACAGCAGTCCTTGGACCATATGCTAGCCAATAAAAAAAGCAGTTAATTTTATGATGATTCCTTTGAGACATTAATGAGGGTTAAATTATTTTAACATATCACAGATAAGAACATATATACAACGTTTTTTTTCTATTTCTTTTTTTTGCATACTGTATATTTTAATTACACATACAATACATGATTGTTTTTTAAAATGACTTGTGAAGGTATATTTAAGAGAGTTAATATCCTTTCATCAACCCAATCCGTTCCTTCCATCATGAAGTAAAAAATTATTAGGAGCTTAATACATTTGGTTTTCCAATCATACTTTATTCTCATACAACATATATTCACATAAAATTTTTTATGTAAATGAGATCATACTATATACAGTATACAGAAGTGTAATTATTATTACTATGCACCCATTATTAACTTTTTAATCCTTTATTGTATTGCAAGTATTTTCTCACTACATCTTCTCTATTTTGATTTCAGAGTTCTTAGTTTGTGTTCCTTAAAAAAGTTCTCTCATAAAAAAAATTGCCCTGGATATCTTCTAATGTATATATTTTTGCATTTGAATCTGTAAGCTATCCACATTCCTTAATGTGAGACAGGATTCTGGCAATAGATCATGTTTCCTCACTGAATTAAAATAATATCTTTGCAATTATTTAATCCATGCTTATGTCTGTATTTTCTGTTTAAGTTCCCTGTATATTTTTTGTTGGTTCTTTCTGTTATTCATTGCTGTTACGATTTTGTTATGTTTTGATATACTTTGTATGATTTCAGTTCTTTCAAATTTTTTATGATCTGTTTTATGGCTCAGAATATGTTTCATATGCACTTCAAAGGAACTAGTATTCTGCTACTATTTGTTAAAGTGTTTTATCAATATAAATCATTTCAAGTTTGTTGATAATGTTGCCCAGATTTTCTAATACCTTACTGTTTTTCTCTCTACTTGTTCTATTGATTATAGAGTAGTGTTGAGGTCTCCAGATAAAATTGGGAATTTGTCTATTCCTCCAGTCAGTTGTTAGTTTTTTTCTCATGAATTTAAAACTTAATTTTAAATACAGATACATTCAGGGTTGTTACTTATTGAAATATTTATCATTAAGCAATGTCTCTTTCTATTGTGGTAACATTCCTTATTCTGAAGTCAAATATATTATTTATTATTTATTATTGTCAGTCTGGCTTTTTTCTCCAGCCTGTTAATTTCAACCTACTATGCCACTTTATTTAAAATGGTTTGCTTGAGAACAATATATAGTTAGAGCTTGGGGTATTTTTTTGTATCTTGATACTTTTTTGTATTTTAATTGATATGCTTAGATTACTTACGTTTAATATAATTAATGATATGGTTTCATTATAATGTACTTTCTTGCTAGGTGTTTTCTCTTTCCATCTCTTCTTTGCCCATTTTTCCTTCTTATGATGCTTTATTTTGGACCAAGTAAGTACTTTTATGATTTCATTTTATTTCTACTTTTGGTTTATTATTTTTACTTCTTTATGAAAGTTTTTTAATGGTTACACTAGGATTTACAAGATACAAATTTAATTTATCGCAATCTACTTTCAAATAATATTTTCCATTTTATATATGTATTAGAAGTACTTACAATTCTCAATTTATCCCATCTTTTGTGCTATTTTTGACATATGTTTTGCTTTAATATATGCTACAAACACATATTGCTAATAACTTTGGATTAGACATTCCATGGTTTTTATTTATTTTTTATTGTAGTCTAACCAACATATCATGCTATATTAGTTCCTAGTTAGACCATACTGATTCAACAATTCTATACATTATTCAGCTCTCACCATGATAAGTGCTCTCACCATCTGTCACTATATAGCATTACAATATTTTTTTAAAGATTTTTATGTATTTGAGAGAGAGAATGAGAGAGAGAGAGCACATGAGTGGGGGGGGGGCAGAGGGAGAAGCAGACTCCCTGCCCAGCAGGGAGCCCGATGCGGGACTCCATCTCAGGACTCCAGGATCATGACCTGAGTCGAAGGCAGCCGCCTAGCCAACTGAGCCACCCAGGCGCCCCAGCATTACAATATTATTGACCATATTCCCTCTGCTGTACTTTTCATCTCTGTGACTTATTTATTTTATAAGTGGAATTTGTATTTCTCAATCCCCTTTATCTATTTCACCCATCCGCCCATCCACCTCCCCTCTGGCAACCACCAGGTCTCTGTATTTAAGAGTTTGTATTTTTTATTTGTTTGTTTCTCAGTATGGAGTTTCCTCAAAAATTTAAAAACAGAAACACCATATGATCTAGCAATTCCACCGCTGGGTATTTACATATAGAAAATGAAAACACTAATTTGAAAAGATATATGCACCCCTATGTTTATTGCAGTATTATTTACAACAGCTAAGAATTGGAAGCAATCCAGTGTCTGTTGATAGATTAATGCATAAAGAAGATATAGGATATATATATATATATATACAATGGAATATTACTCAAATTTTAAAAAGAATGAGATCTTGTCATTTGTGACAACATGTATGGGTCTAGAGGGCATTATGCTAAGTGATATAAGTCAGACAGAGAAAGACAAATGCCATGTGATTTTACTTAATATGTGGAATCTAAAAACCAAAACAAATGAACATAGACATTTAGTTATCTTTAAAAGCTTTTGAAGTAAAAAAAGACAGATTTCATATGCATCTTCTTCTATGATACTTCCAGAATTCTTCAGGGTTTTTTGGTTTGTTTGTTTCTAACAACCCAAATTTCTGCCTAGTATCGTATGTATTCTGCCTAAAGAATTTTTCTTAACATTTCTTATAGTTCGCGTTTGCTTTAAGTAAACTTTCTCCCATTTTTGTTTGCTTAAAGGCATTTCTCCTTTTTTCAAAGATATTTTCTCTGGATAAAGAATTTTTGGTTTAGAGTGCTGTTTTTCTTTCAGCACATTACAGATGTTTTCCCATCCTATTCTGGCTTGTATGACTTCAGTTTAGTAGTCTGTTATCAACCGCTTCTCTGTTCCTCTATAGGAAAATACATTTGCCTCTAGCTGCTTTAAAGATTTCCCTCCTTATTAAATGGTCTTGAGCAGTTTGAGGGTGAGCAGGTGGCTCTGATGTGTGCAGGTTTTGTTCCTTTGTTTACTTTGTTGGTACTTACCCGGTTTGGAGTTAAGATTCTCATCTCTGTGATTTAATGTATTTCATTAATTTTGGAAAATTCTCCATTAAGTCTTGAAATATTTCTTCTACCCTATTTTCTCTCTCTTCTTCTACAATTTCAATTACTTTTCTGTTGGAATGTTTAGTAATGATCTGAAGCTCTTGTATGTTCTGTTTTTCTCCTTACCCTTCTCCCTCCCCTTCTCCTGGAATATCTGTTTCTAATTGTTTCTATCTATAGTTCCAATGCCCATTTTGCCTTTATACTTTAACCTTTAATCTATTATTCATATTAATTTCAAATTATTTCTCTAACAGTCACTACATCTGTCATATCTGAGTTTGATTCTGTTAAGTACTTTGTCTCTTGGCAATTTTTAAAAAATCTTTTCCCTTTTTCATTTGTGTGTCTCTATTTCTTTGCTTAAAATTGGACATATTATATAGGACACTATGGACTGAGATAAATAGTATTTGTGCCTAAAAATAAAGATGCCTCTTTTTCTTTTTTTACTTGGCCTTTAGTATGATGACTTAGTCAGTCTAGTCATATATAGAACTAGGTTTTGGTTTTGGTTTATTATTGTTACCCTCAGTGCATCTCATGGCTTCAAATGCCTTGTGTTGCCTTGTGCTTACTGTGAGGCTGAGTTGCTGTACTCTTTCTCCACATGCTTCTTCATATTTTTCCTTTGCAACTGAGTCTTAGAGAGGATCCTTCACCACGATCTCCCCCCTCCACTATTGGTAGACTTTTGGTACTTGTTACTCAACACTTGGCACCTAGATAGTAGGAGCATTCCTTTGTATTCTTGTTAAGGTATAGCTTAGGCAGGTGATGTGTACCTGGGTCTCAGAGGTGGAATCTTCCCAGAGATCCTGCCCCTCCTTCAGCGCAGGGGTTCCCTAATGATCTGTATCAGGACACTGTCCTGCCTCTTATTCAGAGACAGCTGTTTGTTTGTTTGTCTTTTCCAGTATTCTGGGTGCAGTATATCCTCACCTATATCCACAGGGTGACAGAGTATTCCTCTTTTGCCCAGTAACGTACGGCTTTGTTCCACTAGGAATACTGAAAAAAAGGATATGGTTGGGCATTCATAGCTTTCTCATAGCAGCTTCTGTTTCTTAGGTGGCTTTATTAGCTCTCTGACCCTACCCTAAATCTTTGAAAGCACTTGCTGAGGTTTTTGGTATATGTGCTGCTAAAGCGAGCACTTGCTGAGGCTTGTGGAATAAAATCTGTCAAAAGTTATGGATTCCTCTGCCTTTTGTGGCTTCTAGAAGTTGTTTAATGCCATGCTAACTTCTACTTAGGCTTTAGCAATTCGTTGAAGACTTTAGCCGAATTCTCTTTTCTAGCTTATATAGTGCTCCATGGCTGTCTCAGGGGAGCTGTGCTCACACCACATCTCTTCTTCGAGACAGATGCCTGGTTTTAGATTCTGAGTGATTGCATTGCCCAGAGACGCATAGTCCCTGATGGGTTCCAAATAATTGTGGTTTTGTATATTATTCATATTTTTCTTATTGTTAGGGTAAGAGTAATACTTTTTTCAACTTTCGCCCTAGGTGAAACCAGGGATTCCTTGCCTTCATTGAAAAGATTATTTTCACTGGACGGAGATTTTTTTAAAGTGTATTTAAAATTTTTTTTCTTTCCTCATTTAAAGATACTATTCGACACTTGGACTTTGCAATTAAAGCCTGATGAGATGCCAGGCTTTAACTGAATCACTGTTTAATTATGATATGTCATTTTCTTCCTGCTGATTTCAAGTTTATGTTTAGGTCTTAAGAGTTTGACTAGAAATGGCCTTTTTTGTGTTAATTTTGCTTGATAATTATTGTAATCTTTAATTTGTAAATTTAGACATTTAAGCAAAATTTCTACCATTATTTCCTCAAATTATCATTATTACTACTACTATTATTATTATTATTATTATTATTATTTGCACCATTATCGTTCTTTTCTGGGGCTTCAGTTACATGTGCTGTACTCCATGTATTATCCATCTATTTCCTTAGGCACTGTTCATTTCTTTCCTTGCTTTTCCTCACATTATATCATTGCAACTGATCCATATTCAAGTTAAGTTTTTTTTCTGTGAACTCATTTCTGCTGTTGAATCCATCTAGTGATTTTTTTTTTATGTTTTGTAGGGTGCTTTGTTATTTTGTTGTTGAATTTCCACTTTGTTCTTTCTTACAATTTCTATTTCTCTACTAATAGCTCCTATTGTTGTAATGATTACTAGCATATTTTCTTCTCTTCCTTAAAGATAGCTATTTTAGTTGCTTTAGAATCTTGTCTGCTAATTCCAACAACTAGATCTCATTTCAGATGCATTCTCAATTGGTTGTCTTTTCTTCTAAGAACATGCCCAATTTCCCTGGTGCTTCACGTGTCTCATAATTCTGGATGGTGTTCCAGATGTTATGGATACTAAATTATGGAATGCTTTTTTATGTTATTTTAGTCCAATAAGCAGTTTTAATTTTAGCAAATGATTAATTTTGTTGGAATCAAAATGAAAACTCTATTTCTTGGATTCCAGCTCTAATCTCAATTCAGATGTGTAATCTCTAGTGAAGGTGATTGGAGTCCACAGTGTGCATATGTGATTGCTGGGTCATCATAATCTAAGGAAGGAAGTACCTGGCTCTCTGGATCTTTTCCTGCCTGGATTTCTCTCTTGATTTTCAATGGCTATACACAATTTTCTAATTTTCCAGGCTAGAATGTCTGAATCATTTTTCCACCAGTGTCCCTCCTGCTTTTTTTTTTTTTGAAGATTTTGTTTATTTATTTGCCAGAGAGAGAGAGAGAAAGAGCACAAGCAGGGGGAGCAGCAGCAGAGGGAGAGGGAGAAGCAGGCTCCCCACTGAGCAGGGAGCCCTACATGGGGCTCGATCCCAGGATCCTGGGATCATGACCTGAGCAGAAGGTAGATGCTTAACTGACTGAGTCACCTAGGTACCCTTCCCTCCTGCCTTCTCCCTGCCAACTCTCTTTGCTCCTAGCCTAAATAAAAAAAAAAAAAGGCAAAAATTGAGAATTTACTCCATATAACCTCCCTTTTCAAAATGTGGGCTATCCACCAGAATCTGCCAGTTTCTTAATCACTCTTCAGTTCCTTCCTGTTTTTGTTCTTTTTTAATTATGTACGGAGTTTAATGATTTATGAGTAGGAGCATCAGTCCAGTAAATGTTACTCAGCCATTACTAGAAACAAGAATCTAAAATAACTATTTAAATGACAAGTTGGGGAAAGGAAGGTTGTCTTATCTGTCTTTGAATCTAGAAGACCTAGGAACATAGCATGTATTGAAGCCAGTATGGGCTAAAATGCTACTTTACTTCTAATTACTTACTCATGTGTGCTCCCACTCCTTTCCCAAATCTAGCAGTCTTTTAATTAATTTATTTATTTTTGGTATTATGGTACTTTTTAACAGTTTAAACCTTCATGAGTGAGCACAGTCCTTCTGTCATTTTGAATGTTTTGATATCTACATTTCCTGAGTTTTTGCTTTCATTGAATGGTTTTACATTGTTTTATGTTAATCACAGTTATGCTAATATATTTGCTGACTAAGCAAATGCAGTTAATATCAGCTTGCTATTTCATAAAATTAGGAAGTGAACTGCTTTGTGTCTACTTTTTAGAAGTGGATAACCTCATGTAGCATAAACATTCAGGGAATATTGAGAGATGTTTTTCAGTTATAAAGACAGCATCTGATAGCTTTTGCCTTTCAGAAATTTGTGACACATCTTCAAAGAGAATAGACATCACTAGATGTTTCTTAAGTGATTTTAGATGTTTCCTGAGGATTATGGTGCTCTCCAAAGGATTATAAGAATTGGTGAGTATGGGAGGAAAAAGGGGCAGGATGAGCAAATAGGTTCTACCCATTAGTGAGTACAATGTGGTGGTTTGCACCTAGACTGTTTAATCTAGTACCAGCATAGGATTCAGTCACAAAAGGCAATCATTTATATTGTTTTATTTAGTCACTACAACAACCTTGCGAAGTGGATTTATTCGTCCCTCTTTATAGTTGAAGAAGGTTAAGAGGTAAAAACCTAAAGTCACATAACTAATAAGTGGTAAAGGGATTTGAATATAGATTTTATGGACTCTGAACTTACAAACTTATGTTCTTTGACTCATCATGTAATCTTCCAAAGGATCTCTCAGAATTCAAGTAATATTAAATCAGTTCAAGTATGTAATTCATTTGGATTGTGATAACTGCCTCTGATCTACTTGTACACACAAATAAACACATTTGCACAAAGAAGATAATTTCCTATTTAATTTTGTCTAAAGATTTTAACAATATTTTTAAAAATTACTATTTTTGGCCTTTATAATAATATTTTTGAAGGAATTTTTTGTTTCCTTTTTTGTAAACCTAAATAACTTAATACAGAGTGGGATTGATACACGTATTTAAAGCTTTCTTGAATTAAGTTATATTGATAAACTATACCAACTCTCCAGAGAAAGATTTTTGCTTATTAAATTCCTCCTATGTTAAATTACTTATATTTATTAGTCTTAGTGATAAATGTTGAAAATTTCAAAAATTTGCCCGGTTCTAGTATCTTGAGATTTTATTTTTAAAACCATATTTAAAATATTCATACTTTTCATAATTAACAAAAAATGTTTCTTTTAGTGCCTCTCATTTTTCACAATAAAGATATATGCCTATAAAGATATTTTAAATAGATGATTTTCGTAGATAAACCATTTATTTCCGTGATAATTGTCTATTTCTTTGAAGATTTCCTTATGCTAAATATTCAATAAGTCATGGAATATATAAGTGGTTCAAAAATTCAGGTGGTGCTACATAGTGTTTTTTTTTTTTTCCTTTCCCAAGTGAAGGATAATCTCTTATCTCTCTAGCACTGTTCATGATTATGCATGGGATATTGGTCTTTGTGTTCTAGTGAGTTCTTGAGTGAGTATTGTCTCAGTGTTTCCCTTCCTAGACTCCTTTTTCGAGCTAATAATGAACCATTGTACTGTTTTGGATTATCTTTCCCTAAATGCATTTACTACCTCGAAACAAACTTAAGCCTTTATTGTCCAAAGTTTTTAATGTTATCTAAGATGATAAATTTACTGGCTAGTCTTCCAGGTTTTTTTTTAAATAATAAAAATTTTCTCATTAAACCAGCAGAAAATTCCTCATCTACCTTACCCTTTACATTTTTCCCCCTACATCTAATATCCCTCCAACACAAAGTACTGTTATTTATTTATTTTTTTTTTCATTTTCAAATCTCACCTCTGGTGTTACATCTTTCTACTTTAACTTGCTGACACCTCTTACTCTTTTTTCTGCTCGTGTATAGCACCTACTCTAGAACTCAGCTTTTTATGTTTTATGTTTTTTTTATTGTATATTTGTATGTTCTGTATTTTGTCTTCTTTATATATATATGTGTGTGTGTGTATCCAACCTTTATACCATCTGGTATGTACTTACCACTTAATTCATTTAATCGCCATTTATGAAATACTTTTGAATGCATGCTATCTGCCAAACATTGCCTCAGGCATTTAGGATATAGCAGCGAATAAAAAGACCCCATTTACTTCATGAGCCACTCCTTCTGAATCTCCTTTTCTCATCATTCATCATCTATTTGATAACTAACATTGGTAGTCCCTAAGGCAATTTTTTTCTTCTAGATGTGATAATTAATTTTATGATTTTGTTCATTATCCTATTTAAAATATAAAATAGACACAGATGGTTACCAAAATTGTATTGCTAACACTGATATTCAGAATCCTATATTCAACTTCCCATTAAAATCTTCTCTGAAAGTTTAACAAACATCTCAATCTTAACATGGCCAAAGTCCAATTTAGATGCCCCATATAAATCTGTTTTTGTGTCTTCCTCAAATCAGTAAGGTCATTAAGTTCATTATTTCAGTAGATCAAGCCAATCACCTGAGAGCCATCCTTGAGAAAAAGAATAGAGACAGATGGGAAGATCTCTTAGTAAAAGCCAAAGTCTTTATTGTGAACTGTGTGAGTGAGTAGACCATTAATCCTCATTTTTTACAACTTTTTCCTCATTTATTCAACTCCAGTCATATTTGTTCTTTCTCTTGTACAGTGACATCAAGCACGGTTTGACCTTAGATCCTTTTTGCTTGCTATTTCTTCTACCTGGAATGCTTTTCATCTCCACACCCCAGATTACTCATATCTTCACTTCTTTGATATTTCAGCTAAAACATTCTGCCTTTAGAGACAGTGTGGTAGGAAGAATTCTAAAGATAACACTTCTAAGATCCACATCCCTGGTTACTCAAACAAACACTGGTCTACACTGTGCAGATGTAAGTCATTTGCCCCTAAAATATTGATCCAAAGGAGGATCTAAAAGAGTAAATGCAGCAAAGATGGCAACAGCATTTATGAAAGGGTTTCATTGGAAAGAACTCTACTATGATTTCACTGCTCCTCTAAGAAGATGAGGGTGCTTCCCTTTATTTCAAGTTAAGAGACAGATTTCAATAGAACTACTCTTTTATATATGTGTTTCTATACATGTGGGTAATAGCCTGAATTTCACCAGGAAAGTCTATAAGTCGGAGATAGCCGTGAACTGATTACTTGTTTGGTGTCAAAGCAAAGGAAAGTTACTGCTGCTTTGGAATTGTATTTCTGGACAGGAAGTGAAAAGATATTTACTGTGGACAATATTTGAGTTATATGAGTGAGAAACAACGTAAATTCTTCCCATGAGAGCTGTTTTGCATACTGAGTTAACCCTGACAGAAAAATGGATCACCAGATATCCAGGGACTAAGAGGTGGAGGGCAACCAAAGGAAAGTATTACATATCACATGAAATACAGTTGGATATTCACAATGGGGACCCATGGAACCCCCTTCCCCTCCCAAAAAAAAGGATCTAGGAGAAGAAAAATAGATTTAAAAACCTAATAGGCTTATACAACATAACTACTTTCCTAACTACTCATGAATTTGGTAAGAACCTCTCTGCCCACACTTATGTATCCTTTATCAGTTCACTTCAAAACTGAAGGTCATCATAAAGAAGATGGGAAAGAGGAAAGAGAAGAAAAATAGAGGATTAAGGAAACATCATACTCCCCTTACTTGACTTTGCATCTGAAAAATCCCCAGCTAGGGAGAGGCAGAGTCATTTTGGAATTGTGACCATTACGTGAAATTAGACATTTTAAATGCCAGTTAACCCACATTTGTTGCAGTCTGTTAATAATATAGTAGTTATTAAATAGTAACCTTAAAGGGACAATGCAATTTTTTTGTTACCTGAAGCTGAGCTGAAGAAATTATGGGACCACCTAAGTTTTCCAGAGGAGTTCTTCAGAGAAAACCCACCAATGAACAAATGTATATCAGAAGGAAAAAAAAAAAAGTGGATTCGGATCATATCCTATAAGCACTAACTTGTCCAAGATGTGTGTGTATGTGCATTGTGTAATCAATGTGCTAGTTAAATACAATGTCTGTGTACCTGTGCTTATACTTATGTAGTATAATGACCAGGTGGACTAGTCTTATAGATCATGAATTATGAGTCATGTTGATTAAATATAAGTGAACGAGCACCTGAAGATGACTAGTGTGGACTAAATTTTAAAAAAAGCTGGTAAACAATTTTCTTTTTATTAGGTTATGTTAATCACCATACATTACATCATTAGTTTTTGATGTAGTGTTCCATGATTCATTGTTTGCGTATAACACCCAGTACTCCATTCAGGACATGCCCTTTTTAATACCCATCACCAGGCTAACCCATCCCCCCGCCCCCTCCCCTCTAGAACCCTGAGTTTGTTTCTCAGAGTCCATCGTCTCTCATGGTTCGTTTCCCCCTCCTATTCCCCCCCCCTTCATTTTTCACTTCCTACTATCTTTTTTTTAACATATGATGTATTATTTGTTTCAGAGGTACAGGTCTGTGATTCAACAGTCTTACACAATTCACAGTGCTCACCATAGCACATACCCTCCCCAATGTCTATCACCCAGCCACCTCATCCCTCCCACCCCCCACCACTCCAGCAACCCTCAGTTTGTTTCCTGAAATTAAGAATTCCTCATATCAGTGAGATCATATGATATATGTCTTTCTGATTGACTTATTTCACTCAGCATAATACCCTCCAGTTCCATCCACTTCCGTCGTTGCAAATGGCGAGATTTCATTCCTTTTGATGGCTGCATAATATTCCATTGTATATATATACCACACCTTCTTTATCCATTCATCTGTCGATGGGCATCTTGGCTCTTTCCATTGTTGGGCTATTGTGGACATTGCTGCTATAAACATTGAGGTGCATGTACCCCTTGTGATCCCTACGTTTGTATCTTTGGGGTAAATACCCAGTAGTGAAATTGGTGGTTCGTATGGTAGCTCTATTTTCAACTGTTTGAGGAACCTCCATACTGTTTTCCAGAGTGGCTGCACCAGCTTGCATTCCCGCTAACAGTGTAGGAGGGTTCCCCTTTCTCTGCATCCCTGCCAACATCTATTGTTTCCTGATTTGTTAATTTTAGCCATTCTGACTGGTGTGAGGTGGTATCTCATTGAGGTTTTGATTTGGATTTCCCTGATGCCGAGCAATGTTGAGCACTTTTTCATGTGTCTGTTGGTCGTTTGGATGTCTTCTTTGGAAAAAATGTCTGTTCATGTCTTCTGCCCATTTCTTGATTGGATCATTTGTTCTTTGGGTGTTGAGTTTGATAAATTCTTTATAGATTTTGGATACTAGTCCTTTATCTGATATGTCATTTGCAACTATCTTCTCCCATTCTGTCAGTTGTCTTTTGGTTTTGTTGACTGTTTCTTTTGCTGTGCAAAAGCTTTTGATCTTGATGAAGCCCCAGTAGTTCATTTTTGCCCTTGTTTCCCTTACCTTTGCTGATGTTTCTAGGAAGAAGTTGCTGTGGCTGAGGTCAAAGAGGTTGCTGCCTGTGTTCTCCTTTAGGATTTTGATGGACTCCTGTCTCACATTTAGGTCTTTCAACCATTTGGAGTCTATTTTTGTGTGTGGTGTAAGGAAATGGCCCAGTTTCATTCTGCATGTGGCTGTCCAATTTTCCCAACACCATTTGTTGAAGAGACTGTCTTTTTTCCATTGGACATTCTTTCCTGCTTTGTGGAAGATTAGTTGACCCTAGAGTTGAGGATCCATTTCTGGCTCTCTATTCTGTTCCATTGATCTATGTGTCTGTTTTTGTGCCAGTACCATACTGTTTTGATGATGACAGCTTTGTAATAGAGCTTGAAGTCTGGAATGTTAACAAGACCAATATCTAAGGGACCGGTAAAGGGATAACAAATGATGATGACTGAAAAAATTGAATGAATAAATAGGAGAGATTGTGGTAAAATGTCTTAAGAGTTAAGCATTATCTTCTACAAGCTCAACTGTGATTTATTTTCAACACAATGCAATGTAGTTTTAAATCCTAGAATCTTATTATTGATTGCTTAAAAAAAATCTGTTATAAAAACAGAAGTAATTGGAAAACACTGTGAAAAAAATATTACTTTTTTAGGTAATCTTTTATAGTCATGATAAAAATTTTAGTTTAAATGTTGAAAGTATTTTAAGATAATGACAACTTATTTACAATATAGATAAATTACAAAGGTTTTACTTAAATTTACTTTAAATATCCCAAATATCATTAAAATAAAGAAAGACAAATGCCTTATGGTCTCATTTATATATGAAATCTAAAAAAAAAAAAGACAACAACAACAAAACAAACAAATGAAAAAACCTCACAGCTACAGAGAATAGAGGGGTGGTTCCCAGAGGTGAGAAACTGGCAGGGGTGGGGCATGTAAAAAATGAGTAAATCTGGTCAAAAGGTAAAAACTTCCAGTTATAAGATAAACAATACCTGGGAATGTAATGTACAGAATGTAATGATTCTGGTTAACAATACTGTATTATATATTTGAAGGTTGCTAATAGAGTAGATCTTAAAAGTTCTCATCATAAGAAAAGAATTCTTAACTATGTTAGGTGGTGGGTTAACTAAACTTATTGTGGTAATCATTTTGCAATATATACATATATCAAATCACTGTGCTGTATACCTTGGACTAAAACAATGTTTTAAATCAATTATATGTTTCTCAATAAAACTGGGGGAAAAGGAAGTAAATGAGTTGACCTCTCGTCATTGTAAATGTAGTTCCCATCCTTGTCAATGTATAGATGTAATTTTATGCTTTTTAAGTTGATTGTTTGCATATAATATTCTTTCTACATTGATTTCATCCATTTATTTATTTATTTATTTAAGAATTTATTTATTTATTTGAGAGAGAGAGAAAGTTGCAATAAACAAATAAGTAGCATTACCAATAAATGGTGGTGAGGATGCAAGCAATTGGATCTCTCCTAGATGGCTAAGGGAAATTCAAAATGATGTAGACTCTTTGTTTTCATTGTAGTTGTTTTTATTTTTTTATTTATTTTAATTTAAATTCAATTAACTAACATATAATGTATTATTGGCTTCAGAGGTAGAGGTCAGTGATTTATCAGTCTTATATAATACCCAGTGATCATTATAACACGTGCCTTCCTTAATGTAGACTCTTTGAAAAACAGTTTTATAAAATGAAACATTAACTTACCATATGATCCAGAAATCTCATGTGAAGGTATTTATCCTAGAGAAATTTGTAACATATGCTCACCTAAAACATATATGTGGATATTTATAGCTTTTACTTATAATTACAAAACTGGTGACAACCCAATTGTCCTTCAGCTGGTGAACTGATAAACAAAAGATTGTATATCTATATAGTGAATAAGATACACATTGGTGTTGGGGCTAAATTAATTCCAGAATAAAGGTCTGTTCTATGCCTGCCATACAAAGCTTAAAAGCGATTCTTAAAAGAATCAAGTTGATGCCAGGTTATTTAATTTCATGCCAAAACAAAATAGAACACTGAAAAGAAATACCACAAAATATAGCAACCAATAATTTAAAATTTACAATGTTCAGATCCAATTAAAATTTACAATGTTCAGATCCAATTAAAATTGACCAAGCATGCCAAGAAGTGTAAAAATATCGTCCATAATTTGGAGAAATCATAATCTTGAAAATATACCCAGAAATTACAATGATGATGGGTTTAGTATACATGGATTGTAAAAGTAGGTATTAAAATATTATTAATATGCAAAGTAGTATGAAGGCAAATAAGAATATCAATTACAAGAGAGGATATGAATAAAACATCCAAATAGGATGTCTAAAGATGAAACACACAATAAATGAAATAAAAACATGCTGAATAAGATTAAAAGTACAATGAACAGAGCAGGAAAAAAAGAAAATAAACATGGACCTGAAGATATATGAGAGAAACTATCCAAAAAAAAAGCACATAGAAGAAAACAGAAACTGAAAAAAAAGTCTGTGTGAAACGTGAGGGATAATGTCAAGGGCATTAACATATGACTAATTGATGTCTCCAAAGGATACTAAAAGTGTAAGAGATCAGAAAATTATATGAAGAAATGATAATAACTAAAAGTTTTCTGAATTTTATTAATATTTTAAACCCACACATGCAGAAATACAATAAACATCAAACAACAGAAAAAAAGAAAACCAAGCTAAAGTATACCATAACTAAATTGCTAAATGTCAGCACTGAAAAGCAAATCTTAAAAGCAACCACACACACACACACACACACACACACACACACACACACACACACACACACACAAATTGTTTGGAGGAGCAAAGATCATCATGTCAGCTTGCCTCTCCTCAGACACTATGAAGGCCACAATACAGTAGAACATTTTGAGTATTAAAAGAAAAAAAAATCTCTGGCAGAAACATCTTTCAAAAATTAAGCCAAAAAAAAAAATGTTTTCAGGTGCCTAAGTGGCTCAGTCAGTTAAGCATCTGCCTTCAGCTCAGGTCATGGTCTCAGGATCCTGGGATTGAGTCCAGCATCCGGCTCTCTGCTCAGCAGGGAGTCTGATTCTCCCTCTCATTCTCCCTTTGTACTCTCTCTCTGTTTCAAATAAATAAATAAAATCTTAAAAAACAGTTTTTTCCTTAAGGATTTTGGTGGTTTCCTGTCTCACTTTTAGGTCTTTCATCCATTTTGAGTCTATTTTTGTGTATGGTGTAAGGAAATGGTCCAGTTTTATTCTTCTGCATGTGGCTGTCCAGTTTTCCCAACACCATTTGTTGAAGAGACTGTCTTTTTTCCATAGGATATTCTTTCCGCTTTGTCAAAGATCAGCTGACCATAGAGTTGAGGGTCCATTTCTGGGCTCTCTTTTCTGTTCCATTGATCTATGTGTCTGTTTTGTGCCAGTACCATACTGTCTTGATGATGACAGCTTTGTAATAGTACTTAAAGTCCAGAATTGTGATGCTTCCAGCTTTGCTTTTCTTTTTCAACATTCTTCTGGCTATTCGGGATCTTTATTGGTTCCATACATATTTTAAGATTATTTGTTCCATTTCTGTGAAAAAAGTTGATGGTATTTTGATAGGGATTACATTAAATATGTAGATTGCTCTAGGTAGAATAGACATTTTCACAATATTTGTTCTTCCAATCCATGAGTATGGAACATTTTTCCATTTCTTTGTGTCTTCCTTAATTTCTTTTATGAGTATTCTATAGTTTTCTGAGTACAGATCCTTTGCCTCTTTGGTTAGATTTATTCCTAGGTATCTTATGGTTTTGGGTGCAATTATAAATGGGATCGACTCCTTAATTTCTCTTTCTTCTATTTCGTTGTATAGAAATGCAACTGACTTCTGCGCATTGATTTTATATCCTGCCACTTTACTGAATTCCTGTATAAGTTCTAGCATTTGTGGGATGGAGTCTTTTGGGTTTTCCACATAACGTATCATATCATCTGCAAAAAGTGAGAGTTTCACTTGTTCTTTGCCAGTTAGGATGCATTTTATTTCTTTTTGTTGTCTGATTGCTGAGGTTATGATATCTAGTATATGTTGAACAGCAGTGGTGATAGTGGACATCCCTGCCATGTTCCTGACCTTAGGGGAAAAGCTCTCAGTTTTTCCCCATCAAGAATAATATTTGATGGGCGCCTGGGTGGTTCAGTTGGTTAAGCGACTGCCTTCGGCTCAGGTCATGATCCCAGAGTCCTGGGATTGAGTCCCATATCAGGCTCCCTGTCCAGCAGGGAGTCTGCTTCTCCCTCTGACCCTCTTCCCTCTCATGCTGTCTATCTCTCATTCTCTCTCTCTCAAATAAATAAATAAAATCTTTAAAAAAAAAAGAATGATATTTGCTGTGGGTTTTTCATAGATGGCTTTTATGATGTTGAGGTATGTACCTTATTTCCCTGCACAGTGAAGAGTTTTAATCAAGAAAGGATGCTGTACTTTGTCAAATGTTTTTTCTGCATCTTTTGAGAGGATCCTATGGTTCTTCTTTCTTTTATTAATGTAGTGTTTCACATTGATTGATTTGAGGATGTTGAACCAGCCTTGCAGCCCAGGGATAAATCCCACTTGGTCGTGATGAATAATCCATTTAATGTACTGTTGGAGCCTAATGGCTAATATTTTGGTGAGAATTTTTGAATCCATATTCATCAGGGATATTGGTCTGTAATTCTCCTTTTTGGGGGTCTTTGTCTGGTTTTTGGATCAAGATAATCCTGGCCTCATGAAATGAATTTGGAAGTTTTCTTTCCATTTCTATTTTTTGAAACAGTTTCAGAAGAATAGGTATTAATTCTTCTTTAAATGTTTGGTAGAATTCCCCTGGGAAGCCATCTGGCCCTGGGCTCTTGTTTGTTGGGAGATTTTTGATGACTGCTTCAATTTCCTTATGGTTATGGATCTGTTCAGGTTTTCTATTTTTCCTGGTTCAGTTTTGGTAGTTGATACATCTCTAGGAATGCATCCATTTCTTCCAGATTGTCTAATTTGTTGGCATATAGTTGCTCATAATAAGTTCTTATAATTGTTTGTATTTTTCTGTGTTTGTTATTATCTCTCCTCTTTCATTCAGGATTTTATTTATTTGGGTCCTTTCTCTTTTCTTTTTGATAAGTCTGGCCAAGGGGTTATCAATTTTATTAATTCTTTCAAAGAACCAGCTCCTAGTTTTGTTGATTTATTCTACTGTTCTTTTGGTCTCTATTTCATTGATTTCTGCCCTGAACTTTATTATTTCTCTTCTCCTGCTGGGTTTAGGCTTTATTTGCTGTTCTTTCTCTAGTTCCTTTAAGTGTAGAGTTAGGTTATATATTTGAGATCTTTCTTGTTTCTTGAGAAAGGCTTGTATGGCTATGTACTTCCTTCTTAGGATTGCCTTTGCTGCATCCCAAAGGTTTTCCATGAATTTTTCAAAATCTTCTTTAATTTTTTGGTTGACTTATTCATTCTTTATTAGGATGTTCTTTAGCCTCCATGTATTTGAGTTCTTTCCAACTTTCCTCCACAACCTCTTCAACCTCAGCCACACCAACTTCTTCCTAGACACATTGTCAAAAGCAAGGGAAGCAAGGGCAAAAATGAACTACTGGGACTTCATCAAGATAAAAAGCTTTTGCATAGCAAAGGAAACAATCAATAAAACCAAAAGACAACCGACAGAAGGGAGAAGATATTTGCAAATGACATATCATTTGTATCCAAAACCTATAAAGAACTTACCAAACTCAACACTTAAGGAGCAAATAATCCAGTCAAGAAATGGGCGGAAGACATTTACAGATATTTCTGCGAAGAAGACAACCAAATGGCCAATGGACTCATGAAACCGTGCTCAACATCACTCTGCATCTGGGAAATATAAATCAAAACCACAATGAGATACTACCTCATACCAGTCAGAATGGCTAAAATTAACAAGTCAGGAAACGACAGATGTTGGGTCGGATAAAGAGAAAGGGGAACCCTCCAACACTGTCGGTGAGAATGCAAACTGGTGCAGCCACTCTGGAAAACAGTATGGAGGTTCCTCAAAAAGTTGAAAATAGAGCTACCCTATGACCCAGCAATTGCACTACTGTTTATTTACCCCAAAGTTACAAATGTAGTGATACAAAGGGACATTGGCATCCCAGTGTTTATAGCAGCAATGTCCACAATAGCCAAACCATGGAAAGAGCCTAGATGTCCATTCACAGATGAATGGATAAAGAAGGTGTGGTATATATATACAATGGGATATTATGCAGCCATCAAAAAATGAAATCTTGCCATTCATTTGCAATGATGTGGATGGAACTGGAGGGTATTATGCTGAGCGAAATAAGTCAATCAGAGAAAGATAAGTATCATATAATCTCACTGATATGAGGAATTTGAGAAACAAGACAGAGGATCATAGGGGAAAGGAGGGAAAAATGAAACGATGAAATCAGAGAAAGAGACAAACCATAAGAGACTCTTAATCTTAGAAAACAAACTGAGGGTTGCTGGAGTGGAGGGGTGTGGGAGGGGTGGGGTGACTGGGTGATGGACATTGGTGAGGGTATGTTGTTGTGGTAAGTGCTGTGTATTGTGTAAGACTGATGAATCACAGACCTGTACCCCTGAAACAAATAATACATTGTATGTTAATAATTAAAAAAAATAGTTTTCAGTAATCCAAAGCTGAGAGATTTCAAGAAATGGTAAAGGAATTTCATGACACAAAAGGTAATGATACCACACAGAAATTTGAATCTACATTTAGGAATGTAGAAAGCCAGAAATATGTAACATGGGGGTAAATATATTTGACAACATAAGAAATCTGTTTTTAGTCTCTGCTTCCTGGTCCTGACATGGAGCTCCTAAACTCTTGTAAAATTTCCTGGGTGATGAGGATGATAGGAGCATCTTACATAGAGTGCCTATATCCCTCGGAATTCCTGGGTGATTTGAACATCTTTTGTCCTAATGAGGTGACACTTGGTGGGCTCCTAGAAAACTTCTTAGGATGATGGCTGGTTACCATAAAGACTAAGCAGTGATTAGAAATTTGGCACTTTCAGCCCCACACTCCATTCTCTGGTGAGGGAAGAGAGGCTGAAGATTGAGTTAATTGATCATGCCTACTTGACAAAGGCTCTATAAAAATCCCTAAGCTAAGAGGTGTGGAAATTTCGCTTCTGAGTTGGTGAATGTATCCATGGGCAGACAGGCTGACACACCACAACTCCAAGGGAACAGAAGCTCCTGCACTTGGGACCCTTCCATATTTTAGCTTATGTACCTCTTCATCTGTCTGTTTATTTCTATTCTTTATAATTTCCTTTATAATAAACTGGCAAACATAATTTCCTTTATAATAAACTGGCAAACATAACACATAAAGTGTTTCCGTAAGTTCTGTGAACTGTTATAAAAAAGTATGGAGCCTAAGGAAAGGGTCCTGGGAACCTCTAATCTGCAGCCAAGTTGGCAGAAGTGTGGATATGCTGGGAATCCACTACTTGCTATTGGTGTCTGCCTGAGGGGGCACTCTTGTGGGACTGAGACTTTAACCTGTTGGATTTGCACTAACTGAATAAAGTAAAAATTGAATTAAATTATAAGGCACTCGGTTGGTTTCCACAGAGTATTGGAGTTTTCAGAAAGTCTCCACAACTCTAAACACATCCTATTTTTCACACCAGTTAACTGAGTTATTATCTTACTGTCACTTGTAATGAATGGAAAATAGCAAATAAAACAACAGCTGGTCTACCGAAATACCTGTTAAAGCTGGTTTAAGCCTGACAAAGAAGAATAGTTGAAAGTAAATTTTTAAATTATGCTTCAAAACACTGACATCTCATGAAATGCTATTTAGGACACAGAGCTTTAGTGGGGCCTGTGGCTTATCCAAAGAAACACACACTTCGATTGTTTGTACCTTGGGTGCACACCCATTCTGTCATCCCTCTATATCTGTGCCCATATAGTGCTCTCTGCTGTCTCCCATTACAGCATATTTGTAATTGTGAAAATTGCCTTGAGGAAAACAGAGAATAGAGTATCTGTGTAAATTACATGATAGTTATCCTTTCTCAGGATACGTATTCCTTGTGAAATACCATAATCACCATGGTTCCACAAAGATACAGAGTGTTAATGATGTTATTATTTATTATGTGTTCATTTTACTTTTGGTAAAATTTCTTTGGATGAAGATGAATCGTATTTCTTTATTAATGGACATTATTATTCAGTAATACCTATATACATCTAAAAAGGCATTCATCATGACAACCTATTTATTAAGAAAAAGTTTGAACATTAAAAAGAATGGAAATGTATCTAATATAAATTACAATAATAAGTGCCATTGAGTGAATGCATAATTAGTACTAGCTGTTTTATATTCTGGTTAATTAATCCTCATAACTACCCTGAAAGGTAGGCATTACCATCCCCACTTTGCTCTGAAATGAATTACCCAAGATGAGTTTAAAGCCTTATTCCAGACTGTTGAGAGGTGCTCTGACAGGAACCAACTATTATGTTCCTTTATATTGCTTGCTGCTAATTGTGGCTTTTAGATTTAGCTAATTATTTTATATCTTTCCCTTTAGGATTTGATACCAGTATTTTGCCAATTTGCAAGGATTCACTTGGTTGGATGTTTAATAGACTTGACACAAACTATGACCTGCTACTGGACCAGTCAGAGCTCGGAAGCATTTACCTTGACAAGAATGAACAGTGTACCAAGGCATTCTTCAATTCTTGTGACACATACAAGGACAGTTTGATATCTAACAATGAATGGTGCTACTGCTTCCAGAGACAGCAAGGTAAAAGATGAGACACCTACTAATGCAGATAGTTGACCTGCATGTCAAATTTTATCTATCTCTTCATGATTTAAAAAAATAGTTCATTTTACCCAATTCATTTTAGTAAATATTTTTCTCATTAGAGTGTTTAATAAAAGAGCAAATAAGCAGCATGTTAAACAATATAACTCTGCTAGGGATACAAAACAGGCTAAACAAGATGAAAAATAGTAATTAATATTTCATATTAATGCACTTCATTATAGTTTTCATTATGAACCACCAAGAAGCACATAGAGATATGAGAACATAGATATTAAAAGTAATCATTAAAATTAATTTGCTATCTGCTTTGCCCATGGTGTAAAATAAATGGTTTTTTTGACACTATACTGGGGAGTTTTAATGTTCTATTTTGTGATCTTATTAAATGAGCTGAATGAACCACCGCATTCACCATAAAGTTATTTTTACTCATTTGATTTTAAAATGACTTAGCCTTTCAAACTTTTAAAAATAACTTAGCTTTGTAAAAATTCACTAGCATAGAAAGTATCTTGATTCTCTGGAAGAGGCAAGATAAGTGGAAGTGTTGGGGTGATGCTAGTTCTTTAGGCATCATTCTTTACTGGGAAATGCACTGTAACATTGAAACCATGCTTACACAATCAATCTAATGGTGATTAGAATTAAGTAGCTAAGAGAACAAGATTCAAAAAGCTCACATTATGATAAAATTTGCTGAAACTAAGGAAACAATAGTATGCATAATTTTGATGCTAATCTTAAAAAACAAACTGGGAATTAGTCTAATGTGATACACCTGCTATTGTTACCTCATTTTAAAATTCTTGATGGCTTAGAGAATGTACAAGCTACATTAAACTGTATTAATTATTCTCAGCTTTTCATATGAAAAACTAACATATGTGTTAGTTTTAATCTTTAGATTAAAGTCTTTAAGACTTTAAATCTTAATTACTTCTCCACATAGTAATAGTTTAGTAACTAGGAATGAAATGATTATCCATAAATTAATTAGCAGTGAGTCAATGGCAGGATCTGTAGAGTAGTTTAACTACTTACAAATTAAACAAAGTATAAAACTTAGATTTTCTTTATTAAAATACTTTGAATCCTACACACACACACACACACACACACTGTTGATTTTACTAACGCATATTTGCTTACTAGGTAATTGCCTTTTCTAAAAACCTACATGTTAGTTTTATTTATTTTTTATTTTATTTTATTTTTTTAAAGATTTTATTTATTTATTCGACAGAGAGAGACACAGTAAGAGAGGGAACACAAGCAGGGGGAGTGGGAGAGGAAGCAGCAGGCTTCCCGCAGAGCAGGGAGCCTGATGCAGGGCTCGATCCCAGGACCTTGGGACCATGACCTCAGTCAAAGGCAGATGCCTAACAACTGAGCCACCCAGGCACCCCGACATGTTAGTTTTAATAACTAGTGTACATTTAAATCATTTAAAAAATAGAAAAGCAAATCCTGGTAAACCACTATAAAAAGATATGTGGTCTTTTTATTATGTTACTTCAGTTAATTATTTTTAGTGTTATGATGGCATGTTTAGTTGTTTATCCATGAACATTTAAAAATATTATGAAAAATTCTGGAAGTTTCTTCCACAGAAATAAATACTTTCATCTTGAAACATTTCTCGATTTTGCAACAATATTTGTAGAACTGATTAAAAGTCCTCAAAGAAAAATTTTGCTTTATATACTTTTCATTCATTAAGTAGTATTTACCCAAAGTGTTAAAATCTTTATAGTCACGTGAAGATCTCTGAATTCATTTAATACATGGCAGAAATAAGCAAGTAAAAGGATTTATACATCTTCCTCAAAGGTTAGGAGAATTTGGCTAATTATGTTTACTACTTTAATATACTAGAAAATGTTACAAAAGCTCTATCAAGGTAACTGACAAGAATAAAAATAAGAATTGGCTCATTAAGTAATTTCATGAAAAAGAATAACCATTTATTTAAAAACATGTTTTCAAATGTTTCACCTTATAAAAGAATGTGTTTTTCCTCATTATTTATTCAATAAAACAACAAATTATTTCGCTGTAATTGGAATAAAATATATTTGCCTATATGTTAGAGTAATATGTATAATATATATAAATATATAATATATAAGTAATAGTTATAGATACATAAATATCTTTGCAAGTGATTTTAAGTGATAGTTGAGATCTTAATTAAACACTCCAAGCATACCTAAGGTAAAGGCCAGACAGAGCTGCCTTATAAATAATAGGAAAAATATTTCAAAATCAAATATTATGTGTATATGAACAGCTGAATCTGTCATGATTTCTCTAGAAATGTTTTTTGTTTTTGTTTTTAAGAGAGAGAGAGAAAGTATGAGCAGGGTGAGTGGCAGAGGGAGGGACAGAGGAAGGAGGAGGAGGAGAATCTTTTTTTTTTAAAGGAAGGACTTTTTTTTTTTAAGATTTTTATTTATTTGACAGAGAGAGAGAGACAGCGAGAGGGGGAACACAAGCAGGGGGAGTGGGAGAGGGAGAAACAGGTTTCCCGCCGAGCAGGGAACCCGATGCGGGGCTCGATCCCAAGACCCTGAGATCATGACCTGAGCGGAAGGCAGACGCTTAGACTGAGCCACCCAGGCGCCCCCAGGGGGAGAATCTTAAGCAATCTCCTTACCTCGTGAGGAGCCTGACAGGGACACAGGGCTCTATCTCATAACCCTGAGACCATGACCTGAGCTGAAATCAAGAGTCAGATGCTTAACCAACTGAGCCTCCCAGGCACCCTTCTCTTGAAATTTTAAAATGTTTCTCCATACATAGCTTGTAGGACTGGTACTCATGTTTATTCTGTGAGGTTATTAATCAAGAGTCAGATTCAAACATACTTGGATTTTCAGGCAATGTCATAGCAAACATATAGAAATATTATTTTTACTTTGCAATAACTAACCCATAGCAATTAGAAAAACTGCTTTCAATATAATATTGAAACTTCAGCTCGAATTTTTCCTCTGGGTTCTAAATATTATATTTAGAGGGCAGTAAATTTTTAAATGTCTAGTCTGTAATCTCATACTATGTAACTTGAATCCTATTACTTTAATACTTAGTATTTAGGAAAAACAAAAAGATAAATTGGATCAATTTCAAAATGAAGTAGAACAATAAGCTAATTATGTAGACTTCAAAAAAATTACTTTTTCTTTTTTTTGAAAGATCAGATTCTTCTTAATTTCTAGAAATTAAAAAAAATCCAAAATGCTAAAAGAATAATTTAACAAATATCCATATACCCATCACCCAGAAATAAAAATTGTCAATATTTTATAATATTAGTGTCAAGATTTTTTTAATTAAAAGCATTATAAAGTTGAAATCTCTTTTGCATTCCATGCGCAGTCCAATCTCCTCTCTCACTCTGCTCTGGTTGGCACCATCAAATCTAGTTTCCAGTCCACTATTTGTACATTTACATGAATACATATGTTTTGATGAACAAGTCACACTATTGTGTTTATTATAAAATATGCATAGGGTGTCATACTGCTTGTACCATTCTGCAACTTGCTTTTCTCCTCCCAAATATCACTGTTTTTTTAAATAAGTTTTTCTTTTTTAATTCCAGTATAGTTAACATATAGTATTATATTAGTTTTAGATGTACAATACAGTGATTCATCAATTCTATACACTACTGAGGGCTCATCATGACAAGTGTACTCTTTAATCCCCACCCCCTATTTTCCCCCATCCTTCCACCCACCTCCCCTCTGGTAATGCTCAGTTTGTTCTCTGTAGTTAAGAGTCTGTTTCTTAGTTTGTCTCCCTCTCTCAAAAAAAAATTATGTTTTCTTCACATTTTAGATTTCCCAAGGAAAAAGACTTGTTGATCTTATAAATTTTAACTATAAAATATATATTAAGCACTTTGTCTCATTTCCTCATTACACTTTGTTACTTGCATGCAAATTTAATAACTGAATATTGTAAAATTGGTGTAATAATTTTTTAAATTATTTGTTAGCTATACCCTGCCTTTTCCCTAAAAAGTTGTAGTATGGGGAAATAGGAACTAGTTTATTGGTTTGCTGTTTCAATAATTTATGATGCATTTTTATATAGCAAGTTTTTAGAAAATGGGTTAAAATACACTGAACTGTTTGAATATTATAAATTAGAAAATATATGTATTATATAAGAATATATATAATTATATATATAGTAATACAAGTCAAGCTATATTGTTTCTATTTAGAATTTTATATTTCTCTGAAAAAATTTTCCTTTAGGTGGTTGATTTTGAGAAAAAAGTCATACTTATTTCTAAATTTATTTTTTAAAAGATGGCATATTAGAAATTATGGTATATTATGTCTTGCTTCCACATTGTATACATACTTAAACTATCTGAATGAAACTAAAAAACCAAAGCCTGTCAGCATTATTCAGTATCAAAATTTATAATAGTATGTCTGATATAACTTGAAAGACCATTGACTTTTTTTAGATTACTTTTTTAGTGTAAAGCTATTTATCTGTATCATAGAGACTTTTAAATGAGGGAAAAACATAATCAGTTAATTGGGCACTAATCCATCAGTGCCCAGCAATGAATTGAATCAAATCAGCAGGACTTACATTGCTGATTTGATTGACCCTCTAAAAGTAAATGGTAGGGGAGCGCCTGGGTGGCTCAGTCGTTAAGCGTCTGCCTTTGGCTCAGGTCATGATCCCAGGGTCCTGGGATCGAGCCCCGCATCGGGCCCTCCGCTCAGCGGGAAGCCTGCCTCTCCCTCTCCCCTCCCCGTCCCCGTGCTCCGTCTCTCCCCGTCAAATAAATAAAATCCTTAAAAAAAAAAGTAAATGGTAAGAACCATTTTTCATCATATAAATATTTCAATCATTCTTTTTTTCATCCAATTTGGTCTCTCTGCAGAAAATCAAGATAATCTAATATCAGTAATTAGGAAAGCCATTTTCTTTTTTTTAAAGATTTTATTTATTTATTCGAGAGAGAGAATGAGATAGAGAGAGAGAGCATGGGGCAGGGGAGGGTCAGAGGGAGAAGCAGACTCCCCGCCGAGCAGGGAGCCAGATGCAGGACCTGATCCTGAGACTCCAGGATCATGACCTGAGCCGAAGGCAGTCGCCCAACCAACTGAGCCACCCAGGCGCCCCAGGAAAGCCATTTTCTCTCTCCATCTCTGTCCCTCTGTCTCTGCCTCTTTCTTTCTCAGCGTATGCAGATAGATACACATATATGTATCGATATGTATGTACTCTATAAAAGAAATTAATATATAATATGTGTCTTTTTAAGCCATGTAAAGGGCAACTTAATTTTGATAACATAGAAATTATACTTTTTTGTTTAACTGTAATCCTTGAAGGAACATTTTTAATGTCATTGCAGACCCACCTTGCCAGACGGAGCTCAGCAATATTCAGAAGCGGCAAGGGGTAAAGAAGCTCCTAGGTGAGTAATAGATCATTCTTCTGAAGCTTTTATTGCTTACATAAATAACCCCAGGGAAACAGCAACATAAAATCAATATTAATCCAACAATGATAGACTACACTGAATTTCAGTAACAAAATTTATGAAGTTTTTGAAAGCCGTTAAACCTACTTTTATTATCTTACCTATTGAAAGATATTACGTCTGTTTTATTACCCTAATATAATGTTCATTTTGAAAGTTATTAAGTGAAAAAGAGATTTAAACAATGCTAAAGTTAAAGCATCAGCAGAAACTTTAATAATAAATCTATTGTAAACAATTCAAGAATAATGACATGTATATATATATAGAGAGAGAGAGAGAGACAGACAGACAGAGACAGACAGAGAGACAGAGAGAGAGAAATGGGTGAAAGATGGGTGAAAGCATGCCCTGAGTACCTCAGGGAAATTTGAACAGACTTTTTAATGTTTTTCAACAGCACTTTTTACTAACTTACTTTTAGCAAGTAAATATATGTATTAGATAGTTGATCGATAGATAACAAATTTCACCCAAAGCCTTGAAATATTAAAATAATCAAGAGATTATTGAACTATTATGCATGATTATTTTGTTTATTCTTCTAGAAATACAATTTTTAAATAAACTCTTGTTCAAATAATTTTAAAGAAATTTTACAAAGATTGGTTTGCATACATAGTTTGCATACATCCTTTATTCAGCCTCCCCCAAAGTTACCATCTTATTATGCATCAAATAACCATTGTCTATTTGTCAATTCTAAGAAATTAACATTACTATGATTCTATTAATTAAGACTTACACTTTATTTGGATTTCACCAGTTTTCCCACTGATGTCTTTTTTCTATGTTAGGATCCAATGCAGAATACCACATCTGTGATGCTTTGTTTTTTTCCCCATATATATTAATGCCCTTGAGTATTTAATGGCACATAATTTTATAATGTTTTTGAATCTTATTATTATGACATGCTATCTTTGTAATTACAATATTGTGTGTTTAAGTGAGTTTTTTATATTACTTGAAAATCCATAGTTCAAAATGAAAAGGCTAATTGTTGTAATAAAGATTTTTAGATGTGAGGAATTACTAATGATAAAACTACAATGTGTCATGTTTCTTTTAGCTCTGTTACAAAATGCTTGCCATACCACAGCCCAAAAGTGAAATAATGCATTCATGCATAGATTTCTTTGTTTCCACAAAGCAAAATTTATCCATGGACAATGGGAGAAGCCATTGAATTTCAGTTGAAAAATATTTTAGATTTGATCAAGGATAAAAGTCAAGATTTGATTATTTGAAGTTACAAAAAATGAAAACATATTTAGTGCCCATTTGGGAGGAGTCACTTCTATTCTTTTTATATAATAAACATGGAAGTTATAATTAGAGACCACTGAATGCCAGAAATGTTTCTTTTAATTTGAGCGGAATAATGGCACTTATCTGAAAACTGACTAGTTGTTATACAGGAGTAGGGTGCCACCTGTCCCTATTTGTGGGGTCAGTCTTGGTTGATATCTGTAGTTCTAGTATGATTCTTAATAGTGCTCTCTTTCATTTTCAAAAGATACTGGCATAAAGTATAAATTAAATGGTCACACTGACTATACATCATAATGCTTTTATGTCAAATATATTCAAATTATGGTAGCTTTTTAAGAGGTAGAGAAAGAATGTTGAAAATTGTTCTAATTTTTTCTTGCCTTAAATCCATGGAAGATTTTCCATATTGGTAATACTCTACTTCATTAAAAGGCCAAATCTTTCAAAAGATTTAAAATTTTAAAATTAAATTGATTATTTATATATCAGAATTTTGGAACTTTTTAAAGAGATAAAATTATGATCCCATATGGTTATGAGACTAAATGAATTGAAAGAATTTCATGTTTTATTGATTTATTCTGTAGGCTTTTTTTTTCTTTCACTAGATAAATATAGTGTGATATATATATGGTCACTGAGGAAAAAAAAAGTAATGGTTAGGAAAGACAAGAAAATTTTCTACTTTCCTAAACTTTACATTGTTGTGTTGATGTAAACATTGAAGAAAGTGAATTCACTTCTAAATTATCAATTAAATGTTTATCATTAGCCATGTGCCAGATACTATGTTAGATATTGTAGATGTGAAAATAAATGTCTGTCTTTCCCACTAGACTGACTTTAAGAGTTGTTAATATAACAGTCAAAACCAAGAGAACCTAAAATTCCCAATGTAGAGGATATCACAGTGTAGTGGTGGAAACAAGCAGTGATAAACTACACACACACACACACACACACACACACACACACACACACACACACACGACATAAGAAGTATAACAGAAATCCTCCAGGTTAAGAGAAGGCTTCACATTATGGGTCATATATAAGTCAAGTCTTAAAATGTAAGAGGGAGGGAAGGGGAAGTGATTACAGATCAGAAAAAAGATAAATGAAAAGATGAAGCAGTATTGAATTTGGGGAAAACAGCTTGATGTGGATGGAAAGAGCTTGGAATATATGAACAAAAATTTGGGGAAATGAAAATAAAAAGTTGGCAGTGATGACGGTAAAAGGTGTGGTATGCCATGCTGAGTGGTCTGGATGATTTAATACACATGGCATTAACTAAGTTCTAATCCTGTGTTATGCCTCTGAGAACCATACCGTTTGCAAAATGAGAAAGAGGAATAGTAAATTTGCTTAACAAAAGAAACATAATGGCCTGCTCCATGACAGCAGTGACCTTACCTATCTTGTTCAACATGAATCACTAGTTCTCAACCTGGAGTGGGAACTCCATGCATATATGTCTTGAGTGAACTAATGCATAATTGGTGATCATCAAAAAGGAGCACAACTTATTTATAAGGTGTGTGTGTGTGTGTGCGCTTCACAGGACAGTACATCCCCCTATGTGATGAAGATGGTTACTACAAGCCAACACAATGCCATGGCAGTGTTGGACAGTGCTGGTGTGTTGACAGATATGGAAACGAAGTAATGGGATCCAGAACAAATGGTGTTGCAGATTGTGGTAAGAAGAAGGGTTGTTTATTTAATCATTTCTCAAGCACAGGAGAGGTTCTTAAGAATCTCATTCATTTGTTCAAGATCTCAATGAAGACATACTCTATGCAAAGAATATTAAATATATTGGGGGAGGGATGGCAAAAAGAGTCATTTCTAGCATATAAAAAACTTGCATAAATAATATATGGAATGGCACAACTTGGGTATTTTAAGATGGGTTCTTTTCACTACTCCAAACACAGAAATGATGTTAAGTACCTCCTGTTTTCTTCTCAAGTAAGGCAGACCCTTGTCACCCACTCTTTTCCAGGTCAGCTAACCCTAGCGTGTGCCTTGTCCCCATATAGCACCCTTTTGTCTGTCAATTTGGAAAAATTGACTTAGGAAGTATGCAGGCAAACTCACAAATAAAGGCTAACATTTTATAAGTAAAGGACCATCAGTTGAAGCTATCTGAGCATATTTCTTTTTATTTGGGTGGAAAAAACATAGTTTAAATGTTTGAAGGGTAATTATAATTAATATTCTAATTATTTTTATGAATATGATGTTTATGTATAGACCTAAAAATAATACTACAGTTAAATTGAGCATCACATACATGTATTTGAAAGTTGTAAATGTGGTATCTTTTTTATTTCATAAAATATTTTTTCAGAATTCAAATTTTAAATAAGTATTCTTGTTTGCACAATGGTGGTTTTCACTGCAAAAGCCATTTAGCTGTACACACACAAAAACACAACATGCACACTCACATGCTCATGTACACACATATGTACTAGTAATTAATGGATTGTGTCTCAATTAATATACATAACCAAAAATGAAAATAAAGTATTTGGTCAGTCTTATATTTTAGATAATGATTAGTTATCTCCTTTATACAATTTTTTAAGAAATATTTCATTTATTTATTTGAGAGAGAGAGTAGAAGCAGGGTGGGGAGGAGCAGAGGGAGAGGGATAGGCAGACGCCCCGCTGAGAAAGGAGCCCAACGGCAGGACTCGATCCCAGGACCCTGGGATCATGACCTGAGCTGAAAGCAGACACTTAACTGACTGAGCCACCCAGGTGCCCTCTTTAAGTCAATTTTTAAACTGACAGACTGTGATTGCTTAAAAAATATAAATGGTAAACTATATAAAGGTAATTTCATCTAGTGCTTAAATGCCTGTTCTGCATTTATTTATTCCATAACATTTTTAGTAGATTGGTTTTGGTTTTCTAGCCAGTGTTATTAGATTTAAGTAGGATGAAGTAGTATTCAGTACATGCCTAACATAACTTTAACACATAAAGAACATATCTTTCTAATATATAATTTAAAATGCCTGCATTATTAATTACAACAATTATCAGTGATGCCTGTGATGGATAAAGAATTTTAACTTTTTTAATGTTGTAAATAAAAGTTATATTGGAGACGAACTCAATGAGTGAAGAGGGAAATTGTTTTGAGGACATAACTTGAGTTTTCTTAGCATGTTGAAATTATTAAGAAACATGATGTAGGAGGATAGAAATAACATTGTCCTCACATAAGATATGGAGATTTCAGTGTGTTGTATTATGATATCAATTTATAAACATTGGACTACATTAATAGGATTTGTTTTAATTAGCTACCAAAAACTTGTAAGACTAAAATATTAGAAAGGGTAGAAGATAAATACACACTAACATTTGAGGAGTTGAAAAATAAATATAATGAGATATATGTGCATTATGGCCTCCATAAATAGTAATGAATGTATTTCTGAATATTTTTTAAAGTGCTGACTTAGCTATGTTAGTTTTCTATTGCTGTTGTAATAAATTTCCATAAATTTATTGGCTTAAACCGTACAGATACAGTTTTCTATGTCAGAAGTCCAACATGGGTCTTGAACTAAATATCATCTGCATACTTTCTAGAGGCTCCAGAGGAGAATCTGTTTCCTTGCCTTTTCCAGCTTCTGTAGGTTGCTCACATTTCTTGGCTCATGGACCCTTTCTTCCAACTTCAAAGCTAACAACGTTGCATCTCCTTGACTCTTTGTAGTCACATCTCCCTCTGATTCTATCTGGGAAAGGTTCTTTGATTTTAAGGATGCATGTGATCATCTGTGCCCACCTGAATAATCCAGGATAATCTCTCCATCTCAAGGTCCTTAATTTAATCACATCTGCAAAGTCCTTTTTACCATTTAACATCACATTCACAGTTTCAGCAATCAGGAAGTGATGATCTTCAGGGAACAATTATTTTGCCTACTATACTAATAGAAGAAATTTAAATTTTTTTGTGAATTTCAACGTTTCACATGGACTTCTATAAAAACTGAGCTGAGATCAATATTACTGAACTGAAAATATCGCATATCAGATCTCATTGATTCTGCTTTTTAGCGCACAAATTTCCACAAATGCTAGAGAATGGATTTTTCCTTATCTTTGTTAAATAAGCTAGAGAGTAAAGTAAAATTTTATTAATTTGCTTAATTTATTTAAAGATTTTATTTATTTATTTGTCAGAGAGAGCACGCATAAGCAGGGAGAATGGTAGGCAGAGGAAGTAGGAGTCAGTAGGCGTTGGTGTGGGACTCAGTCCCAGGACCCGGGGATCATGACCTGAGCCGAAGGCAGACACTTAACTGACTGAGACACCAGGCATCCCTAATTTGCTTAATTTTCATCATAATTTTATATCCCCCAGAAATTATCCCACTACTCAGGCAAATAACATTAATAACATTAATGCTTACTTTTTTCCCTAAGCTATTGATTTTGAGATCTCTGGAGATTTTGCAAGTGGAGATTTCCATGAATGGACTGATGACGAAGATGATGAAGATGATATTATGAATGATGAAGATGAAATTGAAGATGATGATGAGGATGAAGGGGATGATGATGATGGTGGTGATGACCATGATGGATACATCTGATTGATGAGAGCTGAGATCAATATATTCTACATTTCTATTATTTACAAAGTGGTAACCTATTGGAATGACCTTCTTGCCCCAAAACAAAATGATTCTAAAACTCACATATATTTTGTATAATTATTTCAAATATTGGAGCTAATGTCATAGAACTTCATGTTTAAATCAGAATCATTGACTTTGAGTTTTGATATGCCTTAGAGAAAAAGAAAATGCATATGGAGTCTAGCCGGATGAAAGAAAGTTAGGAAGAACTACTGATATAAACAAATAGTTTTCATAAGAACAAACTATGTATATCTCCCACAAACAAAACAACCACCAGTGCTTGAGGTTGTATACGTTATTTTTCTGAGAGAGATTCTAAGTTGAATTTACAATAACTTATTAGTGACCTGGGTCCCAAGGATTTTATAAAAATAATCATGACCTTAACTGCTATTCCAAAGTAGCATCTTCCCAAACCTACAGTGAGTGAGGGGATACCACAGGGTAAGAAAAACAGTGACAAGTGTAGAGTCCTCCATCGTGTTTACATTAATAGTGATGCTTTCAATTATGACATTACTCTGGATATGCTAGGATATTTTACAAAATGGCAAGTACAGAAAACCATGGATTCTGAAAGTTAAAATCTTAGTTGTCTTTTCTAATTTTTATTTTAATTCGGATAGCATTCTCATGTAGATTTTTTTCTATTCTTAAACAGCATGATTTCTTTACCTTTCTAGATTTCTTTATCTTTCTGACCAGCAATTTAGGGTGCAGAATTTAAAGTAGGAAGACAAAAGGAAAGATTCATTTGAATCACATTTTCACAAAAGGTTTGTCATTTGCCTCAATACAAATTTAAAAGTCTTAATTTTTATTTTTTTTCCTATTTTAGATAAAAATTTGCATTTAATCCTAGAATTATGCCATTTTTATTACTAGTGTCGCAACTTAGAGACTGTATTGTATGGTGCCTTGCAAAATAGAAATAGAAAGGTTTTAGCATGCATACCAATATAGGATATTAGGCAATATATAAGCACACCTAATTAACAAATTAATACCAGTAAAGGTACTGCTGCTGGAATGAGGAAATGGACTATGTTTCTTTCTTTTTTCTATTGTTACATAATTGCCATGTGGACTTGTTTATAATTATTGTGTAGAGTAGCATTTAAGATTTAACTGTAACAAAAATTACTTTAATTGCTGTATTTAAGTTAGCATGTTAATTAATTGTGTAGACATTTTGGCAAACCATCACTTTTAAGTATATCAGACCTATGGTTTTGTGCCCATAATACAAAGGGAAAACCCTATTGAATGTTACACATTGGTATCATAATTTAAACAGTGGGTCAACTTTTCTCCCAATATACAATTCACTGAAAGTAAAATTGGTGAATTATTTCCATTTGATTTATACACACTAAAAAATAAACTTCAATGTTGACTTTATGTAATATTTAAAGTACAATGCATTTTCTTTTTTTTACTGTTTATGTATAGTTTACAAAATAAAGAATCTTGTAACCAAATTAAACTGTTCCTTAATGATTTTCTGGGTTATAGATAAAAGCATGAAGGGTTCTTAATATTTTCCTTGATTTTTAAAACGAATACATCACAAACTAGCTAGGAAAGTTTTTTGAAAATTTTGAATTTCAAAATCAGAGTTCTTGGCATCTTGGATATTGTTTTCCTGTATATGTTAAAAAATGATTTTTGTATGTTCATTTAATTTTTTCATTTGACATAGAATTGCAAAGTTTTTTTGAGGGTGTTATTTTTAAACCCATTTTTGTGATATCATAATTAAAATATTGAGCTAAATTTCTATAGTAACAGCATTTTTGAAGAGTGATAGAATAATCTTATCTACTTAACAAATGTATAAGAATTATAAAATATAAGTTGTAGATGGTTGGAAGAGGACAAAAAAACCTACAAATTCTAAATATAAGTTTAGTAAATGGATTTAAAGTAGCAAATATAATGGCCTTGAAATTAAGCTATTTTTTTAAATTAAGCTATTTTTTAATTATCTTTCAGGCTCCCAGGAAAGCAACCAATTCAACAGTAAATATAAAATTGAAAATATTTACCTTATTAAACTTTATATAAAGTACATGTTTGTGTACAATATATATTTGTATATATGTGTATAAAATTCTATTTGTGATGTATATTAGGTATCTTGAGCATCACTTAATTCATTTTCTATATTTTAATTCAATATTACTATATTATTTATTTATACCAAAAATATTAATATTGAGCACTGACTCTAACCCAGGCACTATACTAGGCACTGTAGATTCACTGGTGAACAAAATCATTATGAAATTAATATTCTAATGTGAAAGATAGATGATAGATTTAGCCCTAGCCCATAACATAGTGTAATTGCATTCAGTACTGGAAAAAAATCAAACAAGCTATTTCTTAGATTTCATTTGGCTAAAAAATGATGTATTTTGAAATCTTAAAAAGAACCCTTGATACAAAATCAAAATTTTAAAGGAGCATTTTTGGTTAAAAAGAATCAAACTACTTTAACATTTGTGCTTTTGTATATTAGAGGCAGTACAAATGTAAGTTAAAAATTACAAGACAATCTGAATCACAACAAACTAAAATTTAAACTCATTAAAAGAAAAAAGTAGAAACATATAAATAAAATATCAAAAGTTCCTGACATGTCAAAAATCTAATGTGGAAATTCATAAATGCTTTTTGTTGTGCATATCTGGCATAAAAATTTGGATATGTTACCTAACACTATCCAGGGAACAAGCTAAATTAAAAACAAATGTAAAACATTTTAACGTTTATCGAAAGGACATGTAGCCTAAAGCAAACCTTGTATTTCTGCCAACCTTTTAACAAAATAAAGTCAATTAAGCAAAAATATCAAAATCACTAGAATTTTCTAATTAATTAATAAAACAGATAGATACTGAGTTCTTTATTTTCTGTAAAATATTTACATATTTTCATTTTATATGAAACCAAAAAAAGATGTGAAAAGTAATTCACAAAATAAACATTGATTCATATGACCTGCTCATAGCTTATTTAGAGTGGATTTAGAAAGTTTTATAAGAAAACATTTGATTGAAATGAACATTTTGATGACATGTTTTGTATACAATGATACTGTGACTGTAGGTAATGGGTCATTCGGGGCTCTATGCTTAGTTCACTTGTGAGACCACTAATTGGGGAAAAAATGGAGAAAGAAAATCAAACCAAACAGAATTGTCATCAGTAATGCACTTGTTTTGTCTGATACATAAAAGTATGTGCATGTACACATGTACATACACACAATTAATAAAATTTTTGCCTTTGATTTAAAAAACAATGGCTAGACCAATGCACATTTATTTCTCTTTTGCTTGTTCATGATAAATGAAATATAGTGGAGCATACCAGATTTTTCAGATGAAGTAAGAAAATGCTAAAATCTATCATACCTACAGTGGTACAAGTATATAAATAAATAATAATATGAGCTCCCTGCAGGTTTTTTTTTTAACATTTTAACTGATATTTAAAAAAACATAACTGATATTGAGATTAATGAAAAAAGCATTTTCATTCATACTGGTACACATTTTGTATGAAATAATATCAGCTTTTTACTTCTATGTTTTAAAAATATTTTAAAAATTGTAACTTGACTTCATGAAACTTTTATCAATGATTGAGTCAATGAACACTTTAAAGAGATCATCATAATGTTAGCTATAAACAATACATACCTCATTCCCTCCTGGGGCAAGACAATTTGGAATAGTCTCTTTAAATAATCCGTATTTTCTCTCCTCAATTGTATTTGAATTTCTGCCATCTTTGTACTACCTAATGCCTGTTTTACCTTATTTGCTATATACTTCAATAAAAAGCTTAACAAGTAAATGAATATAAATCAGTACATCATGAAACATGAATTAAAATGACAAAATGAAAAGTTATAGGTGAAAAAAAACAAAAAATTTTATCAACCTGTACACCCGTCATACCCATATTCAATTCTTTCAAAGATATCCTTGGGAAATTTATTTTTAATATATATATTTTTTAATATTTTTAATTTTTACTTTATTTTATTATGTTATGTTAGTCACCATACAGTACATCATTAGTTTTTGATGTACTGTTCCATGATTCATTGTTTTTTGTATGACACCCAGTGCTCCATGCAATACATGCCCTCCTTAATACCCATCACCAGGCTAACCCATCCCCCTCCCCTCTAAAACCTTCAGTTTGTTTCTCAGAGTCCATAGTCTCTCATGGTTCGTCTCCCCCTCCGATTTCTCCCCTTCATTGTTCCCTTCCTTCTCCTAATGTCCTCCATACTATTCCTTATGTTCCACTAATAAGTGAAACCATATGATAATTGACTTTCTCTGCTTGACTTATTTCACTTAGCATAATGTCCTCCAGTCCCATCCATGTTGATGTAAAAGTTGGGTATTCATCCTTTCTGATGACTGAGTAATATTCCATTGTATATATGGACCACAACATCTTTATCCATTCATCTGCTGAAGGGCATCTTGGCTCTTTCCACAGTTTGGCTGTTGCAGACATTGCTGCTATGAACATTGGGGTGCATATGGCCCTTCTTTTCACTACATCTGTGTCTTTGGGGTAAATACCCAGGAGTGCAATTGCTGGGTCATAGGGTAGCTCTATTTTTAATTTTATAAGGAACCTCCACACTGTTTTCCAAACTGGCTGTACCAACTTGCATTCCCACCAACAGTGTAAAAGAGTTCTCCTTTCTCCACAACCTCTCCAACATTTGTTGTTTCTTGCCCTGTCCATTTTTGCCATTCTAAGGTGTAAGGTGGTATCTCAATGTGGTTTTGATTTGAATTTCCCTGATGGCTAATGATGATGAACATTTTTTCATGTGTCTGTTAGCCATTTTGTGTCTTCTTTGGAGAAAGTTCTGTTCATGTCTTCTGCCCATTTTTTGACTTGATTATTTGTTTTTAGGGTGTTGAATTTGAGTTCTTTATAGATCTTGGAAATCAGTGCTCTGTCTGTAGTGTCATTTGCAAATATCTTCTCCCGTTCTGTGGGTTGCCTCTTTGTTTTGTTGACTGTTTCCTTTGCTGTGCAGAAGATTTTTATCTTGATTAAGTCCCAAAAGTTTATTTTTGCTTTTGTTTCACTAGCCTTAGGAGATGTATCTTGAAAGAAGTTCCTGTGGCTGATGTCGAAAAGATTACTGCCTATAATCTCCTGTAGGATTTTGATAGATTCTTGTCTCACATTGAGGTCTTTCATTCATTTTGAGTTTATCTTTGTGTGTGGTTCTAGAAAATGGTTGAGTTTCATTCTTCTGCATGTGGCTGTCCAATTTTCCCAACACCATTTATTGAAGAGACTGTCTTTTTTCCATCGTATATTTTTTCCTGCTTTCTCGAAGATTATTTGACCATAACGTTGAGGGTCCATATCTGGGCTCTCTATTCTGTTCCATGGGTCTATAGGTCTGTTTTTGTGCCAGTACCATGTTGTCTTGGTGATCACTGCTTTGTAATATAGCTTGAAATCAGGCAACATGATGCCCCCAGCTTTGTTTTTCTTTTTCAACATTTCCTTGGAGATTTGGGGTCTTTTCTGATTCCATACAAATTTTAGGATTATTTGTTCCAGCACATGGAAAGTTCCATGTGCACTCGAGAAGAATGAGTATTCTTTTGTTTTAGGGTGGAATGTTCTGTATATATCTATGAGGTCCATCTGGTCCAGTGTGTCATTCAAAGCTCTTGTTTCTTTGTTGATTTTCCACTTAAATGATCTGTCTATTGCTGAGAGTAGAGTATTGATGTCTCCTACAATTAACCTATTATTATCAATATGTCTTTTTATTTTGGTTAACAGTTCGCTTATGTAGTTGGCTTCTCCCATGTTGGGGGTGTAGATATTTACAACTGTTAGATCTTCTTGTTGGACAGACCCTTTAAGAATGATATAGTGTCCTTCTGTGCCTCTAACTACAGACTTTAGTTTAAAATCTAATTTGTCTGATATAAGAATTGCTACCCCAGCTTTCTTTTGAGGTCCGTTGGCATGAAAGATGGTCCTCTATCCTTTCACTTTCTGTCGGGATGTATCTTTAGTTTCAAAATGAGTCTCATTCAAAATAAGGTCATTGTAAGCATGAAAATCAATTACTGCATGGTATCTGGAACACAGTAAATACCAAGTAAATGCAATTATTACCATTGTTATAGGCTCATGGCATAGCAAGATCACATTATTTTTTTAAATAAATCCCAAACCCAAATATCTTAGCTAGTTGGTTTTCCTAAATATTTCTTCATTTTCCACAAGAGTAATATTGACCAGCATATGTGCACATTTACTGCAATAAATGTACTGTACAATACATTAAATGCTAAATACATTAAATCCATACAATAAGATAGGAGAAGGATATTACAGTTTTATATTAGAGGTGAAGTATCATAGAAGTCACTAGTGTTCACCGTACCCAATTGTCCTCTCCTTCTGGTGTGCATGAGGCATCTTCCTTCTTTTTTTTTTTCTCCTTCACAGTCGAGTTGGAGCCATAAGACTAGTTCTGACCAATTGACAGTGAACCGCAGTCACCTGTGGTGCTTAACAGGACAGGTGTCGTCTACTTTACAGGCAGTTGAGATTACACAGTGATGGAGCTATCACTTCAGCCTGTGTTTCCCATTTTCACTGGTCATTTTCTCATGTCATGCTACTTTCCACATTTTTTTTAAAGATTTTATTTATTTATTTGAGAGAGAGAATGAGAGAGAGAGAGAGAGCACATGAGAGGAGGGAAGGTCAGAGGGAGAAGCAGACTTCCTGCTGAGCAGGGAGCCCAATGCGGGACTTGATCCTGGGATTCCAGGATCATGACCTGAGCCAAAGGCAGTCACTTAACCAACTGAGCAGCCCAGGCGCCCTACTTTCCACATTTCAATCAGTAATAATCATACAAACTAATGCCTTATTCTTATACAACATATAACATATTTTTAAATATCTCAAATCCTTCTAAAGTGAAGCAGAGCATTGATAAGTTAATTCAGTTGGTCAATGACATATATTTGTACGGCATATAGCACTACAGGAAACGCAGCTTCTACAGTCAGAATTCCTGAGCTCATTCTGGTGTTGCTGAGTGTCACTGGGCAAGCTATTAACTTTGCTGTGTCTCAGTTTCTTCACCTGTAAAACAATAATAACTTTGGAATTTACTTGATAAAACTCTAATGGAGCTTTAGAGAGAATCCTAGTAAAACACCTAGCTCTAAAAAGTTAGTTACATAAAAAAAAAGAGCATGCAGAATGGTAAAATCATGGATACCATAGCCTAACTGCCAGGTCTTGAATCCTGTTCCACCTCTCACTGGCTGGGTGATCTTAGGCAAGTCATTTGACACCTGTGGCTCAGTTTTCTCAATCAGTGAAATAGCTATGATATTAATTCTCACCTCAAAGGGTTTTGAGGGAAGGTTACATGCTGTAACACTTTTAGAAGCACTCAGAACAGTGTTTGGCACTTAGTAAGCACTAAATAATAGTTACTACCAAGAAGAGGAGAAAGAAGAAAATAAAATCAATATATTAGCTGCTATTTTTAGATCTATCACATTTTGTTTTAAGATGGAATACAGAGATTGTTGTTCTTGTTTTCTCTTCTAGGAGCCTCTAGTCCAGAAAAATTAGGTGACCCCTGACCAGGACCGTGGACATCAGTATGGAAACTAAATCACAAATTTGGGTAGCGTCAGCTCAGTGCAGTCCAGTACTAACTTTTTTTTTATTTCATCATGCCTTTTCTTAAAATTTTTGTACTTTTAAAAATTTTGTACTCTTTGTTTAAAGACTAACCTTTCTGAAACATTCATTATGTGGAGTTTAAGATGTTCTTTTTTTTTTAAAGGATATTCTTTCTTTTTTTTAAAGATTTTATTTATTTATATGAAAGAGAGTGAGAGAGCACAAGCAGGGGGAAGGGCAGAGGGAGAGGGAGAAGCAGGCTCCCCACTGAGCTGGGAACCTGATGCAGGGCTCTATCCCAGGACCTAGAAATCATGACCTGAGCCACCCAGGCGCCCCAGAGTTTAAGATGTTCTATCCCAGAGTGGTTATTTATAGAAATTTTTCAATATAGGTTTCCCTTCATTGTCACTCTAAGTGTGTCGATTTAATTGAGATTTAATTGAGATACTAAGAATATAGCCAAATTTCACTATTGTTTTTTAGTCCCTTTGTGGTAAGATTGAGAAGTTCCAGAGTTGAAAGAGAAGCAACAATTAAATACTATAAATCTGTTTTAGGGCTTAGCAGCAGTTGTCGTTCAAATGTGCCATTTTGAATTTATTAGACTAAAAATCCAAAACTCGTGAACAGCATTACTTTTACTTTAAAAATAATCTAGCATTTGGGGAAGAAAAAGCAGAGTTATAACAATGAGAAGTATGAATAGGGCAATTTGACATAGCATCAAAGAGTATGAATCTGTGACATAAATCATTTTACATTTGCTCCAAATTTGAAAGTTCTCATTTCCCCCCTGCATATAGGCATTACTGGTCAACTATTTCTTAGTTTAATTTAACCAAATAGTTTTTCCTAATATGACATATAAAAACTTAAACATTTTTCTCTTTTAGGATAATGTGTTTGAGGTGCTCATCATTTCATTGCAAACAACAGATACTTTTTCTGTACTAATTTGACCACTTGGAAAAAAGACAAAAGATGGGGGAGAAATGCCCTTTAGTAGAAGATATATTTGTGAGGACAATAACAAAAAGAAGATTCTAACCTGGGCCTCACATTCTTCTTATAAAATAAAATGACAGCAAAATAAGTTGTACATATATCTTGCCAAAATAACACATAATTTTATCTCAGTGTTGGTCTAGTCAGTCATGTGAATCGTGAACTATTGAAAGTACTGATTCATTAATTAAAATGTATATTTGTATCAGGCTCATAATTATAGGAGCAATGAGCGTCTGTATCAATTCAGTTTAGTTTCTAAAATTTGTAATCATTTGAATAAATGTATATTTTCATGTCAGTGTATGTGTGTCTCTGATCTTATTTATTTATTTTGATGGAGGCTTCCTGGAAGGACTATTTAAAATAAAACTGCATCCTGACAACTTAAAGTGAGGAGGAACAGAAGATAATTAATAAGGTTAAGTATTTCCTACATTAATTACTATATAGCCTTGGAATTTACGGATTTAGCATTCAACATTTGAAGTATTCCACATGCAGGCATTTTTAACTTGAATCCCTCATGCTCCTAGGCAAGTAAGAATACATAGCTCTTGACTAGTAACAAAGCCTGGCATTCACCCACCATCCAATTTCAAACCAGTTTTACAAGAACTATCTCTTCCGTTCTGAGGAATTCTCACTTATGTTTTAATCCCACTTTATGAAAAAAAAATTCAAACTGTAGGGTGTCAAGGAAACTTTAGCAAATATCCCTAAAGAATGTTGAGTGGGTACCAACCACCTGCCAATAGTGGCTAGTTGTGTTCATAATTATCCCTAATAGGAAGTGACTTCACAACTGGCATTAGCTGGATAATAACTTATTCTCTAGTCTGATTATGGAGAAGTTGTGCCAAAATCTGGTCTAGAATCTTGCAAAAGAAAAACACAATTGATATAGCAACTCAGTCATATTCTTCCCCAGGTGGCTGCAACCTGAGCCTCTTTAATGCCAGGAAAGACACTATCATGTGTTGCAAAAACAACCTCACTCTGCCCATGTAGTGCCTCAGGCATGCTATTTTTAGGTCTGGACTTTGATGTAGCTCAAAGAGCTGTTTGTTTAAAACATGGTCTAGGATATACTGTAAGGGAAAGCTCTCAGTGTTTATAAATATCAGTCTCTATTTTAATTCTTCATGCTAAAGGGAAAAAAAAGACAAATAATGAAGTCCAAAATGAAAATTAATTTTTATAATAGTTGTTGTATTATATTGCAGTAGTACCTAGTTAAAAATATAACATCTCTACTAATCACCTTCAAAGAACATTCCTAAGGCATTATTTATGCATGTTATTACGGATGTGGCTACTTCCAGATTTATAATATGAATCTTTCATGTCTCTCATTTCTTTGCCTCCTCTTTCTGACATCTGGGAATGAATATGATACATTAAAAAAGAAAAACACAGGTCAGTGCATTTTACATTGGTCAGTGCCCAGACAAGAAGAGGTTAATATTAATAGATACAATTAATCCGGAATAATTATATTGCATTGTCATGATTCTTATAATTTCTGTGCCCCAATGGCATATATCTTCAAACAAATGACCAGTATAAATGGAACTCTACATGCAGAACACATGCCCTTAAAAAGCAAGTCTTCGTGGGAAGGGATTCAGTGAATATTGACATCCCTTTAAGAGAAAGAGAAAGTAGCTGACTCCCTGGGGCCAGACATGAGCAACAAAGGGAAGTTCTCAACAGTTACCAAAATAAATAAAATCAAAGTCAAGTGATTAGTATGTTAGTGAGCCTTCTTTTTTCTTTTTCAACTTTAGCCAAAATATGGCCCTCCCCATCAAAAAAACTCACTTTTTGCCAACGTGTTTCATGTCAGTCATACATCTCTAGCCAGATGGCTATTCTGTGATACTAGACACAATGCAAGGTAAATAAAATTGTAAACATTTGTTTTTTAATTGATCACCACCCTGGGACACCTGGGTGGCTCAGTTGGTTCAAGTTTGCCTTCCGCTCACGAATTGATCCCGGGGCCCTGGGATGGAGTTCCACATTAGACTCCCTGCAGTGGGAAGCCTGCTTCTCCCTCTTCTCTGCCTGCCGCTCCCCTTGCTTGTAGGCTTTCTCTCTCACACAAATAAATAAATAAAATCTTTAAAAATAATAGTTGATCACCACCCACTTCTTGCCATTACCACATAGCGGCATGGCCGCTGGTACAGGCATGCTGACCAAGTGAAGCCTTGATTTCAGAAGCTTCAGCAGCAATAACAATCCCTTAGCCTTTATTTTCATCAGCAGAGAGGCAAAATGGCTAGAGATTATTTTGTCTCATGGGGAAGGGCTACATGGGGAAGCCCTCCACATGGTTATTTGCAATTGGCAGCAAGATAATTGATTGTTCTGCCTCATCCTCTCTCATACATTTTGAACCATGCTGATTCATTCTTTTCCTCGAGTTCCAGTGCCTCAGAAATGGCTGAAGGTTGACATACTTCCCTCTCATTTGCCTTTATTGTCTCTTTTATCTACTCCAATCTTTTGGCAAAACATTAAAAAACATAAGTCAATTTACAAAGTGTGTACATACGCATATGGATACACATGCATACAGGCGTACACACACAAACACACACAACTTTTCTCACACTCACACTAAAGAGAAAGAAAATGCTCACATACTTATTTTTATTTTAAAGATTTTATTTATTTTATTTGAGAGAGAGTGAGTGAGTGAGGGGAGGGGCAGGGGAGAGGGAGAGAATTTCAAGTAGACTCTGCACTAAGCTGAGCCCTGAGCCCTATGAGGGGCTTGATCTCACAACCCTGAGATCATGACCTGAGCTGAAATCAAGAGTCTGACCCTTAACCGACTAAGCCACCCAAGCACCTTCACACATTTATTTTTTTTAATCAGGAACTTACTTTGAAACATTTTTGAGTTCTCATTTCTCCTTTCACAACATACATAATGAGCAACATATAGGAATATAATTACACTTGGAAAGATGTCTATTGATTTTAACATGTTAAAAACTAATTATGCTATAGGTTCTATCAAAGTTGTGCTGGTACTGATGTAGCCTTTAATGATGTCTTCTTTGCATGAACAGACCATAAACAAATTGCTGCTGCCTTACAAGCACATTAATTTCTAATGTAGGAGGAAACTTCTTTTTTGACAGAACTGAGCTTGCAGTCCAAACATTACCACCTGCTTAATCATAAAAGCATATGCTGTGATATAATTGAGTTCTAAGTTAACTCTTTTATAAAATTAATGAGTAGGTAAGTGATTGGGTATTAAAGCAAAATACTGAGTGATTATTTTATATTCCTACATAAATGCCTATGAAGTAAAACTATTAGTAGATTATCTACTAAGCCTATGTAACAGTCGTTCTGCAATAATAATGTGAATTGTCTGACTCCAAAATAACTCACTTTATAAGGACAAGTGTTTAGCTGAAACTTTTAGTGTACTTAACAAAAGTAATAGTGAACTTGAAGTCTATTTTCTTGGAGAAGAACATTTGGCAAATGTATGAAAAATAGTATTTAATAATTATTTTAGGGAAGGTAGGGCCCTGGTTATGGCAGGAAAAGAGAAAATTTTCTTTTTTTTAAATATTTTATTTATTTATTTGACAGAGAGAGAGAGCACGAGCAGGGTGAGGGGCAGAGAGAGAGGTAGGCTCTCTGCTGAACAGGGAGCCTGACATGGGGCTTGATCCCAGGACTTTAGGATCATGACCTGAGCTGAAGGCAGATGCTTAACTGACTGAGCCACCTAGGTGTCCCGAAAAGAGAAAATGTTCAAGCAAATAAAAGAAATTAAATCCTAGCTCAAGTCTCATCTTAGCTATGAAGTCTATCCCAACAATTACCACCTCTTTTAGACTGAGTTAATCTGCTCCCTATCTGTTTTTCCATGGTGAGTTATAACACTCCTCTCTCACAGAACTTACTATATTGGAATGTAACTATTATTGGCACATCGATCTCTCAAGCCCACTAAGACATGATAGTGGCTTGCTCTTTTTTAGATTCCAGCAATAAACTCAACTATAGTTGATGCTTAAAACTTGTTAGGGAGGGAGTGAGATTGTTAGGCAGAAAGCAAACAGCTCAAACTGCAGAAGGGATAACAGAAGAGAGGATACAGTGGGATTGAGCTAGAGCGTGGGATGGGTGGAGGAGGCTGGCAATTGAATCAATTATAGAAAGGCAAGTCTGATCGTTGCTGGGTTTTGGAAGTACTTTTGCAGAGAGCTGTTATAAAGATGGTCCAAGTTTCGAGAGTTAGAAAAATTTTAAAGAGAAACAGAATTTGTTAAAAATGCAAGTGTGCTTTGCAAAATAAGGACTGCTAATGGCCATTCCATAGGGTTTTGGTAAATATAATTATAATTATATACTCCATGGAACACACTAACCCTAAAAAGGTCTACTCCAAAACATTTTGATAAACTCAAATATTTCTTAATGCTAGTTCACTGGAAAAACCAAGTGTCAGCCCCACATGGATTTTACTGCACCTGTTGATAGCTATGACACTTTTTATTCATTACATGACTCAAGGATAAAAATCTGATCATTGGCCTCAGGGCCATTCCCTTATCCTCAGAAACCCAATGAACAGGAATTGAACTAAAACAAACATTTATCTCAAAGAAATATTACAGTTTTGCCTATATTATTTTCACATGACTAAAGAGTCCTAAGGCAAGAAAACTTCTGAAAGAATATTCTATTTGATCATTAGGATTGAAAGTGAAAGCAATCTCAAACTACTATGAACAAAATGAGAAGTTATTGCATCTTCTAATGAGAGATCCATGCTGTGACAGCCTACAGGCACAGCTTAATCTAAATATTTAACTATCTATTAGGGCCCTGTTTCTCTCTCCTTCACTTTGCTTTCCTTTATATTTACTTGGTGATAAAGTGAGGTTGCCTTGTGTTGTTGCAAATATTAACAGTTCTAGCTAACAATTCTTGGTTAGCTTAATAACCAAGCAGTAAGAGAGAGCCCTTTCCCCAGTAAGGTTCTAAAACAAACAAATAAACAAACAAAAAAACCACACAAGAATTAACCCTGATTGGCCTTGGTTGGGGGCTATGTGATTTTTGAAGCCATTACTTAGACCTGGGCAGTGTAGCTTTCTCTTTGGTTCTGCCTCAATGATGTGTTCAACTGTGGCACCAGAGAATGTGATCAGCCCATCTACATGGATGGAAAGTAACAGATTCTCCAAAAAGAGAAGAAATGGCTCTGTAATAACGAAAGTTTTGCTTGCCTGGAGAATAGGGAGATTGCAGATACTAAAAAAAGAGGTAAGACGCAAAACAAAATTTTGAGTTGTCTCTTTCCATGAAACTTTAGAGTACAAAGGAAATGTATAAGACATTATTATAGCTAATTCCTATTAGCTTTGTGTTCTTGCCTATTTGTACACCCCTCCGTGTGCAGCAGCACATTCCTGGGTCCTGGACCTTTGAATCCTCCTCCCAACTCTTGCCATTATGGACTCCTCAACATTATGCCAAATTGCCTACCATAATGTAAAATTCTATAACATGCAACATATTCTATTCATGAGACTGTGAGTAAACAGGCACTTGGACACATCACTGGTAGGAATACAAACTGGTAAAACTTTTCTGGTGGGAATTTTGCAATACCTAACAAAATACATATACACTTACTGTCTAACCAGCGATCCTACTTCTAATAATCTACCCTGAAGACAACTTCCAAAAATCCAAAAGTATATATGTACAAGATTATTTATAACTGCAAAACACTGAAACAATCTAAATGCTTGTACATAGGAGAACGGGTGAATGAACTATGGTATGTCCACACAATGGAGTTCTTTGCAGGTTTAAAAAAATGAATGAGGGAGATATCTTTGAAGTTATGTGAAGTGATTTCCAGGATATATTTTTAAGTGAAAAAAAGAATATTTGCAGTCTCAGTATCTCACACAGGTATTTATTTTAATTGCACATGGTAAAAAGTAGTAACTTTATAGTGGATAAATATGGCAGACACCATCTTAGCTATAAAAACATAGTTGATATTCCCAGTAGTATGATATTATAAATCCCCTGATATAAGCCATGGAGAAGGGCACCATATTGCTTCTGTGATCTCTTCGCAAAAATTTATAATGACAATTTAATCACAAGGAAACATCAAACAATTTGAATGAGGAATATTCTGTAAAATAACTGGCCTGGACTCTTCAAGATTCTTAAGGTCATGGAAGACAAGGAAAGATGTGAAACTGTAAGAGATTGAAAGAAACTAATGAAACATGACAACTAAATCCAGTAAGAGATGTGAATTAAATTCTGGACCAGAGAAAGTTTATCAGTAGAAAAAATTGCAAAATTTGAATAGTTACAGATTACTTAATAGTATTGCATTGATGTTCATTTCCTGGTTTAGATCCTTTTACTATGATTAAGTAAACTGAGAAGCTGAAGGAAGGGCACAAGGGAGCTCACTACACTTTTCTGTAACTTTTCTATAAGTTTGAAATCATTTCAAAATAAAAAGTTAAAGAGTAAAAAAAAAAAAAATCTACAGAATTTGTATGTAAGTTGATCATGAACATCTCAGAATTGTCCATAGTCTCTTGGAGCCACTGACTTTCTTCAACAGCCCAGATAACAAAGTGTGTTAGTTTTCTATGGCTGCCAGAATAAATTATTATCAATCAAGTGGCTTAAACAACCGAAATTTATTGTCTCACAATTCTGGAGACTAGAAGTTAGAGATCAAGGTTATCTGTAGTGTTGGTTCCTTCTGAGGGTTGTTAGAGAAAGGTCTTTCCTGGCCTGTCTCCCAGCTTCTGGTAGTTCTTTTGTGACAACATAACTCCAGTCTTCACGTAGTATTATCCTTCTGTGCATGTCTGTGTTCAAATGTTCTGCCCCCCTTTTTTAAGATTTTATTTATTTATTTGTCAGAGAGAGAGAGAGCACAAGCAGGGGGAGTGGTGGCAGAGGGAGAAGCAGGCTCCCTGTTGAGCAGGGAGCCCGATGAGGGAGGCGATCCCAGGACCCTAAGATCATGACCTGAGCCAAAGGCAGACGCTTAACCGACTGAGGTGTCCCAAAATGTCCCCTTTTTATAAGAATATCAGTTTTACTGGTTTAGGGTCCCACCCTACTTTAGGCTGAACTCATCTTAACCAAACAGCTATAACAATACAATTTCCACTAAGATCATATTCTGAAGTAGTGGGAGTTTGAACAATAAACAGTGAGGAGAAGACACAATACAACCTATAGCACAAAGATGTCTCTGGTCCAAAATCCTCCACCCCCAGACCCCACCTACTCTGAGAAGGATTTTGTCAGAGGCGCCTGGGTGGCTCAGTCATTAAGCATCTGCCTTCAGCTCAGATCGTGATCCCAGGGTCCTGGGATGGAGCCCCACATCCAGCTCCTTGCTCAGCGGGAAGCCTGCTTCTCCCTCTCCCACTCCCCCTGCTTGTGTTCCTTCTCTCGCTGTGTCTCTGTCAAGTAAATAAAACCTTAAAAAAAAAAAAAGGAAGGATTTTGTCAGAGCAGATTATGTTCATTTGTAATTGTGTGCAAATATTTCAAAATGTTAATGATAAATCATGGTATTATACAAAAGAATCATTTTATATAATAAATCACGAGGCCTGACTTCAGGATCTCACTCTGTCATTTACAAACTGTGTGTACCTAGAGTGTGGTAATTCAATACTTCCTTGTATTATCTGAAAAATAATTTTCTTTAATATAAACTAATGAGAGATGAGTCTCTGTTGCTTGCAGGTAACAGTCTTGGAGATGAGGAGAACAGCTGATGTTATTTTTGGAAACTATTAATTATCTGGACACATTCTATCATATGTTAAACATTCCCATAAAACTACTTAGGAAAATACTGTGATATTTGCAAGGAGAAGGAAAATGGGTTAGAAAAAATAAACAGATCCAAAATATAGAAGAATTAAATATGTTAAAAAGACATATAAAATTAGTAGGGCAAGAATCCATAAATCAAATAATTAGTAAGCCTTCTGGGAGAAAATGTAGGATCCACACCTTAACTCAGACATATAGCTAGATAAGTTAGTAAATGTTAAACATTTAAAAAATAAAATCATAAAAGTTCTAGAAGAAAAGTTTAGGTTTATTTATATGATCTTCACACAGAATAAGACCTTCCAAGGTCTTGATATTTCCTGATATTTCAAAGTCAGAAATCTAAAGAAAAGATGGATCCATATCATTATATTAAAATATTATAATTGTATGAAATATAATACTGTTATGAAATATAATACTGTTAACCTATTTTAAACTCAACCAACAGGGGTGCCTGGGTGGCTCAGTCAGTTAAGCGTCTGCCTTCGGCTCAGGTCATGATCTCAGGCTCCTGGGATCGAGCCCCGCATCAGGCTCCCTGCTCTGCGGGGAGTCTGCTTCTACCTCTCCTCACCACTCATGCTCCCTCTCTCTCTCAAATAAATAAATAAAATCTTTTTTAAAAACTTCAAAAATGAACTCAAGCAACAAATTTTAACAAATATTTGCAGCAAAAAAATTGACATAGAGCTAATATTCTAATTAAATAAATATATTTGATTATCTAATAGAAACTTTTCATGATTCTATTTTTAAAACAAAACACACACACACACACACACACACACACACACACACACACCTCTATAATAGCAATAAGATTCCAGTAAAGTGAGGCTCCTCCACTATAAAGGTAGGATAAAAAATAATTAAGGACAATTTGGTAACTTTCACCTAACCAATATGTATCATGAAAATTATTTAAATGTTTCTGAAGAATTTCTCTATAATATAATCAATATTGTGCAATTTGTAATGCAGATAATCAAAAACAATCTCAATGTCCTAATACAGAGAAAGCATTAAATCAGTTCTGTTGCCACAGGAATAGACCAAAAACGAATATCACGTAACCAATACAAAAGGGGGCTTTAGAAAAATACCTGATGATATGTATAATTGTTCATAGTAGAAAAAAATGAAATAAATACATATCAATATATATAAAGAGTACTCTTTCTATATAATATGTAAAATATTTTATGTATATATGTAGAACAAATGCACATTTTTCTATATATATGTAAATAGAGTATATAACTTTTCACTACGTAGAATATGTAAATAATTATTCCATATGTAAACAAATACATATATACACACATATATTTATAAGATTATAAGTACATATATATACACACATACAAGTATATGTATGAGTATAAATCATGAAAAATAGTATTCTGTATACATATACATACACATATACATATATATTTGTATGTATAAATATCTATAGACAGTACCATTTAATTTCACTTACTATATAGAATAATTATGTGTGTTGATAGTGGTGAAATTTTAAATAATTTTTCTTTTCCATTTTGCATTATTCTGTACTACTTAATGTATTCTTAATTTCTATTAATAATTTCTAAATTTACTAAAAATATTTTTTTCTAATTTTAGACTGTGTAAAAGACCAGATATGCAGAGCTATAGATTTGCTACTTTACTGCAGTTGGTTGTTTCTTTCTGTAGTTGTTATATAAGTGGAGTGTATCTGCTGAAGAATAGCAGATAACCATTCTGTTTGTTTATAACCATAGTCCCTTTTGAACATTTTAATGTACCAGGTTCACTCACATATAAAAGACAGCCAGTCACATGGAAAATAAGTTTTCCTTTGTAATTCCTCATGCCTGTGCCCACTGACTTGATTTCTCAACATGCTGGTGTATATGGTTTTAGTCCCATACCTCAGTCTACCATTTTGATTATTTTGACATTTTATGCCATTTTGACATGTGATTTAGCTTTCTGCTTCCTTTGGTTTTTAGTTTTGCTTATTCCTTTTCTACTACTCTCTCTTTTTCCATCTTGGTGAAAAGCTCTACTTTTTGCCACAGAAAGGTTAACCAGACCACTTAAAATATATTTTAAACACCCTCTTTAATAACTAACAAAAAATAATAAAAACATTTTACTTCTCTATTTTCATTTAGCTGAATTAGTTATGCTATAAAAATATTTATCAAAAGATCTATAAATTGGTTAAAAGAGCATATGTTGTTGAATAGATGATTTCTATGACTTCTGATACAGTTTATTTTATAACTTTGGTCTCTGATGCTAATTTCAGCAGATTTTATATAGCACATTGATACATACAAGAATACAAATAAGTTCTTAAAATATATTTTTTCACAGGAATTTTGTAGTGAATCAGATGGGAAAGAAGAGAACATTTTTGAATATTTATTATCTACCTTACTAAAAATTTACAAAGACTTCTAATACAGGGGCCACATTACAGCTTTTTGCAATCTCTGGATTAAAATGTAGCAATTAGAGTAGCTTTTTGTGAATTTAAAACTGCCTTATTCCAAAGCTGTGGATGACATTGATGGCAATTCCCATTATTTTATTTCCTTTGAAAACTCAAAGCACCCAGATGTGCTGAAGGTATGAGATCTAGAAAACTGGAAAAAGACTGAGAATATGACAGCATCTTTTTTTTTTTTTAATTTACAAGTTCTCTGTGATGAGATGCTACCCAAAGTTTTGTTAGAGTTTCTTCCTGGGGTCACAACTCTTATTTGTAAAATGTACTCTTAAACCTATGATGGTGATGACACTTCTCTGACCTTACTATCCAAAATCCAAAGGAAAGAAAATTAAGATTCCATTGGCAACCTCTCTTCTTGTTATTTTTCAAGACCACAGTCTCTCATTTTTCGTCATAGATTAAAGAGATATAATGATTTTATAGGGCAATTAATAATGATAATATGTCACAGAAGTGGCAATGATAATAATTTGCTATGAAAACAGAAGTCACAATGACCTTTTTCCCAAAGACTTAATTTACCCCAGGTGAATCATTTTCTCTATATCCTGAAGTAGGAAACTTGAAACTGTATTAAAGGTAAATTACTTGGAACTGCTCATAAGGCAGTGAATAAAAAGAGAAGCAGCTTAAGAAAACCAGACCTTTCCTGTGGCCCTTGTGTCCTCTGTTCACACAGTATCTTCCATGGCTCTGTCCCTTAACACCTTTTACCAAGATTGCTGTAACTGTCTCCTAACAGATCATTGTTATTCCAGACTCCCCTGGTCCCAACTCCTACCAGAAGCTTCTTCAAACAGCTGCAACATACTCTTACGGTATTGGCCTCTCGATTTGGAATCATTTAACGATTCCCAATCACTTCCAAACCCCTGGGGATGGCTCCTTCACTTTACCCAGGCATCTACCCAACCATATGTCTGTCCAGAGACTCCATGTTCCAGTTAAGTCAGAATAAATTACTATGACCTCATTTACCTCTGTGCCATTGCATAATACCTGAAATAGTCTTTTTCCCTCCCCACCCATATAATTCTAACTCATCCATTTAGTCTATATACAATTCAGGGTTGAATTCAGTCCACCAGGATATAATGTCCATCCTTGAAGAGCCTGTTCCCATGGGAGGATTATGCATGTCCACCCAGCTTAACTCAAATGAAACTTTGTGACTTGCTTTGCCTACTGGGATATATGCAGAAGTGGCATGAAGCTTAAGGGTCAACATGTGTACTTCATTTTCTTTTTCTTGTGCCATGAAACTGAGAATAATGCAGATAAAAAGTGCTCTATCAGCTTATATATCTGAATGAAGATGCTGTAGAGCAGACCTACAACTGGCCCGTGGTAGGTAATGCTGAGGTTCCTAAGATTTTATAGTCCTTTGTTATCATAGCATAAACTAACCTGTCATGACTGATGCATTATCTATTTCTACATTGTAATTGCTAGCTTTATTGTTGTTTTTGATTATGTTTCTCTCGCTAGCCTTTGAAGTCTTCAAAGAAAAGCACTGCAATTTTCAACTTTTTTTCCTTTAGCAAATAATAAAATGCATTGTACATAAAAGGAAGGAGATAATTATCTGTTGATAGAAGAAATAAGAATGAAGATTTGTTGTAAAAATATAAGTCAACTATCCCATAGTATCTCTAGGATGCAGATAAAGGCATAAACAATTATACACTTAAGCAATACATCTACATTTTGATCCTCTGCAACTAGTTTATTTAAATTGTACAGAATCTAGGTAAACAGACAAAAGCACACACATTTGTTTCCATTTCTTCAACAATGACATATTATGTGACTAGCACGTGTTTGGTACATGCTAGGCATTTCAGTACTGTGAAACAATCCTGCCCTCAAGCAGTGGAGGGTCCTACAGAAACATGAGATATGGCAGTGTATAAATAAAGCACTCAAGAATAGGTAAGATTTAATTAGGTACAAAGACCAGGACAGGCATTTTTGGTAGAGGAAGGAGACAGCATAAATGTAGAATCTAGAATCAAGAGAAAGTGGAGAATGAAGGAGAACATTATAGTGGATGAATAGAATGTAAGGCAATGAGTGGTAAGAACAGGACTAGAGGAATAGTAAGGCTAGATCATGACACACTGACATGCTACCCTTAGGCAGTTTAAACTTTATCACAAAGCCTCTGAGGAATGCATTGAAAAAATTCTATAAAGAAATGACAAGAGCAAATTTGTGATATAGAAGTTGCAGTCTATAAGCATGTAGAGAATAGATGAAGGTGGCAAGGGTGGTGAAACTAAAGACATGGCCAGAGATTTTTAAAATGGTGGCCTTGTATAAAAAAGATGAGCTGGGACAAGCGTGTTTTCTTCCTCATGAATTTGGGAAATTAAAAGAATTTATCAACTACGGTTCAAGCTAAGATGGAAGGTGGTGATAGCAACCAAACTCACGAGCAGACAGGCTCAGTGATGATTAGAAACAAATATATATCTGCTGGAGTAAGGAGAAACTGAGAATGAATGATTCATGTCAATCATGGAGCGTTAGAGTGGAACTATGCAAACCTGGTGCTTAGGTGTCTAAATCTGCCTCAGCTCCAGCTTTGGCTCCTAGGACCTCTGCCTCTACCACAGGTTTTCTTTTGGCTTCAAGCAACATGTCCATCTCCTATATTGCTCCCCATAAAGTTATTCATCCATTTTGGAACTTGAGAGTTTCTGTTCTTTATAAATGGAAGATCTTAACAGGCAGTAGACTGATAGTCATGTGTTATCAATAATAGCTCACATGAACTTCGTATAAGTAATGATACAGGAGAAGGTATGGCCTTTGGGATATAAAGCTTAACAGAGACGGTGAGATGACCCAAAGGAGCAGGCAATTTTTTTTTAAGTTACATGTTCTGAAACAAACATGTACTTCAGCTATTGGGAAATTAATCAATATGTCCCTGTATTTCAGTATAGGGGAGTAATTCAAATTGCACAGCTTGTAAAAAGTACCTTGGGATATTTTCTGATGAAAGATGTTATCTTAATATAAAAGATTATTTCTCACTCCTTGGTATTATATATTTCTCTTTTAATAAGTTTACCCATTTCAGGGCAATAGTATTTTGTTACATGTTGCAAAGTATTTTGATGTGTATCAAGATTCCTGTTGTTTTTTCAACATTTTATCTTATTTGAGATCACATTGCACACGGTTATTTTGGGCCTGGGGGAAAAAGGATCTTGGTTGACAGATGACAAATTGAAATATTTGACAATCTTCTTGCAGTTTTTGGTCCCAGTGGGATCTGATGTCAGTAAAATTGTGATGATCCAATTCATGGCACAGTGAGCTACACCAGCAGAACAGCCTCAGGTCACCTGGGAAGTGTAGTTGCAAGTGAGTGATACATTAGAAATATATTTTTTTCTATTTGCTGTGATAACATGGGATCAGGGTCTGATGAAGGCATGAAGGGTCAAAGGAGCGGATCTTTTCTTCAAAAGCTTCATGGTCTAGGTCAGGCTACAGGCAGTCACAGTGCTTGTTACTCCCGAAGGACAAAGTTGTCCAATGGTTAAGCACTAAAAGAGATATCAGAACATCTGTTCTCACATTTGGCTATAGGAACCTCACCATTGATCTTTAGTTTCTCTATTTTTTTATTTTTTTATTTTTAATTATTTTTTTAAAGATTTTATTTATTTACTTGACAGAGAGAGACACAGCGAGAGAGGGAACACAAGCAGGGGGAGTGGGAGAGAGAGAAGCAGGCTTCCCGCCGAGCAGGGAGCCCAAAGCAGGGCTCGATCCCAGGACTCTGGGATCATGACCTGAGCCGAAGGCAGATGCTTAACAACTGAGCCACCCAGGTGCCCCTCTCTATTTTTTAAATAAAACCATAGCCCTTCTTTCATATTTCAGAAATTCCTGCGATTATGACTGAAACAAGTGGAGACATTGCTTAGAGTTAAGTGGAAGAGTATTGTAATAACTATGCAAAGCTCCAAAATAAGAGGTTACCATCTCTTCAAGTATATTTGACAGGATGTGCCAGACCTAGATTATGAGATACTAAATTTCAAGTGACTGGCTATTAGTTCAAAGAATCACTTGTCACACTTTTTTTTTTTTAAGATTTCATTTATTTATTTGAGAGAGAGCGAGTGAGCAAGAGAGAGAGAACACGAGTGGTGGAGGGAGAGGGAGAAGCAGGCTCTCCACTGAGCAAGGAGCCCGATGTGGGCTCAATCCCAGGACCCTAGGACCATGACCCGAACTGAAGGCAGACGCTCAATGGACTGAGCCACCCAGGTGCCCCTTGTCACACACTTCTAAACATACATCTAAATAGCACAATTCTAAACACATATATAAATATAAACACTGAAACTGTATAGCAAATGTTGATTATTCAGATTTTCTTAAGAGAACACATATAAATATATTATATATACTAATTTATACAATGTATTAATTAATATATTATCACAATATATCATTTTATTATATATCAACATATAATGTTTTAATATATTATAACATATTATATGTATTTTAACATTAATATATTATCCAATATATATTAGGTAATCATAAAAATGAAAAATAGATTCTTTTAATAGGAATTTATTGATTTTAAAGGATCATTTCATTATAACTTGATGCAAAGAATTATAAAATTCCAGTAGCAAACTGGTAAATTCTGGAAAATATTTGTGGACCCAGTTAGACTGTCCTAACAGGTATTTGTTTAAAAGATTTATTTATTTATTTGAGAGAGAGAGAACAACAGCATGCACATGAGTGGGGAGAGGGGCAGAGGAAGAGACTCTCAAGGAGACTCCCTGCTGAGCTCAGAGCTTACCTGGGCCTGGATCCAGGCGGGCCTGAATCCCACAACTGGGAGATCATGACCTGAGCCAAAACCAAGAGTCAGATGCACAACTAACTGAGCCAACCCAGGCATCCCCTAGAGAGTATTTGTAATGAACACTGCTAATGTTTGATTTGATGGCCTTCATCTGACTGACATAACTCTACAGAGTAATAGTTCTTTTAATACGTTTGCAAATAAATCTTGCTGATCTTGCTGGGAGACAGTCAGTCTTTTCAGATATGTCTATTTACTTTTTAATCACTTTATTGTCTGCTAATTTTAACTTTCTCTCCAAGTTTGGGGAAGCACTCTACCTTTCACTCTGTGTATTACCAAAAGTCACAATGAGCAAAAGGATTGTGAGCTTTCTCTGTACATCCATGGAGATGGTATAATATCTCTCTCCCAAACTATGATACAGTTACTGCAAGCTCTCTTGCTTTTCTCTGCCTCAAGTGGAATAGCATTTAAGCAAATAGGAAGAGGAATTATCCAAACTTGCCTTAAAATTAGAATGTCAGGTCTGTTTGTTTAGAATCTGTGCTGTACAATACAGTGGTTTATTCTAGAATATATGTTGTCCATTTTTTAAGGTTTTATTTTAATTCTAGTTAACATACAGTGTAATATTAGTTTCAGGTGTACAATTTAGTGATTCAAAACTTCCATACATCATCCGGTACTACTCATCAGAACAAGTGCATTTCTCAATCCCCATCACCTATTTAACCCTCCCTCCACCTGGTAAGCATTAGCTTGTTCTCTATCATTAAGAGTCTGTTTCTTGGTTTACCTCTCTCCACCCTCCCTTTGCTTGTTTTGTTTCTTAAATTCCACAAATGAGTGAAATTGTATGGTATTTGTCTTTCTCTGACTGACTTATTTCATTTAGCATTATACTCTCTAGTTCCACCCACATCGTTGCAAATGGCAAGATTCATCACTAGTCAATGTGGTTAGTGAGCACCTGAAAAAAGGCTAGTGTATCCAAGAAACAACTGAGTTTTAAAATTTTGATTACTTTAAATTTTAATACTGAAGCTGTGTGAAACATTTTCTTGCTAAACACAACCTTAGTGTTTTCACAGAGTACCTCTCACTTTAAATGTGCATTGTGTAAGTATGTTGCAGTGTAGTGCATGTTTGGGACATACATGTCATTTCCAGCTTGCATGATTAAGTTTAGGAAAATATATAAATTTTATTTTATTTTTTTAAATCTTTTATTTATTTATTTGTCAGAGAGAGCACAAGCATGGGGAGCAGCAGGCAGAGACAGAAGCAAGTTTCCCCACTGAGCAGGGAGCTCAATGCGGGACTCGATCCCAGGACCCTGAGATCATGACCTGAGCCAAAGGCAGACGCTTAAGCGACTGAGCCACCCAGGTGTCCCAGAAAATATATAAATTTTAAACAAAGAAATAATCCTGATTCAAAAATCAAATGGAGATATAGAAGCTAGTACTGTTATCAGAAAAGTGGAGAGAGAAAGAATATGCTTTGTACATTTCATGATTAAAAATACAATTATAATCTGGTAGAGCAGTACAGAATAGAAAAGTTGTGTGTTGTATAAAACAAATATGTTAAAACTGACAAAAGGGACAATATTAAGAGATATTTTCAGCAAAAGACAGATAATGGATTTGACAAGGATTTTCCTCTCAACACTCAAAAAACTATCAAAACTAGTCTAAAATCAAAATTAATTTTAACAACAGTAATTTCTTTGACATTGGCTATAGCAGGGATGTCTTCTAAGGCAAGGGAAACAAAAGCAAAAATAAAATAAACTATCAGGACTGCAACAAAATATAAAGCTTTAGCATAATAATAGAAACCATCAGGCGCCTGGGTGGCTCAGTTGGTTAAGCGACTGCCTTCGGCTCAGGTCATGATCCTGGAGTCCCAGGATCGAGTCCCACATCGGGTTCCCTGCTCAGCAGGGAGTCTGCTTCTCCCTCTGACCTTCTCCCCTCTCATGTACTCTTTCTCTCTCATTCTCTTTCTCAAATAAATAAATAAAATCTTTAAAAAAACAATAATAGAAACCATCAACAAAACAAAAGTCAACTTACTGAATGGGAGAAGATATTTGCAAATGATATATCATTTGAAGGGTTAATATCCAAAATACATAAAGAATGTATACAACTCAACACACAAAAAATTGGTCTGATTAAAAAATAGGCAGAGGACTTGAATATATTCTTTCCAAAGAAGACATACAGATGGCCAGTAGACACATGAGAAGATGTTCAATATCACTCATCATCAGGGAACTGCAAATCAAATCCAGAACAAGAGACCACCTTGCACCTGTCAGAATGGCTAAAATAAAGAAGACAAGAAATAACAGGTGTTAGCAAAGATGGGAAGAAAAACCCTTGTGCACTATTGGTGGGAATGTAAATTGGTTCAGCCACTGTGGAAAACAGAATGAAGTTTCCTGAAAAAATGTACTTATTGTGGTGCCTGGGTGGCTCAGTCTGTTAAGTGTCTGCCTTCGGCTCAGGTCATGATCTCAGGGTCCTGGGATCAAGTCCTGCACTGGGCTCCTTGCTCAGTGGGGAGCCTGCTTCTCTCTCTCCCACTCCCCTTGCCTGTGCTCTCTCTCTCTTTGCCAAATAAATAAAATATTTTTTTAATTTACTTATTTTATTTGAAAAATCAAGCTGTGTATAATAATCAGCATGTTGTATTGATAAAGTGTTTCTACGACAAGAAATGGATTAGGAGCATCAATACAACTGCAAATATTATATATAATAAAGCATGAAAAAGTTAAGCTCCATATTTTGGGTAGCAGATAAATTATAGCAAACATACCAAAGTTTAACATTTTTATTCACATAAAGGCAGCCTGAAATACAATTCTACTTTTCTTTTAAAAGATTTATTTTTTTATTTATTTGAGAGAGAAAAGGGAGAGAGTGAACGCAAGTGGGGGGAGGCTCAGAAGGAGAGACAGAATCTCAAGCAGACTCCCTGCTGAGTGTGGAGCCTTACAAGGGCATGATCCCAGGACTCTGAGGTCATGACTTGAGTTTAAATCAAGAGTCAGACACTTAACCGACTGAAGGCCCCTGAAATACAATTCTTTTTAAGATTCCTGAATGGTCCAGATTATTTGAGTGTTAGATAATATTTTCTAATTTTATATTGATAAAAGTAAGGTACAAATATAGTAAACAAATTAAGGTTCTAATAGCCATCAGGAGTAAATTAAGAAACATTGATAGCCATACCTGCATTGTCACAGAACATCAAATTATGCTTGTCTGCTGAGATTTATGTTTCCCATTTCAAAATGATATCTTGCCTTCTAACACTTTAACTAATGTGGCATTTGGAATCTAGGCAAAAGGAAGATCAAATTAATTATTTTTTAGTTGTTTAATTTATGTATGTTTTCCCTGGTGAGCCTGTGGATTCATTTATTAATTCAAAAGTATTTGGAAATCTATGTTTTAATGTATTCTTCAAATCTCTTCCCACTCCAAATTTAGTGACATCACGTTGGAAGCTTAAAATTGGTCATAACTGGAGTATCCATGCCATGTTAATGGCAGAAGCTACAAATTGTCTTTTTCTTTTTCTTCACTGATAGCTTATTGTAAATTACTTATCAGAACTGCCCAATGAAGGTATCGACTCTTCCAGAATACTACTTTGTGCAACACCCTCTCTAAGAATGACTATTAATCCCCATCTTGAAAATTAAATAGGTTCAGTGGGCTTTAGTACTTTAAGAATACATGCACAAATCCAGAAGACTAATAAAAGGCTCACTACTAGTCTCTTTATTCTTTCCAGTGGTCCATGGAAATCAAAGGATTGAAATAATCTTCATGTATCTTTTAAGAGTTACTCAGACACAAATGCCATTCTCTATCAACAAGAGCACTAGGACATTCTCCTCTCATCTATTCTGTATCTCTATGTTAAGGCTCACTCCTGTAGCTGAAATGTTACTCCTCCCTCCTGATCTCTAGTTAATTCCTAGATCTTCGTGCTTCCTGATTCAGCTCAAGAGTCCAGATTGAATTGAAGACTCTCTTGGCTTCCATAGCACCCCAAGCTTACCTCTACCATGGCATTTACTGGATGTTTATCCTACGGAAGAGAGCAATGATGTTTTTGTTTTGTTTTGTTTTGTTTTCTACCTTCCCCACAAGACAGTATGAAACTGACAGCCAAAATGTGTCATTTCCAATTTCGTATTCCCATGGAATAGTATATTGTGTGGCACAAGTTGATCACTAATAAATGCTTGTTGGATTATTAAACTGCCTAGTAAAGCTCTGAATTTGGACAGTTTGTTTGAACAAGCCCTTCTTCATACTATCTTCAGGCTCTCTGTAAATTATAATGACTGCCTCCATTCCCCAGATTTTACTGTAGGTAATCTCAATGCAATTCTTTTAGCCACTTTTCGGCCATATAAATGATAAAATGCCAAAAGTGACATTTTCAGCTCAATAGTTGGCAATTTGATACAGAGTTTAAGACTGATCTTTTTCCTTTTGAGGAGAATGTATCTCTAAATACCTTCATATGAAAACTAAAAACATACAGTCAATTCAAAATTGGTATATTTTATTTTTCTGACAAGGATATAAACATTCAATCAATAGTACAATCATCAGCATGCAAGATTAGTCATTTCAGAATTAATTGTATAAAATATAAAATAATGAGAATCTGTCCATCAGAGGCATATTTCCTTCAGGTTAAATATAGACTTGTCTCAGTGAGGAGGGTTTTAGGTTTTTGTGATCAGCTCTATCACTACATATGGATGCATTTTAAAATTTGATTATTCTCTTTCATAGGATAAGTGAATATTTATTACACCTATAAGAGAAATCATTTCTAAATTATGTGAGAGCTTCTAGATAAAGATCCTGCTGATCACTAGGGCTTTTCACCTGCTTTGCTGCGAGAAGTGACAAATTAATGAAGGTCTTCCTATAAAATATTTCTACTGAATGCTCTATACACTAAGCAAGTTAATTTTTTTGTGCTACCTTAATGTAGAAGCAAAGATAATTCCCAAGTTACACAGATATGGAAAGAAGGACTGTATGCCCACAAGCAGCAGATTTACTTGCTCTGAGAAACTTTCCTTTGGGGAAGGTGCACACACCTGTGTGTGTGTGTGTGTAAGACAGAAGAGGGAAAAGGTTGTCTAGAACAGAATGTCGCATACAGTACTAGAATAAGAATCAAGAGGCCCAAAATTTAATCAAAGATTCACCACAACTTGTCTGCTTTTCTGCAAACTGCAAGGTCCACAATGATTTCCAAATTTGGGATGCACTTTGAAATTGAAGTGTTCTGACAAAGTTACACCGATCATGCACTGCCAACTGATGTTCATGCACATATTATCATCCAACCACAGGACCCAGGCTTCGGTATCAGTGCTCTCTGCCCACATCCACTTCCCCATATGTTCATTTCAATGTCTTTAAATGTGTTTCCCTCTTTCTTTCTTCCTGTTTTTTTGCTTTCCTTCAAAAATATTTATTTAGTACCTATTATGACCAAATCTTTCACTATTAAAGGTAATCCAAATCAGTTTTGTTCCTGCTATCACAGAGCTTGGAATCTTGTGACTCAAATGGATATTAAGCAGATGATTCCTCACATAAAGCATACAGCATTTCCTCCTTATCCATAGTTTCACTTTCCATAATTTCAGTTACCCATGGTCAGTCAGTTGCTGTTGGAAGAAGATGATCTTCCTTCTATTTATTGTCAGGTCAATAGTAGCCTAACAGTATGTTGCATTGCCTATGTCATCCACCTCACTTAATCTCATCACACAGGCATTTTATTATCTAACATCATCATCATAAGAAGAGCAAGTATGGCACAATAAAAAAATTTGAGAGAGAGATTGGGACCACATACACATAATTATTACAGCGTATTGTTATAATTGTTCTATTTTATAATAAATTATTATTAATCTTGTACTGTGCCTAATTTATAAATTGAACATTATACATATGTGTTCATAGGAAAAACATAGTTTATAAGTTTATATAGGGTTTGAAATTATCCATATCTTCAGGCATCCTTTGGGGGTCTTGGAATGTATCCCCTGTAGAAAAGAGGGGGCTACTGTAATTATAAAATGAGATAAGTATTATAAAAGAGAGAAACAGATATTGTAAAAAATATGTAACTCTGAGAAAATTGTTCTACTCTAGAGATTCTAGAAAACGTCTTCCCTCACAGTCATTTGATCTGAGATTAAAAGATAAGTCAGATCTAATTAAGTAAAGAACAGGGGAAAAAAAACTTCTTGGTAGAGCCCAGGCATGTGCAGACTATGAGGTACAAAAAAGCATAATGTGGGGGGTGGAGCAAGATGGTGGAGGAGTAGGAGACCTGGATTTCATCTGGTCCCAGGAATTCAGCTGGATAGGGATCAAACCATTCTGAACACCTACAAACTCAACAGGAGATCAAAGAAAAGAATAGCAACAACTCTCTGAACAGAAAAGCGACCACTTTCTGGAAGGTAGGATGTGCGGAGAAGTGAATCTGAAGGTGAAATTTGGGAGGATAGACGGAGGGGGAGGGGCCTCCGTCAGCCGCTTTTGGCAAGTGATAAGAGCAGTGGAGCACAAAATCGGAACTCTTAGAAGTCGGCTCCACTGAGGGACGTCGCTCCAGTGTCTAAGCCGGGGGTGGAACACTTGCGGGACAGTGTGGTCTCAGGACACTTGGGGTCACAGAAAGACCGGGGGTGCCTGAGTGTGGCAGAGCTCCCAGGTACTGGAGCGGGGAAACTGTCTGCTGAGATGGAGCCAAGGAGTGGGCTCTCAGCTTGGGGTTGCGATAAACCGGGATCCACCGCACAGTCAGGCCACTGCTCCTGCAGCAGGGACCCAACAAGTGGCAGATCTGGGGAGACTCCCCTTCCTCCCATGGGAGGAGCGGCACGGGAGAGCATTCCAGGGATCTGCTGGGTTTGGAGACCCCACACGGGGTCGGGTGCTGAAATAGAAATGCTCAGTCACAGGCCAGGCGAGCACGGAGTGCGGCCAGAGACTGGGGAGATGGGAGTGATTGACTGCTTTTCTTTGGGGGTGCACTGAGGAGTTGGGCCCCGAGTTCTTGGCTCCTCCTGGGTGGAGACTGGGAAGCTGCCATTTTCACTCTCATCCTCCAAAGCTACAGAGAAAGCTTGCAGGGAACAAAAGCTCCTGAGAGCTAACTCAAGCAGATTACTTAGTCTGGACCTGGCAAAGGCGGGGCAACTCCACCTCCAGCAAAGACATTTGGGAACCATGGCAGCAGGCCCCTCCCCCAGAAGATCAGCACGAACAGCCAGCCAAGACCAAGTATACTGATCAATGAGAATGGCAGAACTACAAAGCTAAGGGAATACTGCGTATAGAATCCATGGCTTTTTTACCATGATTCTTTAGTCTTTCAAAGTTAATTTTTTTTAATTTTCTTTTTTTTTTTTTTTTTGGAATTTTTCTTTTTCCCTTTTTCAACCAACATCTTATCAATCCCTTCTTTAAAAAAACATTTTTAGTTTTCATTTTTAGAGTCATATTCTATCCCTTCATAGTAGTTACCCTTATTTTTGGCATATATATATAAGATGCTCTCTCTTTAAAATTTTGAGAGACAGTTTCTTCTAACAGATCAAA
>NW_027397066.1:141123254-141156298 GCF_003265705.2 Callorhinus ursinus | reverse complement strand
AGTTTCTTCTAACAGATCAAAATATACCCTAAATCTCTAATGTATGGCTTTGTTCTACTCTGCTGCCTGTTCACATTCTCTCCCTTTTCTTTCTTTCTTTCTCTTAAATCCTCTTCTTTCTTTTTTCAAACAACTACTTATCTTATCAATTCCTTTTATAAAATCTTTTATAATTTTCAACTTTATAATCATATCCCATCCCTTCATTGTATCAACCCATATTTTTGTACATATGTTTTTCTTTCTTTAAAATTTTGGGAGGTGCTTTCTTCTAACAGACCAAAATACACCCCAAATCTAGTGTATGGCACTGATATATGCACCATCTTGATCATATTTGATCATATTCTGTTTTTGTTTGTTTTTATCTTTTACTTTTTCTTTTTTTTTCTTTTTTCTTTCTTTCCCTGGCTTCAGGTCTTTTCTGATTTGTTTAGAGTATATTTTCTGGGGACGTTGGTACCCTGTTAGCATTTTGTTCTCTCATTCACCTATTCTCCTCTGGACAAAATGACAAGATGGAAAAAATCACCTCAAAAAAGAACAAGAGGCAGTACTGACTGCCAGGGACCTACTCAATACAGACATTAGTATGATGTCAGAACTTGAATTCAGAATGATGATTTTAAAGATACTAGCTGGGCTTGAAAAAAGCATGGACGTTATTAGAGAAACTGTTTCTGGAGAAATAAAACAACTAAAATCTAACCAAGTTGAAATCAAAAAGGCTATTAATGAGGTGCAATCAAAAATGGGGCCTCTAATTGCTAGGATAAATGAGGCAGAAGAGAGAATTAGTGATATAGAAGACCAAATGATGAAAAATAAAAAACCTGAGAAAAAGAGAGACAAACAGCTACTGGATCACGAGGGCAGAATTCGAGAGATAAGTGATACCATAAGACGGAAACAAGAGAATAATTGGGATCCCAGAAGAAGAAGAAAGAGAGAGGGGCAGAAGGTATACTGGAGCAAATTATAGCAGAGAACTTCCCTAATTTGGGGAAGGAAACAGGCATCAAAATCCAGGAGGCACAGAGCACCCCTCTCAAAATCAATAAAAATAGATCAACACCCCGAAATCAAACAGTAAAAATTACGAGTCTCAGAGACAAAGAGAAAATCCTGAAAGCAGCTCAGGAGAAGAGATCTGTAACCTACAATGATAGAAACATTAAATTGGCAACAGACCTATCCCCAGAGACCTGGCATGCCAGAAAGGACTGGCATGATATATTCAGAGCACTAAATGAGAAAAATATGCAGCCAAATACTATATCCAGCTAGGCTGTCATTGAAAATAGAAGGGGAGATAAAAAGCTTCCAGGACAAACAAAAACTAAAGGAATTTGCAAACACGAAACCAGCCCTACAAAAAATATTGAAAGGGTTCCACTAAGCAAAGAGAGAGCCTAAAAGCAACATAGACCAGAAAGAAACATAGACAATATACAGTAACAGTCACCTTACAGGCAATACAATGGCACTAAATTCATACCTTTCAATAGTTACCTTGAATGTAAATGGGCTAAATGCCCCAATCAAAAGACGCAGGCTATCAGATTGGATAAAAAAAACAAGATCCATCGATATGCTGTCTGCAAGAGACTCATTTTAGACCCAAAGTCACCTCCAGATTGAAAGTGAGGGGGTGGAAAACCATTTACCATGCTAACGGACACCAAAAGAGAGCTTGGGTGGCAATCCTTATATCAGAAAAATTAGATTTTAAACCAAAGACTGTAATAAGAGATGAGGAAGGACACTATATCTTACTTAAAGGGTCTATCCAACAAGAAGATCTAACAATTGTAAATATCTATGCCCCTGACATGGGAGTAGTCAATTATATAAGGCAATTAATAACAAAAGAAAAGAAACACATTGACAACAATACAATAATAGTGGGGGACTTTAACATCGCCCTCACTGAAATGGACAGATCATCTAAGCAAAAGATCAACAAGGAAATAAAGACTTTAAATGACACACTGGACCAAATGAACTTCACAGACATATTCAGAACATTTCATCCCAAAGCAACGGAATACACATTCTTCTCTAGTGCCCATGGAACATTCTCCAGAATAGATCACATCCTAGGTCACAAATCAGGTCTCAACCGGTACCAAAAGATTGGGATCATTCCCTGCATATTTTCAGACCACAATGCTTTGAAACTGGAACTCAATCACAAGAGGAAAGTCGGAAAGAACTCAAATACATGAAGGCTAAAGAGCAACCTACTAAAGAATAAATGGGTCAACCAGGAAATTAAAGAAGAATTAAAAAAATTCATGGAAACCAATGAAAATGAAAACACAACTGGTCAAAATCTTTGGGATACAGCAAAGGCAGTCCTGAGAGGAAAGTATATAGCAATACAAGCCTTTCTCAAGAATCAAGAAACGTCTCAAACACACAACCTAACCCTACACCTAAAGGAGCTGGAGAAAGAACAGCAAATAAAGCCTAAAACCAGCAGGAGAAGAGAAATCATAAAGATCAGAGCAGAAATCAATGAACTAGAAACCAAAAGAACAGTACAACAGATCAATGAAACAAAGAGCTGGTTCTTTGAAAGAATTAACAAGATTCATAAACCCCTAGCCAGACTTATCAAAATGAAAAGAGAAATGACCCAAATCAACAAAATCATGAATGAAAGAGAAGCGATCACAACCAACACCAAAGAAATACAAACAATTATAAGAACATATTATGAGCAACTCTATGTCAGCAAATTAGATAACCTGGAAGAAATGGTTGCATTCCTAGAGATGTATCAACTACCAAAATTGAACTAGGAAGAAATAGAAAACCTGAACAGACCTATAACCACTAAGGAAATTGAAGCAGTCATCAAAAATCTCCCAAGAAACAAAGCCCAGGGCCAGATGGCTTCCCAGGGAAATTCTACCAAACATTTAAAGAAGAATTAATTTCTATTCTTCTGATATTGTTCCAAAAATTAGAAATGCAAGGAAAACTTCCAAACTCGTTTTATGAGGCCACCATTACCTTGATCCCCAAACCAGACAAAGACCCCATCAAAAAGGAGAATTACAGACCAATATCCTTGATGAACATGGATGCAAAAATTCTCACCAAAATACTAGCCAATAGGATCCAACAGTCCATTAAAAGGATTATACACCATGACCAAGTGGGATTTATCCCTGGGCTGCAAGGTTGGTTCAACATCCGCGAATCAATCAACCTGATACAATACATTAATAAAAGAAAGAACAAGAACCACAGGATCCTCTCAATAGATGCAGAAAAAGCATTTGACAAAGTACAGCATACTTTCTTGATCAAAACTCTTCAGATTATAGGCATAGAGGGTACATACCTCAATATCATAAAAGCCATCTATGAAAAACTCATAGTCAATATCATTCTCAATGGGGAAAAACTGAGAGCTTTCCTCCTAGGTTGGGAACATGGCAGGGATGTCCACTATCACCACTGCTATTCAACATAGTATTAGAAGTCCTAGCCACAGCAATCAGACAACAAAAAGAAGTCAAAGGCATCCGAATCAGCAAAGAAGAAGTCAAACTCTCATGCTTTGCAGATGATATGATAATTTATATGGAAAACCCAAAAGACTCCACCCCAAAACTGCTAGAACTCATACAGGAATTCAGTAAAGTGGCAGGATATAAAATCAATGCACAGAAATCAGTGGCATTCCTATACACCAACAACAAGACAGAAGAGAGAAATTAAGGAGTCGATCCCATTTACAATTGCGTCCAAAACCATAAGATATCTAGGAATAAATCTAACCAAAGAGGCAAAGAATCTGTACTCAGAAAACTATAAAATACTCATGAAAGAAATTGAGGAAGACACAAAGAAATGGAAAAATGTTCCATGCTCATGGACTGGAAGAACAAATATTGGGAAGATGTCACTGCTACCTAGAGCAATCTACACATTCAATACAATCCCCATCAAAATACCATCCACTTTTTTCAAAGAAATGGAACAAATAATCCTATAATTTGTATGGAACCAGAAAAGACCCCGAATAGCCAGAGGAATGTTGAAAAAGAAAAGCAAAGCTGGCAGCATCACAATTCTGGACTTCCAGCTGTATTACAAAGCTGTCATCATCAAGACAGTATGGCACCGGCACAAAAACAGACACATAGATCAATGGAACAGAATCGAGAGCCCTGAAATGGACCCTCAACTCTAGGGTCAACTAATCTTTGACAAAGCAGGAAAGAATGTCCAGTGGAAAAAGGACAGTCTCTTCAACAAATGGTGTTGGGAAAACTGGACAGCCACATGCAGAAGAATGAAACTGGGCCATTTCCTTACACCACACACAAAAGTAGACTCCAAATGGTTGAAAGACCTAAATGTGAGACAGGAGTCCATCAACATCCTAAAGGAGAACACAGGCAGCAACCTCTTCGACCTCAGCCACAGCAGCTTCTTCCTAGAAACATCGCCAAAGGCAAGGGAAGCAAGGGCAAAAATGAACTATTAGGACCTCATCAAGATAACACGCTTTTGCACAAGCAAAAGAAACAGTCAACAAAACCAAAAGACCACCGACAGAATGGGAGAAGATATTTGCAAATGACATATCAGATAAAGGGCTAAGTATCCAAAATCTATAAAGAACTTATCAAACTCAACACCCAAAGAACAAATAATCCAATCAAGAAATGGGCAGAAGACATGAACAGACATTTTTCCAAAGAAGACATCCAAACAGCCAACAGACACATGATAAAGTGCTCAATATCGCTCAGAGTCAGGGAAATCCAAATCAAAACCTCAATGAGATACCACCTCACACCAGTCAGAATGGCTAAAATTAACAAGTCAGGAAACGACAGATGTTGGTGGAGATGTGGAGAAAGAGGAGCCCTCTTACACCGTTGGTGGGAAAGCAAGCTGGTGCAGCCACTCTGGAAAACAGTATGGAGGTTCCCCAAAAAGTTGAAAATAGAGCTACCATATGACCCAACAATTGCACTACTGGGTATTTACCCCAAAGACACAAATGTAGGGATCCAAAAGGGTACGTACACCCTGATGTTTATAGCAGCAAACTCCACAATAGCCAAACTGTGGAAAGAGCCAAGATGTCCATTGAGAGATGACTGGATAAAGAAGATGTGGTATATATATATACAATAGAAGATTATGCAGCCATCAAAAAGAATGAAATCTTGGCATTTGCAATGACATGGATGGAACTGGAGGCTATTATGCTGAGTGAAATAAGTCAATCAGAGAAAGACATGTATCATATGACCTCACTGATATGAGGAATTCTTAATCTCAGGAAACAAACTGAGGGTTGCTGGAGTGGTTGGGGGGGTGGGAGGGATGGGGTGGCTGGGTGATAGACATGGGGGAGGGTATGTGCTATGGTGAGCACTGTGAATTGTGTAAGTCTGTTGAATCACAGACCTGTACCTCTGAAACAATACATTATATGTTAAAAAAAAAAAGAAGATAGTAGTAAGGTAAAATGAAGGGGGAGAATTGGAGGGCAAGACAAACCATGAGAGACTATGGACTCTGAGATACAGACTGAGTGTTCTATAGGTGTGGGAGCTGGGAGGATGCGTTAGCCTAGTGATGGGTATTAAAGAGGGCATGTTCTGCATGGAGCACTGGGTGTTATATGCAAACAATGAATCATGGAACACTACCTCAAAAACTAATGATGTAATGTATGGTGATTAACATAACGTAATAAAAAAAAAGTAGAAAAAAAAAGAAAGCATAATGTGCTCAAGGACATGAGAAAAGTTTAGTTGAGACTGGCTTAGAGAATGGACCATCAGTATAAGTTAAGGCTGGAAAGGGAAGCAGAACTCACTCTTTAATATCTCATACACTGTTTTAGAGATGTATGTGGCTTTACAGAATATATATGTATATACACATATGTATGTAAATATATATATTTGTAATGTATATATTTGTATATATGTAAATATGCATATATATTATATATATATGTATATAAAATTGCAGACTACATTGAAGATATGCATATTTAATTTATTAGCAACGGGAAGATATTAAAGATTTAAGATTTTCCAAGAAAAGATTTCCACAAGAAAACATTTACATTTTTAAAAAGACCATACTCACTATGGTTTAGGGAAAGATTGAGTACATGTGTGGAAACCAAAAAGGGACTATCTGTAAGTAGATACTTTCTCCTGTAAGTAGAAATGACAGCAGCTTAGATTAATATGGCAATGTTAAAGGTGGACATAAACTGACATATTGGATTTAAGAAATATAATCAATAAGAGATACATATAGGGAATAGGAGTTAAGATAATAAGTTGTGATCATTTATTTAGAGTAATATTACATTTTTTCCCTAAGCTATAGAAAGATCTAATAAAAGAAGTTAAGGCAGGATTATTGTATTAGATGATTTAGCATTAGAATCTCTAAAAGTGACAGGAAAAAAGGAAAGTATTCCATTATTTTTAAAAAATTGGAAATGTTGGGGAGAAGAGTTTGGCAAACATTGATGGCAAATATATATTTAAGCTTGTTATCTACAAAATAAAGATATTTGATTTTTACCTAATAAAAATGTATTTTTTGTCTATTATAATCAAGTAAAAATTCAATCTAGAAAGCATATCATAAAGATGTATTTAAAGACTTATTTGAGTTCATATATATGAGTGTTTTGTAAAGTATAATCTGGATTGTGGCTTTGATGAAGGTCAAGCAAATCACTGTTTATTCCTCTTTAGAGGAAGAAATGCTTTGATTTGTGAATTGATAGCCTCTGCATTAATCTCAACAATGCAGGATGGACCACAGACAATTTTATTAAGATAGGAGGTTTTATTTAAGAGCGAGAAGAATAAGTTACATAGAATAGTACATTAGATGTCTGTATCAAGATCACCCCATAGTCATAGAATTTAAGTGCACCAATCAAAATTTCCTTACATTTTTTTAATGTATCAGACAGGTTTATCACAAGCATAGCCATGAAAAAACTAGAACAAAGGCAGAATTGGGGTCTTTTTCCCCTTATCTAACTAACACCCAGAGAAATAAAAAGAAAGAAGAAGAAAGAAGAGGGTGAGACCTATTGTTTGGGACTTAGCCTTCTTGTCATTGATTAACAAAGAAAAAGTAACAGCCCCAACAAGGGATGTAGCAAGAACAATTCTCTTTGAATTCAGAGGCAAACATTACCTATGGAGCTTCATTAGAATTACTTTTTAATCCACTTAAGTGATTCTATTACTGACATAGAAGCTTTGACAACCAGAAATATATGATAGATATCAGAATCTCTCTGAAGTTGGAGCCCAATGCTTGACACTAATACTGTCCTGTGGGTGTACCTTTCCCACGTCTTGTACTCTTGGTCTTTTGTCAGACCAGGTGGCTGTCACTTACTCCTGCAAATAATTCTACCTAGGGACCTACTTCAGTCTTCATCTGCTGCTTCAACTAGGGAATCATTTTGCCTAACAGTACTCTGCCCTTCTCAGTGATTTATATAGTTGACCTAAAATTTGAACTCCATACACGTATGTTAGCACTTAAATATGCCTACGTAAGCAGGAAGTGTGCTTACTACTAAGTGGTATGGCTGGTTAGAGGGAGAGATTACCAGTGAGTTTTATATCCCCAAATTATCCCTCATCACATTACCCCACTCCCCATTAACAGGATACCAAAAGAAATATGTTACAAATAGGATCAATGTTTTCACTGTAAGACTGAGACTATTTGGATCTTTTTTCTTTTTGAAGCCCTTGAGACTGCCGTCCTTTCTGCATCATAGCACTTACCCAATCTCATATCCTTTATGCCATATCCACCATGGCTGCAACCTTCTCAGTCTTACAAAAATCCCAGGGGGAAGATAACATTCTTATTAAAATGGACTACCACTTGCTGAATCAACTGTCTGCTTTTTTAAGCATTTGCTGTTTATACACAGACATGCCATATTTCTTCCAATATGTGAGGCATATAATTGGCAGCAGATTTTTTATTACCAGCCATTTGATTCATTTTTTGTTAACTTTAGATTTACATATATTGTTTCTCAAGGCTGACTGGGAGGAGTGTGACTGACAAATGAATGACTTGACATTCGTTACTGGAGAGATCTGCTTCCATTTGGGCAATCTTGAAGAGATACAATGTAGATTACTTAAAGTTTGAAAATAAATCTTACCTTTATACATATACATATGTGTGTATATACACACACACACACATAGATGCTGATTATAAATTAATTCATATATATTTTAAACAAAATTTATTTCCATTCTCATTAACTTTGGTTAAATAAACAATAGCCTTTTATGGTTGTAATCTGATAGGACAACAAATTATCTTTCCAAGCAAAATGAGGACTGGTTTAAGCATTTGACTACCTTGGAAAAATATTCAATGTAATTTTGGCCAGACACAGAGCACAGTGACTAGGTTAAATTATAATTCTTTCTATCTCCATGGTATCCATAATCAATTATATTTTTCTGGCTATCTGTATATATATTTATACATGTACAAAATTTGTGTACTTAAATAATGATGGAAGTAAATTGGACTAAGTTTCATAGAGTCATTGTGCATGCCTTCTGTATCTTTAGAACTTAGATTTTAGTGCTCTGTGTGTGTGTGTGTTTATACATATGTGAGAGTTTAATAGTGAGGACAGAGGAAAGAGAGGAAGAGATTAGGATAGTAAACATTGATGAGTAGAGAATAAAAATGTATACACTGTGAAACTCTAATGGAGAGAGAAGAGTACAAATCACCAATTATTGTACGTTTACTATGTGAAAATTGTTACGTCCACATATGCTGTCTTATTTGACCTCATCACAACCTATGATTGATTCCACATTTTACACATTTATGAGCAAACTGAGGTGCATAGAGAGTATCTTTCTAGGCAATGGAATGAATACTGAGGTAGGAGTTAAACCCACATTTGCCTGTCTGCCTGATTCTGTACCCATTATATGTATACTATATCATATTACCAGTTTTAAGGAAATGAGGCAAACTACATTTTATTATCTTGGCATGATACCACAAATTCAAAAACTTATTTGTTGATAATAATATACATTTCATTTCAGATCAGTCTGAACAGAAAAGGAAAAAAAATCAGTGTGCCTATTTTTTCAAGTTTCTTCAGGGAAAAAAATAAAACTATGTCATGTGAAAAAGTATAGGCTGTTTGTAGGCTATTTGGGTTAGCAATTATTTCCAGGAATTTTCTCTTCTTTTTTTTTAATTATGGCTTTTCATTAATAAAACAATGAATTTAACACAATTAGGAAAAACAAATTTGAAACAACAGCTTGTTTTTACCAAGAATATCAGAACAAAAATGGAATCAATGAGAAGTGTAAAGAGGTGCTTTTAAGAATATTTTAGGTTTGCAAATAACTAATCTGCTTTGCAAAAATTAAGGATGCATTTTTATTCTGAAAAAGAATATACTTTTCCAGAACAAAAGATGTCCTTAAATTTAGGGTCCTAATCATTTCTTCTTTTTATTGAGCAGACCTAAAATGTTGAAATATTTGTTTCTTTTATAAATGTGAAAACATTTGAGTGCATTTAATATTTTAAAGCGTATTTCTATTGTTTGTACAAGAATGTAATCATTCAGTCTAGGGTAATAAAAAGCAAGCAAGATTACAGCCTTGAGGGCAATAACTTTGAAGAATATTACAAATTTAATTTAAAATAATGGTACTATATTTCTTATTGACATTATTTTATAAGCATTCAATGTGAGTGATCCTTCTTCCAAGTCCTTTGCTAGTTATTGACCTTCCACTTTATTTGTGTGCTTAAACCCTTACTACCAAAGAAGATGGCTGAGTTTGCCATGAATTCACTAAGATATGAGGAAAATTGGCATTGAAAGTCACTACTGTATTTTGTAAAAAATGAAGGAACATACTAACCCATCAGTGACCCATGCTTTCCAAACTAATATGCCTTTGAAGCATATAAAAAACACACCGAGTTGTTTGAAGACTATGTCCATAAAAGACATAACTATTTAGTTTAACACTTTTGCAAAGTTCCCTGGAATTGAAGAACCAAGAAGATTTTTATGTCTATGAATCATTCTAAAAAACATGAGTCTGACAACATAAATTTAGAAGAGCAACCCAGGTTGAAACAGTTGAAATACTAAAAATTCTGCAAAGACCAGAGAGTCAGAGGTAGAATTGAGGTCAGCTTTACAGGTCTGTCTTTGCTCCTGAGTCCAGAGAAAGTGGTATTGCAAATGGACAAGTAACTGGGAAGGAGGTAAGAGGTGATGGGAGAGTAGATGGGATCCCTGGGAAGAGCCCCAGAAAAGTGAGGGAGTTTGGTATGTTCCCCTCCAAAATGGGAGGGGATGAGGTTGTGGATAAGAACATATTCTTGTTTCAAATAAAAAAATGGGTAAGAACTGCAAATCTTTAACCATATTCTATGAAAGTATAAGGTCCCTGGCATTGAAGAAGCTATCCTGCTACATGACTATTCTCTATCCTCTTTTCTTTCTATGTTTGACTTTTCCCTTGCTGGTTTTAGGTTTTGGGGTTTGTTGGTTGCTTTTCTTTTCTTTTCTCCTCTCTTCTCTTCTTTTATTCTTTTCTTCATTGTTTTTTTTTTTTTTTTAAGATTCCAAGGAATTACCTGAGAAATTACAGGCTACTATATATCCCAGGCATGAGGAATCAGAGAAGTATGATATTGTGTTACTCCATTACTTTACCCCCACCACATTTGTGTACAATCTCACAGATATTCTGAGTCAAGATTTGTGATAGCTAAGGCCCTCTTGCTGGGTTGCACTTGTTGAATTTGGTGTGCTCTCAAATGTCAACATCCAGTCTCAAATTAGAGAAAAGCAAACTTCTTTCTCATGTAATCAGAAAACTTAACTGTTCAGTGGGAATGGTTTATTTATTTTTAATTTTTCAGCTCAAATTTCTAGACACATATCCCCACTTAACCCTAATATGTTTTTTTAAGATTTATTTATTTATTTTGGACGGGGGCAGAGGGAGAGGGAGAGAGAATCTTAAACAGACTCCACGCTGAGCATGGATCCCCAGGCTGGGCTCCATGTGGGGCTCGAACTCACCACCCTGAGATCACCACCTGGGTGGAAACCAACTCGGATGCTTAACCTACTGCACCACTCAGCGCTCCAATCCTAATATGTTTATTTTTTCTTCTTTTTTTACCCCCCTTTTTTTTAGGCTGTGGACTGAAAAAAAAAGTTTTGCTTTCAATTTGGTTATGTTGTTTTTTACTATTTTTTTAAAATTTAATTCCAGTATAGTTAACATACAGTATCATATTAGTTTCAGGTGTACAATATACTGATTCAACAATTCTATATATTACTCAGTGCTCATCAAGATAAATGTATTCTTAATTCCCATCACCTATTTCATCCATCCCCCCACCAACCTACCCTCTGCTAACCATCTGTTTGTTCTTTGTAGTTAAGAGTCTGTTCTTTTGTCTCTTTTTTCTTTGTTCATTTGTTTTGTTTCTTAAATTCCACATATGAGTGATATCAGATGGTATCTATCTTTCTCTGAATTATTTTGCTTAGCATTATACACTCTAGCTCCATCTATGTTGCTGTAAATGGCACTTTGGTTATGTTTTGCTCCCTTTATCATGTGGTTATGTATGAATTCTTTTTCCCATTCTAGCCTTCCAAAGAAAACATCTAACATGAAACTTTTAATTTTGATTTCTTAATCCTTTGTTACACTAAATTCCTTCTTTTAACATGCAATTTTTACCCTACCTTAAACAAACTTGAAGAGGGTCTGTAAATTCCTTGACATAGTATACAAAATTGCACTTGGTGTTTATATGATCGATATGAATTAGTTCACTTGGTTTCAGGTAATAACACACCTATTTTTTTTAAATCCAATTAAATATGAATTTAGTTCTAACTGCCTGATGGATAGAACAGCGGTTCCTCTTCATATATAGAAGTTAAGCTGCAGAGAAGACAATCCTTAGGGATTTCTTTCAGGATATTAACATTTTATAGAATGCTTGAGAGGACAACAGGTACAGACAACAGGATGAATTTTCAGTTTGACTCCCTGGGTGGACCACCAAAGGAGTTATTACTCCAAATTAAGAAACTGCCACTCCAGTTGCTTGTTTTAGGACCACACCCTGCTGCCTCTCAGGAATTCTCCACATTCAGGAAGCTTCTGCCAGTGCTTCCAGCTATAAAACTCTCATCTTACACATCAAAAAAAAAAAAAAAAATGGGTGCCCACAATAGGCCCCTGCTAATAATGCAGTAAAACGACCAAATGCCTGTAGTTAGAGTTGGACTTGCACGATGAGTAGCAGAAGCTTTGGGAGCACTGCTTCTACCTCAGCTTCTACCTCCACACCATCTTACGTGACTGCATCTAATTGGCTAATAATAGGAACCTCATTCTGAGCTCCATGTGGAATTAGTGTTCCCAGGGTTCCGTATAGGAAGGTACACTCAGAGGAGTCTGGTATATATCTGAACTTCACACCATCATATCCATCATATTCTCCTCCTCTTTCTTATACTGTTCAAGAATCTTGCAGATGATGGCAATCAAAAAAAATTGTCAAGGACCTCTGGTCAGTTTTGTATTGTCCCTGATGAAATATTCATTTCCAAGTCTGTGTGGACAGCGCCATTATACCATGTTTTAGAGAGTCACTTACTCCAATGGGCTTTACTTTCAAGTCCCAAGTATATGTGCAATTGCCCTCATCAGGAGACCTGTCATCTCAGGATTTGGTCACCAGTACCTGGGGACTACTCAACTGTCTTCCAAGGCTCTGGGACCCTCTTTCCATGAGTTTTTATCCAACTCTTGAGTCAAAATATAAAAGTTTCCTCTCCCTTCCACTCTGAGACAATTTAAGTTAATCTTCTTTTGAAGACTGAAACTATTAGCAGCCCCAAATTCAGAAAACCAAAATATTCCTCTCTACTGAAAAAAAAAATATTACAATTTAATTTATACTGCTTCTTTTCTGAAAATGAAGTGAGGTGGAAAGATAAGATAATAATCAATTTGCAATAACTCATACTGTTAGAGTTCCATGTGCATCTTGAGGGTGGAGCAAGTGGGGAATAGCCATGGCTTTCTTTGGATTATTGAATAGAGTCTGTGAATGTCATATATTAAACCCACTGCTCTAGACAACCCAGCTCATATCTATGAATGTTTTTTATGTTTCTTTCCCTGTCTCTAGGTTCTGCCAAAGGCATCTAATACAAGACTGGCACTTCTTTTATTATATAACCTCTATCATTCATTCCAGACTCAAATTGACAAACTCCCTTTTATCCTTTGGCTTATTGGTGCTGCTGGTTGCAAAAACTTCACTTAGGGCTCAATCTTTCCATGTGCCCATAAACTTCAAATATCTGATTTCTTATAATTTCCTCAACTTCCTTTTCTGGAACTCAGATTCCAGATCTCCCACCCAGACTCAGATCCTGAAAACCCAGACATGGGCAACATCCATCTTCCCATTGCTACTGCCAATAGTTTTCTGCTTGATTGAATGGGAGAAAAAAAAAATGTAAACTGCTGCTAAATATATTATGTATATGAGACCACAGCATTTAAAATTAATATCTATCAAATACAAATACTAGATTCATTATAAGAAATTGATTCAACTTTATTTTATATTTACATACGATAATATGTTTAAAACAGCTTAAAATTATCATTGTACTATGTTACTAACATATGATTTTGATATTAAAAAATCTATTTAAAATATTTAAGGAATAGGGGATATTGCCATAGTAGCTGTGAGACTGAATGGTAAGGAGTAACATGCCCAAGACTGTTCCCCCGCAAATCAGCCTTCCAGAAAAGAAGTTCTTCTCATGTAATGCTCCCATAAACCAGCTATGGTGGAGTGCTTAAAGCATTCAATAGTAACCAAACATAAGATGTGGAATTCACCCTCTGATCATGCAAGGGGAGGGTTTTGTCCTTTTCCAGCTTGTAGGCTGATATGGCAAATCCTAACAGTAGCTTGCAGTGCAATGCTGCTACAACTGCCAAGCTTAGATTTAGATCCTCTAATAATTGCTGGTGAAGGTCTAGCAGCCCACTTTCACTATGAACATTGACCTGGCGTGTTCTGTGATGCCATATTGTTATAATATCCTGGACCTTCATCTCACCAGAAGTTGGACCAGTACATTTCTAGGCATAAGATTCTACTTCTACCATATCTCTAATAATAAAAAAATTCATTGGGTTTGATAAGCAAAGGTCTGAAATGATATGTTTTCAACTTATTAGAGGAGCTATGTTTTCTTCCAAATCTAGTAACTGATTAGGATACTTTTTCTGCGTGAATCAAAATTATTTGTTGTCATATACTTAAATTTCTCCTTTTTTTTCAGTGTTTGAAATGAAATAAATAACTTGAATTTGAATAGAATAAAAGTAAAAGAATAAGTAATACAGAGCAGAAAACCTTCCCATATACACTTGTTGACATACCTGCTGTTGTCTTAAATTATGATTATCGTCATTGTTTTACATACCTAAAATTCTTTCTCCTTTCCTCTGAGATTTCATACCCAGTGGATACACACACTATTAGATTCAAGGAGGCATCTTATTATATATTGGGTGAATTTTCCATCTACTTTATCAACTGGACTTTGTTTGCAGAAAGATTGTGTCTCTCATTGGAAGGTAGAGACAAGGGTTTAGTTCAACATGAAAGAAAAAGAAAATGTTTGGCATTAAGAGTTATTTGGAATACAGATTTGATGCTCTTGAGAACAATATTTTACTAAATGTCCTTCTGTTAATTGACATTAGGCAGATACTATTGGGTAAGTTGATTTCAAATTGTTCAATAGGAGGGAGAATTCTGTTAAAAGAGATTTTAGTGAGCAAATGGGATTTTTGTATGCTTTGCTCACTTTCTTCTGCGTAGCAGGACCAAGGTGAATTGAATCGTGGTCTGATGATGTTGCTTGTTTATTTTGCCCTCATGGGGGCACCTTTGAACATTTGCCTCTTTTAAAAAAGAACACTGTCAATCCATCTTGATTCGAAGGTCTCCTTGGGAAATGAACATTTCTTTGTGGTTGAAAGGCTCAAAAAACATACAACTCAGATGAACTGCTATCTGAACTACACATCTTTCCTTCCCTTCAGGTTATTATCTGTAGTAATATTTATTACAACTACATCCTTTCTCTCAGTTGATATTTTGCCATTATTGGCTTAAGCCGATAGAAATCTCAGCATTGCTCCTTTTCTTTGTATGCAGAACAACTGGGGATTAAAAGATGTAAACTAACAGTGTATTAAGTAGATTCTCCTTCTAGCAAGGCAGAAGGATTTTGAATAAGCTGAATTTGAAGCTTTATTTTTTTCTTTGTTGTTACTCTATAAGCCTTATACTTTAAATTATTTTAATTTGTGGCAATTCTTTATTCATATATTTATACCCATGTATAATTTATGTATGCTTATATATGTATAATTTACATATGTATATACTCATATACATTTAAAAATCAACTTTATTGAGGTATAATTTACACTTAACAAAATGCACCACATTTAACTGTATATTTGAATGAGATTTGAAAAATTTGTATACCTGTGTAGCCACAAGAACAATAAATACACAGAATATTTGTATTACCCTCAAATTTCCTGCATGGCTCTTCCCAGTCACCTGTCCACACATCTAGCCTCAGCTACTACTGGTCTCTCTCACTAAAGATTACTTTGTATTTTCTCTAGTTTCATGTGGAATGTATATATTCTTTGTGTGGGGCAGCTGTCTCTCAGCTTAATGTTTTTTTTTTTTGAGCTTCATCCATGTTATTACTTGATTATTAGTTAATATTTTTTATTGGTGAGTAGTATTCCAACATAACTATGTACCGCATCTTGTTAAAGGCACATTGAGGTTGTTTCCACTGTTTACCTATTATGTTAAAAAGCTGCTATAAACACTCTTGTGGAAATATATTTACATTTTTCTTGGGTAAATTTCTAGGAATGGGAGTGCTATGTGAAGTGTATGTTTAACTTTTAAGAAACTGCCAAACTGTTTCTAAAATGATTGTGCTATTTTATATCACACCAGCAATATAAAAGCATCCCAGTTTAGAGTGCTAAAGTGAACACTTATAGTGAAATATAATATACACATTAAAAAATATGCAAATCATAGACCTACAGCTCTTTAGGAAATCTTCCTCAGGCCTTCTTCTAGTCAATACAGTGCACTGGCAATCATTATTCTGACTTTGCTTGCCTTTGAAGAGTTTGGTCCAATTTGAAGTATACATAAATAGAATCACACACTGAATATGTTTTCATGTCTATCTTATTTTTCTCAGGTGTGTGTTTTTGAGATTCACATAGACATGTTGCATACTACATTGCTGTGTAATATTCTTTCGTGCAAACATAATATAGTTTCATTTTTATTCTACTATTGATGGAGATTTATTTGGTTTGGCTTTCTTTTGCCAAATTTGTGACTATTACAAATAATGTTATTATATACACCCTGGATCAGGTCTTTTGGTGCACATATGTGCATTTTTAAATTATTTTAATGAGTATACAACTAGCAGTAGAATATTGGGTTTAGAATAAGCACTATTCAGTTTTAGTAAATACCACTAATTTTTCAAAATAGTCGTACCGATTTACAAAACCAGTAATAGTTTGTGAAAATCAACCTACATGTATATTTGCCAGAATTTGATGTTATCAATTTTCTTTTTTTATAGTTTTGGATATTCTGGTCTATAAGAATTAATTTTATCTAATTGTCTTTATTATATTTTCATTCATTTAATCACTATTATATATCTTCTTTGTGGAGATACTGCTCAAGTCATTTGCCCATTAGTTTATTAAGTTTTTTCTCTTTTTTTCTTTAATTTTTTTAAAAGATTTTATTTATTTATTTGGCAGAGAGAGACAGCAAGAGAGGGGATACAAGCAGGAGGAGTGGGAGAGGGAAAATCAGGTTTCCCCTGAGCAGGGAGCCCAATGCAGGGCTTGATACCACTATTCACTATTAATCATGAGGTTGATTGCACATTTTTGTGGACACTATATACCAGGTTAAGGAATTTTCAGTCAATTTCTACTTTCCTAAGAGGCATTATTTTAAATAGTTATTAACATATATCAAGTGCTTTTTCTACATCTATTGTGTTAACCATTTGTTGTATATCTTTATTGTGTTAAATAAGTGAATAATAGTAATTGATTTCCAAATGTTCAACCAACCAAATCTTCCTATAATAAACTCAATTTTATTCTGTACATTATTTTTTTATATTATTGGATCTAATATTATTTGTACTCAGATTTTTGTGTATAGGTTTATGAGTGAGTTTGACTCATACTTTTCTTTCCTTAGAATGTTCTTGTGAGGTTTTGACATAAAACTAACAGTAACATCACAGTTTAAAATGTTACCCACTTTAACGTTCCATAGGAGAGTCTTTAAATTTAATGTTATATTTTTTAAAGACTTTATTCATTTATTTGACAGAGAGAGAGTGAGTACAAGTTGCGGGAGCAGCAGAGAGAGAGAGGGAGAAGCAGGCTCCCTGCTGAGCAGGGATGTGAGGTTCCATCCCAAGACCCTGAGATCATGTCCTGAACCAAAGGCAGATGCTTAACCAACTGAGCCACCCAGGTGCCCCTTAATGTTATTTTTTAAATAAATGTTTCACATAATTCAGCATATATAATAATTCATCTGAAGATAGAGTTTTCTTGATGGAAATATTTTCAGAAGTTATAAAGCTTCTTGTGTCCTTTTGGACAAATGGTCTTTTGCAAAATAAAAAAAAAGTAGCCCTTTCATATACTTATTAAAATTATTAACAAAATTATTCACAATACATTATTGCTATCTTTTAAATGCCTATACAATTTAGAGTCATGTATCTTGTTTTATTTCATGTATATGTATCACTCCACAGACACTATTGCTATCTTTGTAAGGAGCCAGTGTGACTTTGGATTTTCTCTCATATTTACAGTTTCCAAAACTCTTCATATTTTATAATAACATGCTTCTATCTGGGAACATTTTCAACATGCCCTAGAAACTCCTTATAGTATATTATGGGTCTATATCTGATAGCCACAAAAACCCATTAATTTTTAACCATCTGAAAAAAAATTATTTTACCTCCATTTCTGAAGGTTAACTTGGTCAAATTTAGAATTTTATATTCACTAGTACTTTGATGATGTCATATCATTGTCTTTGGACTTCCATAATTTTTGATTGGAAATCAGTTGTTAGTCTTAGTGTTACAATGAGGGCAATATGAGATTTTTCTCTCTTGACTGCTTTCGATTTTATTTATTTATTTTATAAAGAGAGAGGTGGGGGAGGGGCAGAGAGAGAGGGAGAGAGAGAGTCTCAAGCAGACTCTGCACTAAGCATGGACACTGATGTGGCTTGATCCCATGCCCCTGAGATCATGACCTGAGCAGAAATCAAAAGTCAGACTTTCAACCAACTGAGCCACCCAGGTGCCCCTCTGACTGCTTTAGTTTTTTCTCTTTGTCTTTCATTTTCAGAAGTTTTATCATAGTGTTTGTAAGTATATCTGTGATAATTTTAGATCTCTGGTCTGTTGTCTTTCATTGGTTTTGGAAATCTTTCAGTCAGCTATTCTTCAAATATTGCTCTGCCCCATTTTCTCTCCTTTATTACTGTCATTCTAATTACAAGAATGTTAGGTCTTTTGACATTGCCTCATTTTTTCACTTTTTTTCTCCATATTTTTTCTTTTTCTGTTTCAATATGAATCACTAATTTTCTATTCCAATATTAGTATTCTGCCCTTAAACTCAAAAATATAGTTCTTAATGTTAGTTACTGTATTTCTTGTTATTGAATTATTATTTTTGTATATTAAAGTTTACTGGTGAAATTCTCCAGCTTTTCATGTACTTCCTTTAATTATCTTTGTCATTTTAAAGTCCTTGTGTGATTAATCTATATCACTTTCAGGGTTGTTCCTTTTCCACTTTGTGTTTGGTTAATGATTCAAATCAGAATTTTAAGAAATAATTTCTAAATTCTTTGATGTTCTTCTAAGCAAGAAATGATACTTCTGTACTATTTATAATGGAATAGAATTAGTGACTCACTTATATTCAATAAAATACACTGGAATTGACACTGTGTAGAACTTGAAACTAGGTTTGAAATGGTGATAAAGCTTCTATCTGGTTTTCTCAGAATAAAATTTATCTTCAAACTTTCAGTCACCACGTAAATATGTCAAACATCCCAAGACCATCATACACCAAGAAAAAGAGATCACATGAAAAGACTCATTGTGAACTCTGAATTAGGGTTGAGACAAGAGGCAAGAGAGGTGTCTAGGCAAACAAATTAAGAAAGCATTCACTCTTAGGGTCTTGCAAATGGAAGTTAGGTCTTATACAGAAGTGCCTTAAATTTCTGTTCTAGATGTCTTTCCATTTAAAAAAAGTATATTTATTTGAGAGAGAACAACAAGTAGTGGGGAGGGGCAGAGGGAGAGGCAGACTCTCTGCTGATCAGGGAGCTTGACAAGGGACTCAATCTCAGAATGCTGGGATCATGACCTGAGCCGAAGGCAGACGCTGACTGAGCCACCCAGGTGCCCTAGATGTCTTACCCTTAAGGAAACACTCAATCTCAGGGCCTTGGGAGTGACCCTGAACTTACATGACCCTGAGACTAAGTGCATCCTTAAATTTTATACACTCTCTCTGGGCCCAGTCCTGCTCTGAGTCTATCTGAAGAGAGAGAGATACACAGCCAGACCCCAATTGCTTTAGCCCATACTCTTGCAGCTCCATCAATAGTCCAACTGCAACTGTATAAAAGACCTTAGTGTTAGAAGTTCTTACATCAACTGCTGACCCACAGAACCATTATGGATGGTTCAACCACTATCTGTGGTTGTTTTAAGCCACCCATTTGAGATAATCTGTTAAGTAATGGTTGATAACCAAACAGTTCTATTTGCATTCCTGATAGCTTCTGGTTGAATATTAAACATTGTATATGAAACCATTCAGGGTCTTAAGATCATGTTTTCTTCCTCCAGAGAAAATGTAATTTTTCTGGAAAACCAAAATTCTAAATCAAAAGAGGGATAGGAATAATTTAAGACTGAATTTCAATTTTGTCTATTCTTATTTGCAGGTAATCTAGGGGTCTTAATGGAAAAAAAAAATAGTAGAGGAAGTTTCAATCGGCTTTCCATCTGATTGAGCTCTCCTGCCTTCAGTGCTTCTGATTCTCAGGCCTTTAGACCCAGACTGGAATCTACACCATTGACTCTCTGACTCTGAGGCCTTCAAGTATGACACCAGCTTTCCTGGATCTTTAGCTTGCAGACAGCAGATCAGCAGATCATGGGACTTCTCAGCCTCCATAACTGCATACCTTCTAATAAATTTTTAATCTTTTATAAATTAGATATAATATATATACTATAATAATAAATTATATATTTTATATATTTTTATATATAATCTATATATTATAATAAATGTATATAAATATAATAAATCTATAATATATATAAATATATTATATATATAATCTTTATTAAATCTTTTAATCTAATAAACCTTGCCTAATACACCTTTTCTTATGAAATAGCCTAAGCTCTATTTTTGTGTGTGTGCTCTTGGGTCTGTGAGATGTCTAGAGCTCAGGCATCTTGTTTAATCTCTTAGCAGGATATTTCTACTGTGTTTCTTTCGACCCGAGCAATTTGAGATTCACCAAATGCCTTAAGGACAAACCTGATCAAAATATCCAGTTCACTTCTCCGATGATCTGTCTTGTCTACAGTTTTGTCCAAAACCTGCCTTCTAGGAGGTCCTAAATTTACATTTTTGCCTCTATCCTAGCAAAGTTGCTACGAAATCAGTGTCAGTTTCAGTTAAGGATCTCAGGCCTTAAACAAGTAATGGCAAATGCACCACGGGGGAGAAAAAATGGCAGTAATGTGGATCTCATATAAATGAGTTTACATTTTCTGTTAAATCTTTTTTCCTATTCATGCCAGGTCTTAGCTGCCTCAGTTGGCCTACAGTGTAACCAAAAAGCTGTTTTTATAATTCATCCAATCTCTATACTTTTTGGTGAGCTGTAAATAGAAATCTGTTCAAGCCTCTTTGCAGTTTGACACAATGGAAAATTGATTTCTATTGATTAATCTATGCAGATATTTTCTAATGCATTCTAATTCAATTCAAATAATAAATACATATTTTCAAATACTTACTATATAGCTGTCATTTTTATAGCATTGACAAACTATATTCCCTTTCTCTAAAGACTTGAAGCTTTAGGGATGGTTTTGAGCCATATTGCCATAAATTCTAATCCCAGGTAGAGTAGTATCTATTAAAGGAAAATATTAATGATAGTTTTGGTATTTTCTCAGTGTCGTATTACTCTTAGTTTTACCTCCTGCTCTAAGAGCTACCTCCCCCACACATTCTAAATAATAAAGTCCTGTATTCATCTGTTTGTAACCTGTGTCTGAGTGAGGTGGCCATGTTGCCATCTGTTATATTTCTTGTATGATGGCTGTTGCCCTCATTATAGGCTATTGCATGTCTCCAGGGGTTGGAATCTCTTTGCCTTTGAGCCATCTTCTAACAAAATAAAAATGGCTTGCATTTCCTCTTGTCATTGCACAGGCCGTATTGTAAGGATTGCCTCAATTACAGCATCACTTATGTTATCTTAAGCAGAATTGATTTTGTTTTCATGTTATAGGGATGAAAATTGGCTTATTAAAAGCTTTTGTAAGTACTATGTTGCTGTGCCTGAATCTTCACATTATTCTGATTTTGCATAATGATAATGACATTATTTAGTATTTATTTTGGATATTTAGAAAGAAAAACCTTTTGAGATACAATCTACCATCTGTATACTATAGGAAGAAGACATTCTTTAGAGTTCATTATCACAAAATTAAAATAACAGGGAAGTCCTTTCAATTTACCATTAAGACCCTAGTGTCATTTATCTCATATTATCCTGGTCAAAGCCAGCAATTTTTATAGTAGAATAAAATAAATCTTGTCACTCATCTTTTATACCTTTGTAGATAATGTGAGAGGCATATTATCAGTTTCTGAACATTTTCCAATTCATCTTTCTTTTTCTTCACAAAGATACAGCTAAAGTATTTTTAACTTGCTAAAAGCCTAATGCCAGATCTTGGATACTGTTAAAATTTGATAACATCAATATGCACCTTTACTATCAGCTTTAGCTCTCGATTTTTCTGTTTAGTTATTTCTGGATTAACTCTAAATTGAGTGTAGGTATTCTCTCATCAATTTTAGGGAAAACAGCGTTTATCAATTAAAAATGTGGAGAAACAGAAAGTATAGAATAATGAATAAAACACAAACTAAAATCCAAGAATTCTAGGCTCTACTTTTAGTTCTACAATTTAACATATGATCATGAAAAGTCATTTCATCTGGCATTTCATTTTTAATGTAGGTAGAATATATTTGGTAAGCTTTGTGTCCTTCCCAGGCAAAGATTTTACGACAGTTGGCATAGTCCTGGGGACATTTAAACCATCTCAGACTGATGCTTTGTAATCCTATCCTTGTTTTTCCAACTCAGAGCACACATTTTTCTTCAGATGTTTGTACATTTACAAAATCATTTTGTTAATTTATTTAAATTCTAAATTTTTCTTTGCTTTTTTTTTTTTTTTACCAGACTTAATGTTCTTGAAGTTTTTACATTAGGATCTATATTCCAAACCTTTTATAATTTTTGTTATTTTTCTTTAAAATGTATATAGTCCTCTGATTCCTAGGTTCATGTAAACATGTCTCAGCTTTCTTCTGTCTTTGGAGGATTCAAATCTTGTACAAGGGACTATTTTGTAAGTGAGGTAGATTAACCTCTGAGTAAAGAAAGCCCAAATTTCAAATCACCTCCATTCTAGATGTTGAATATAGATGTTACAGATACAAAGAAGGATTTAATTTAGTGTTAAAAAAGGTAGTAAGTGGAACGAAAACCATATAATAGGCATATTTACTTTTTACACAAAGCTAAATACTAGGTAGAATTTAAGTAGTAACAACTAATGTACCGCTGATGGTGTATGTAAGGGGCTATATTTTTGGTCAATATTATAAATCTAAATAACCCCCCCCAAAGTTTTGGTCCCTAGCCATAAAGAATGTACTGAAAAAATGACTAATCCAAGGAATTTTCAAGTAAATTTTTGGAAATATGGAAATAATCAAAGAAAATATCTGTATAATGTTGCCATAGCTAAATAAATATTAAATATATTATCAGGCTAGTAATGTGCTACTCTTCTGGATAAAAAATCCAAGGAGAGCCCCTAGCAGACATAACCATTCTAAAAACAAAAGATTTTTTATTAATTTTTATGTTGTTCTAATGTTGCAGATACTATTAAATTAAAAAAGCCCCCATGTTTTCATTATTTATCTAGTTCTCTCTCTCTCTACATATATCTATCTATCTATCTATCTATCTATCTATCTATCTATCATCATCTATCTTAAAAAGAGACAGACTTCTAACTATCTCTATGACAGGTTATCTAGCCAAATACCCAAACACATTCTTCCTTATCACCCAATTTGACAAATATTCTTCCATGATTTTCTCCAAATAATACTACTAATCAACTACTAACTGGCCAAATTACTTTATGTCTTAAATTCTGCTTCTTATTGAGTTACATATGCACCAACCTTATGGGACTTAATTGAGGATCCAATTAGTGAAACATGTAGAATGCTAGTTATAATGACTTTTTTTCTCTTGTCTTGCCTTTTAGTAATTTTAATATATTGTTTTCCAGTATTTTGCTCCTCCAAATAATGCCTCATTGAATATGTTTGCATTTATATCTTTAGATATTTGTACAATTTAAACTTTAATAACTATTTTCAAATTATCTTTTAAAATTATCATAAGTTAAATTTTTACCAAGAGTGCATATTTTGCCGTCATTCAACATCTTAATCTTTTAAAACACTCTTCCGATGGATAAAATATGTATATATAATTAGTGTTTTTACATTTCCTTGACTAATACTCTGGCTTCTCTTCAAAACGCATAAATCTTTCGCCTTTTACATTTCGTGACCAATCTAGGAAATAGTCATCTTATAATATTCATATGTATGCATTTATTAATTGTATTGTCTATCCTTTTTTATTTTTTTTTTGCTTTTTTATTGTTGTGGTATAAGCAATTGACATATAACATTATATAATTGACATATTATATATCCTTTTTATTATTATTGTGTAGGAGCCATTTGTATATTAGAGATATTAGCAATCGGTTAATTTTTCATGTTGTAAATATTTTCTCCAATTTTTTATTTTTATTTTGAAAATATTATGTCCTATTTTTACAGATTTAAGATTAACTTTCATGCTGTTTGTTCTGTCCTTTTTGTTGTTCTTTGTAATTTCTGAGTTTCTGGTCTTGCTCATGAAGTCCTCCTCTTCTTCTTGCTTAGGATGGGTGTAAGTATTCGTAGTTCAGTCATGCCTCTTCCACAATCTGTAACAGTAAAACTGATTTTCTTTATGTTCCTAGTAAACCAGAACAGCACTTTCCCCTTCAGACTTCCATTAGGACTGTGGATGGAAGTGGATGTTCCTGCAATAACAATCAACCTTTGATAGGGAAAAAGTGTGGAAGTAATGGTGATTGCTTTGTAGAAATAGAAGCTTTTGTAGAAATCGTCATTTTTAAGAGAGAACATACACTGATGGGAAAAAGAGTTCTGTCCCAATGCATTTTAGATAGACGATTTTAAACATATAATTTTTGCTTAAATCACATGAGACTGAGAACGTAGTAGTTAATACATTTTAAAAACAATTTGGTCTTAATCTGAACTCAATCTTCACTCTTCCTCAGTCTTCACTACTATATTATTCCTATTATTCCAGAGTCACTTTTCATTTTGCCTTCCATAAGGATAATGGGGAAGAGAAATATATGTTGTCACTACCATTTTAAATAATTTATTATCAGATTTCTTGTGAATTATTTAAGTGACATAAAGTGCCTAAGTGTATATGCATCTGTATCAATAACAACATGGGGAAAGCTATATCTCAATGATAAGCAAATAAATTCATATTAGAACAATGAAAAATTAATCTGTCAGATTGACAAAATTAATCATCAAGTCCACAGTTGTCAATGATGGAGGGAATAGACATTCTTAAGCATTGGGAGTATAAATCATTATAATATCACAGAGCAATTGAGAAATATTAAAATATTCATACTCTTTAATCAGAGCAATTTCACTTCTAAGAATTTATCCTAAAGAAATAATTACAGATAGCATCAAATACACACATATTATTTTTAACAATAAAGTATTCTAAACAACCTAAAATCTATCCTCATTACTTACTGCTATGTAACAAATCACCTCAAAACACAATGACTTAAATCAGTAACTACTATTTTATTATATCTCATCATTCTGGGGGTTGACTGGATTCATTCAAGCATTTCTCACTCGGCATCTCTTATATGGTGACATTCAGATTGTGACTAGTACTAAAACCATCTAAAGACTCCTACACGTGTCTGGCATGCAGGGGAAGCCTCATAGAGGGATAGTCTTCTCGGCCAGTCCTTTCATTTATTTGTGGCTTCTTTATGTGATGTCTCTAGGTAAGCAGCTTCTGGATAGCCATACTTCTAACATGTGACTCAAGACTCCAAAATAACCATCCAGAGAGAGCCAGAGATAGAGAGAGAGATATTTCTTTCCTTTGCTCATTTGTTTTGTTTCTTAAATTCTACATATGAATGAGATCATATGGTATTTGTCTTTTTCTGACTGACTGACTTCACTTAGCATTATACGCTCTTCCTCTATCCATGGTGTTGCAAATGGCAAGATTTCATTCTTTTTTATGGCTTAATAATATCGTGTGTGTGTGTGTGTGTGTGTGTGTGTATATCATATACACACACACACACACATCTTCTTCCTCCATTCATCTATCAATGGACACTTGGGCTGCTTACATAGTGTGACTATTGTAAATAATGCTGCAATAAACATCGGGGTCAATGTGTCCCTTCAAATTAGTGTTTTGTTTTTTTTTTTTTAGTAACTACTCAGTAGTGCAATTACTGGATTGCAAGTTAGTTCTATTTTTAACTTTTTGAGGAAACTCCACACTGTTTTCCACAGTGGCTGCACCAGTTTGCTCTTCCACCAACAGTGCAAGAGGGCTCTTTTTTTGTCTACATTCTTGCCAACACTTGTTTCTTATGTTTTTGATTTTAGCCATTCTGACAGATGTGAGGTGATATCTCATTGTAGTTTTGATTTGCATTTACAGATGATGAGCCGTGTTGAGCATCTTTTCATGATGTCTTCTTTGGAGAAATGTCTGCTCATGTCTTCCACCCATTTTTTTTTTCAGGGTTTTATTTATTTTTGTATTTTATTTTATTATGTTATGTTAATCACCATATATTACATCATTAGTTTTTGATGTAATGTTCCATGATTCATTGTTTGTGCATAACACCCAGTGCTCCATTTAATACGTGCCCTCTTTAATACCCATCACCAGGCTAACCCATCCCCCACTCCCCTCCCCATTAGAACCCTCAGTTTGTTTCTCAGAGTCCATAGTCTCTCATGGTTCATCTCCCCCTCCAATTTCCCCCATTTTTAAATTGGATTATTTGTTTCTGGGTATTGAGTTGAATAAGTTCTCTATATATTTTGGATACTAACCCTTCATTGGATATGTCATTTGCAAATATCTTCTCCCAATCAGTAGGCTGTCTTTTAGTTTTGTTGATTGTTTCTTCTGCTGTGCAGAAGCTTTTTATTCTGATGTAGTCCCAATATTTATTTTTGCTTTTATTTTCCTTGCCTCAGGAGACATCTAGAAAAACTTTGCTATGGCCATGTCAGAGAGATTACTGTCTGTGCTCTGTTCAAGGATTTTTATGGTTTCAGGTCTCACACTTAGGTCTTTAATCCATTTGAGTTTATTTTTGTGTATGGTGAAAGAAAGTGGTTCAGTTGCATTCTTTTACACGTGGCTGTGCAGTTTTCCCAGCATCATTTGCTGAAGACACTGTCTTTTTCCCATTGGATATTCATTCCTCCTTTGTCAAAGTGTAATTGACCATATAATTGTGGGTTTATTTCTGGGCTTTTTAGTCTATTCCATTGATAAAGTAAGATTAAAAGGCAGAATAGGAAAAACACAAACAGGGGCTACTGGGTGGCTCAGTTGGTTAAGTGTCTGCCTTCAGCTCAGGTCATGATCCTAGGGTCTTGGGATGGAGCCCCACATTGGGCTCTCTGCACAGCAGGGAGCCTGCTTCTCCCTTTCCCTCTGCCTGACTCTCAGCCTGCTTGTGCTCTCTCTCTCTCTCAAATAAATAAATCAATAAACTCTTAAAAAAGAAAAACATAGACAAGTAAAGGTATCTTAACATTAAAAAGTTAATTAAATAAGAAAATAGGAAAATGTGGGAGAGTTATAATTAGATTATAGAAACAAACCCAAATATATCTAACCAGAAATTAATTGATTACATGCGAAAATGGATTCAAGTATTTGTTTAAAAACTTCATTGCATGCTTTTTGCAAGTAATACACTAAAGTTTTAATGACATGGAAAGTTGCAAAGTATATATACACATATTTACATATACATACATGCACACACATATACACATATACGTATAAAAAGAAAGTTGCTATTGCTATATAAATGTAAGACAAACACTGGACTATAAGAAAAATGAATCATTATTAGGGATAGAGAGTATTTCTACTAATTTTATTTTATTTATTTTTTTTAAAGATTTGTTTATTTATCTGAGTGAGAGAGAGAGAGAGCACTCACAAGCAGGGGGAAGGGCAGAGGGAGAGAAAGAGAATCCTCAAGCAGACTCCTCACTGAGCATGGAGTCCAACTCAGGGCTTGATCCCAAGACCCTGACTGAGATCATGACTTGAGCTGAAATGAAGAGTAAGCCACTTAACAGACTGAGCCACCCAGGCATCACTCTAACTAATTTTAAAAGCATCAAATGAAGCAGAAGATTTAGCAATTTAAGACATGTATATTCCTAATAGCATATGGAATAAAAATGATTAGACTAGAGAGATAAATTTAGAAATGTACCTCTGTGCAGGTTACTTTACCATAACTCTTTTCATTATTGATAGGTCAAGAGACAAAACCAATCAGTAGTTACAGAAGACTTGAACACAATTCACAAGCTTAATCTAATGAACATACATTAGATATTAATATAAGTTATTAGAGAGTATGTGTTCTTAAGAACATTTGGAGCATCTATAAAAGTTAATAATACCATAAATCACTAAGTAAATCTCAACAAAGTTCAAAGAACAGTTTTCATACAGACAGTGGTAATTTTCAAAATATTTAACAACACTTGGCTGATCAATTTAAAAAGATCTTTGGGGCACCTGGGTGGCTCAGTTAGTTAAGCGTCTGCCTTTAGCTCAGGTCATGATCTCAGGGGCCTGGGACTGAGCCCCACATCAGGCTCTCTGCTCAGCGAGGAGTCTGCTTCTCCCTCTCCCTCTGGGATTCCCCCCCACTGTGTTCTCTGGCTCTATCTCTCTGTCAAACAAATAAATAAAATCTTAAAAAATAAAAAAATAAAATAAAATAAAAAGGTCCTTGACCACTCAGATTGAATGCTTGGCTAATAATATATGTGCAGGCTGTCATGTACTCCCAGCTCAATATCAGCCCTAATAGGGCTATGTTCTTTGACTATTAGGTTATTACATTAATAATAATAAAGAGGGGCGCCTGGGTGGCTCAGTCGTTAAGCGTCTGCCTTCGGCTCAGGTCATGATCCCAGGGTCCTGGGATCGAGCCCCACATCGGCAACCCTGCTCGGCGGGGAGCCTGCTTCTCCCTCTCCCTCTCCCCCTGCTTGTGTTCCCTCTCTCGCTGTGTCTCTCTCTGTCAAATAAATAAATAAAATCTTTAAAAAATAATAATAATAATAATAAAGAAACACTTGTATATTTGGGAACTTGCAAGCATATTTCTAGATAATTAATTATTCAAAGAAAAAAATATGAGATTCAGTAATTACTTAGAACAACATGGTAAGATTAAAATTCTGTATCTAAATTTGGTAGGCAAAGGCCATCTGCTTCTATTTATAATGAAGCAGCTTGTGACAGACACAGTGACTATCTCTTTCCTCTTCCAAACACTTTCTTCACTGTGTGTTTGGGACAACACTCTTACCTAGGTGTTTTGTTTTTATTTCTGTAATTGCTTTACCTCAGTCTTACTTTCTAGATCTTTCACTATATTCCCTACATACTGGAATTCCCCAGAGATCTATTCTTAGGCCTCAATATCTTAACGATATTCCCTTGGTGATTTCATCCAGCCTTAAAATATTAAATATTATCTATAGACTAGACTCCCCAATTTATACCTTTAGCCACCTTTTCTACCCTGAACACTGGATCAGTACCTCACCTATCTACTCTGTATCTTCTCATGAATTGTCTAAATCTAATACTTCTTAAACCTAACACACTTTTAAGTGAGCTTCTCATATTCAGTTGCCAAACTGTTACTGCTACAGTCTTCCAGACTCAGTAAACAGCAACATTAAATAGTAGCTCGTGTTATGGTTTTCTGCTCTCCTCTTTCTCAGCATATCCTGTGGGTTTTTTTTTTTAAAGATTTTATTTATTTGACAGAGAGAGAGACACAGAGAGGGAACACAAGCAGGGGGAGAGGGAGAAGCAGGCTCGATCTCTGGACCTCGATGCGGCGCTCGATCCCAGGACCCTGAGATCATGACCTGAGCCGAAGGCAGACGCCTCACGACTGAGCCACCCAGGCGCTCCTATCCTGTGGGTTTTACCTTCAAAATCTGTCCAAAATCAAACAAATTTTATCCACTTCCACTGCACTACTTTTGTTTAATCTCATTCTATCTCACATAGATTGTTGTAGGAGCTTCATATCTATTCTTACTTTTTTTTTTTAAGATTTTTATTTATTTATTTGACAGAGAGAGACACAGCGAGAGAGGGAACACAAGCGGGGGGAGTGGGGGAGGGAGAAGCAGGCTTCCCGCGGAGCAAGGAGTCCGATGTGGGGCTCGATCCCGGGACCCTGGGATCATGACCTGAGCGGAAGGCAGACGCTTAATGACTGAGCCACCCAGGCGCCCCTATTCTCCTTACTTCCGCCCTCATCCCTTTTCATCTACCTTCAATAAAGCACCTAGAGTGATTTGATTGATCTTAGTTAAATTAATGTCATTCTTCCCTAGTCATGCAAATAACTGTCTATTAGTAAAAGCTCAATCCTTCAAATGACCCACAAAGAATTTGTGATTGTGTTCTCAACACACACCCCTATCTTCTCCCTGACCTCATTTTATATTATTCCTTTCATTCACTCCTTCCAGTATTGTTAACCTCTCTGCACTTCCTTGAACCTATCAAGCAACTTTTTCCTCAGGGCCTTTGCTTTTGAATACTTTCTTCCAAATGTCCTGGCCCTTATCTTTTTTTATGTCTTTACTCAGATGTCAATCAGTAAGAGGATTTCTCTGGCCACACTGTATAAAATTTCTCTCCCCCCTTTCCATTTCATCATCCATGGATTTCATGCCTTATTTTCCTCATAAACCCTTAAACAAGATTGGAATGTTTTTATTAATCTTTGTTTCTCTTTGGTAAATAATAAACTCCACGGGGATAGATTTCTCTCTGTGTCATTCTTTGATGTATTTGCAAATTATAGAACTGTATCTGACTAGATTAGGTATTTAATGGCACCCAAGAACTATCTGGTAACTGAATGTGTCACCAGCTAGACCCCAAGACCAGTCCTTTACTTCCCACCTGCTTGTACTCACTAACCTTTGTCTTACATTTTTCCTCTTCTTTCTGGTTTAACTCTTAACTCAGGCAAATGAAACCTGAAACCACCCCTCCGGAGATGATGACTACCCTGACAGAACCTCTTGCTGGGCCAGATGCCTTAGACCTTTTGAGCTAAAACCCTGACTCACTCCTGAACAGTTGGACTGTGGAGTGACTTCTGGAATGACCTATCATTACCTTTATCCCATTATAATACTAAAATCTCTGCCCAAGGAAGAGCCTCAGCCTCATTTACATGACATACACTGTTTGTATAAGCATGTTTCCTTAAAGCATAGGCATGACCTTATGCCTGCTTCTAGCTAGGATGACAAGCCTTCCCTATCTAAATATGCATCCTAACTCTAAATGAAAGGAATCCACTGACCCTTTCTTGGGGAATCATGGCTTTGGAAGCCATTCCTGGTAATCTCCCTGTTTGCTGCAAATAAAAGTTTTCTTTGTGAGTGAGACAACTCACTCTGGTGCAGTTTCTGACTCACCAAGGAGGGAACTCAGTTTGGTTCAGTTACAAACGGATGATAGAATGAATGAGTGATGCAGTACAGGAAGAGGGAGAATGATTCAAGCAGGGATGTCTCGGTAGTATGAGTGAACATAACCATAGAAATTGGTAAGTTTAGGTAAAACAAAGAGCCCTGTTCTGGATAAAGCAACAAATATTATACTAAAGTTTTAATTTCAAAATTTGTTTAAGTAGATTAATTGGATTTACCATATTTTATCTCCATCAATAGAAACTTTAATTAAAGCCATGCAATATAAAATACATGTTTGAGTTTGTATATGCAATTTTATTTGGTGGGACAATTATTTCTGCAATAATTTGAGTTAGTGTGCTGGACTTCAATCTTAATATCTAAATACTGCTGAACTGATATTTGAATCTATTTCACCAGTCATTTGCTGGTGCTATTCTCAAAATTTTCCAAAAAAAAATATTCTAGTACTTACACTAGCACCAAAGAGTCACATAATTGGAGACATGCTTTAAAGAATGGAAAGTTCATACCTAAAATAGTTACTTAGAAAATAAATGGATTTGCTCCAAATTTAGGTTAGGACTACACACCAAATACAGTTTAAGATTGACATGTGGAGCTGAGGGCCAAGGTTAGTCACACCTGGAACCACTCCAATAGCCCTAAAAACAGCAGGACAATACATCTAACTAAAAGCCCTACCATGGAGGCCAGCTGTTGGAATTTCACATGAATCAACTTGAGGCTGCATTTGTTAAATGGTTTTAACAAAAATATTTGATCCATCTTTTCTGAGAAAGAACTTGGGGAAAAGTGATAATTAACATCTCAACACTAGCAAGGTTTAATTTGTCAATTAAATCTTTTAGACAGAGCCCAACAATAAATAATTTCTGGTTTGTGTTATTTCAGATCAAAAAGATCAGCTACATGACAGCTTAAGAATAACAGTTAACAGAGAGACAGCCGTTTATTTTTACTAAACTAGAAATAAAAACATACTAACCCATAATTTTAGTTTTTAAGAATTAAGAACTCATTCATCTGACCTCATTGCTTCTTGCTTTTAATATTCTATTTTTCTCAGCAATATTATAAACTAGCATCACACAAAGCTGACTTCTAAACATTAATCATCATTGACTGTCTGCAGGCAGAACTGAAAGTGTTCACAATCATCCCTGTGAATTAGTCATTGGTCATAAAGTAATTTAGTTCAGCCAAAGTCAGGTTCCTTTGATATCACCTTTTTTTTTTTGACTGACAAAATAGTGAGATAGAAGTAACATATAAATACTTATATCCATATTGTCCCTGTCTTACCATCAGTGCTCTATAAGCACAGCATGAGACAGGAATTCAAAGGCACATGATTTATTATAGAGGTTGTTTTCATGATTTCCTCAGGGAAAGAAAAGAAAGAAAGAAAGAAAGAAAGAAAGAAAGAAAGAAAGAAAGAAA
>NW_027397066.1:141093805-141123244 GCF_003265705.2 Callorhinus ursinus | reverse complement strand
AAAGAAAGAAAGAAAGAAAGAAAGAAAGAAAGAAAGAAAGAAAGAAAAAAAGAAAGAAAGAAAAAGAAAGAAAGAAAGAGAAACCTGTTAAGGGAGTGAGCATTCACTACAGCTGGACACCATCTATACAGGATTCTGAGTGTTCAAAATTTCTTTTTGGGAGTATTGGGCTTAGTGGAATAAGCTATAGCACAAATGCTACAGCTGGTCTTAAGACTAATAGCTTATATTTATCATCTCCTCTACTACTTATTTTATTTTCCCCTCACCCTTGGCTAGCACTTCTATCACCAAGGTGTCTTCCCTGGTAGTATTACCCAGACGCATATCGTAGAGAGGTCTGAGCTTCTGGTTTCCCTGCTTTAATCTGGTTGTGGTCACTGTGTTTGCAAATTTACATTTAACAATGGATATAGGAGTAGCAAGAGATGCTCAGTGGATCATATAAATGTCAAACACTCCTCCCTGATCCCATTATGGAGCATCAGTAGTCCTACATCCTCATGATACTCAGTTTCCATTACCCCTGCATGTGTTGTAACTCCTTTTTTGTGCTTTCTGGGCTACTGCCATGAAGAATAGAAATTATCTAGTGTTATTTAAACTATTAAACTATTGATTTAAAATTATTGAGACTCACCATATGCCTTGAAGGAATTTCCCTTTCTCTGGAAACCAGGCCCTCTCAATACATTAAATTTAAAATTTTGGGATGAGAAGTACAAATTTCCACAAGGAATGAGAAGTTAAAGCCACTTGTACCTCTAGCCCTTGGTTGCCAGAGTCATGTATTCTTCCAATAGGGGACAAAGAATGATATGATCATGGAAAGCAAAACAAACAAAACAAACAAACAAACAAACAAACAAAAAAACCAGAATGATACAATGGTCATTGGCCTACTCTATATTCCATATCCTGAAAGATCTCTTACTCTCCAAGATAGCATTTCCAAGTTGGTTATTCAGCTATGTCAACAGTCCTGTTCACCACTTAATTAAGCCAGCCAAGCTATTTCTGGGTGGTATATTTTATAACAGGACCACATAGTTATGTGGCCACCACATCATTGTTATGATGTTATGTGGGCTCCAGTGTTAGTAGTAAAGATACTTTGTAAGCTTTTGAAAGGAGTGTTGGCAGAGGCACTGCAGGTGAGCTATGAATCTACATCCCAGGAGTAGACACCAATCTTGGTTAGGAAAAATCACTGATATTTCTTGAATGGGAAGGGTTACATTTAATTAACTTACCATCAGAAGGGCCTATTTGTCTCTTTGAGAGATGGTACTATACCTGGGATTCAACCTCAATATCTCATGATGACAAGATAAATATTCAGCAGGGGCAGTGAATAAATCAGATTTTATGAGAGAAATCCACGGTGTCAGGCCCATGGATATACAATATCTCTGTCACATGGTTATTCCATTCATGAGCTTACTCCATAAATGCTGTGGAAGCTGAGGATAGAAACTGGCTGCTATCTACTGACTAAGTCATCCTGTCCACGTTGATGTTTAGTCTTCTAGAATGAATAATCTCTAGAGGGAATTAAAAAACTCATGTAAAATCATTCTACTTTGTACCAAATTCTATAGATTTATTCAGATTCCTCTCTCCCAGACCTCCAGGTTCCAACTAATCTTAAAATCTCACCCTTTATAGGTCTCAGAACAATCATCTAAACTATCAGCTACTATTAAGTATTACTCTTTCTCTACATACCCACCTCAGGTTTTCCCTCACTCTCCAAGTGGATGGATCATATATATTACCTGAGCTCTGCTCCATTGAGATGATTTCTACACTAATTTGTCCCTAAAGTAAAGGGTTATTTTGTACACAAATTTTGGCAAGAGACAGTTTGAGGTTCTACCTAATGCTACAAAGTGGCATTCTGGTTTTACCAGATCTTATACTCCATGGTTCTTGAATCCCAATCATTCTCTGGGCAATGTTTGTGAATTGCTGGTCTAAACTTTGTATATCTATCTAGAATCTATAAATTTCCATAGATTTTCAACTCATTTTGTTTTTGATTGGTAAGAAAACCTTTTATATGTACTTTAGTTGGAGCAGCCTGGTTCAGATGAAAATTTGCACTTTCTAAAGTATTTTTATATATTTATATGATATTTCTAAAGTAAATCTATATTGTTTACAGTATACTAGTTCTTATAGTAACTTATTTATTGTGAACTCTAACTTTTTGACAGCATTTATTTTAGAAGGCATTAAGAAATCAAATAATTCATGTACTTGCTCATTTTTAAATGATAACTGATGAGTTTGAGGCTTCTTTGTTTCTATATTATTTCAAAGAAGTAAATTATTTAAAAATAAAAACTGTTACTAGTGTATATATTTACTGTTTTATTTCAGGCGATTTGGCATGCCTTAAAAAGTGTCATTGTTCAGTTCCATCTAGCCTTTGGCAAGGAAGTAGATTCTACAGGAGAGATTAGACTATTTATTTTAGTGAACTCTGATATTTTCCCTTTATATGTTTAATATAAAAGGCACCATACCAAAAATATTAAGTCAGATTTTGGGTTTTGAGTGTCCAAAAGTTCTGTTCTATGAACAATTCTTTAATTACAGATTTACAATCATGTGGTTTCCCTTCATGGATTTAAAGAGTTATTGTATTAAGAGTATTGCGGGCGCCTGGGTGACTCAGTCAGTTAATCATTTGCCTTCAGCTCAGGTCATGATCACAGGGTCCTGCATCATTTCCCTCACCTGGGATCTTGGGACTGAGTCCTGCACCAGGCTCCTTGCTCCATGGGGAGGCTGCTTCTCCCTCTGCCTCTCTCTCTCTGTCTCTCATGAATAAATAAATAAAATCTTTAAAAAAAAAAGAGTATTGCACCAGAACATAGTAATGTGAAAAGATAAAAGTAACAATGATTCATAATTTGTTAATTAGTAAAAAAAATATTGGGTGATTTCTGTTAGGAATATGAAATTTTACTCTATTAGTAACATCTGATTTAAAGATGACGTTAGTAGAAAATCTCAGGATATTTTGACTAATTCAAATGAAACTTGATCTTTTTGGAAGGAAGCAGGTTAAACTTTAGCTACTGGATCAAAAATAGCCTCATTAAACGTGTATCAGTTTGCTGAGATAACAATCTTAGTACATGGCCTAATCTCCTCATGTTCGTACAAAATATTTTGATAATTTGAACTCCTTTGTCTTCTATTTCAATCAATCTGCTTATATTTCTAGTCTTTTGACTATAAGATTCTGGAACAACAGCTAATTTTTTGGTAATTAACCAAGTTAGCATAATATAGGTATATAGTGTAGACTCAAACTAAAAAGAAGTCACTTATGTCAGGGACCAAATGGAGTTGACCAAAGCAGGCACATTAAAAGAAAATGAAACTTACCTAACATAAGTTGTAGGAATTTACAGATTTCCTCAGAAATCAGTAGAGGATTCCAGCCAATCCCCAAACATTATGTCTATTCACATCTCTTCTGGACCTCCTCATTCCCCTGACTCAGCTACCCTGATCCAGATAAGGAAGATGACTATTAGGCAACAAATCAGCTGAAAAAGTCAAAATATTTAAAATTTACCCCCTTACTCCTTAGTCTATGAGCAACTCAGAACTAATCATTTTGTAGTCCTGAGTTTCCCAGCCTGCAGGTCAAAACCCTTGCAATAAATTAATCTTACTGCTTTGTTTATTCAGTGTGCAGAGTTGTTTGTTTTAAAGATTTATTTATTTATCTGAGAGAGAGAGCAAGCAAGAGAACATGCACGTGTACATGAGCTGGAGGAGGGGCAGAGGGAGAGAGAAAATTTCCAGCACACTCCAAGCTGAGGTGGAACCCCATGCAGGGCTCAATCTCATGACCCTGAGATCATGACCAGAGCTGAAATCAAGAGTCAGACATTTAACACTGATCCACCCAGGCATCCTCAGAGTTTGGTTTTTGATGTTGATATCTAGAGATCCACAATAATCTAATTGTGCCTAAGGGTTGCAGTATATTTTCTAGAAAAGTAGATTTTTTTTTTTTTATATTTGTAGTAATGTGTCACTGAGAATAAAGAAGTATTCTTATAATGAAACCAAGATATCAGAGTTTGGTGCTTTGTAAAGGACATAGGATAGGTGAGAAACTCCTAATAACTGAGTGGCTCCAGTAAACCAAGGTAAATAAAATTTATTTCCCCTCTAGTCATCTACAATTTTCTAGACTATGGGTTTGTCTTTTTTTAAAAATTATTTTTCTTAATAATCCAAGACCACAATGACATATTACCTCACATCTGTTATAAAGGCAATTATTAAAAAAAAGGGGGGGGAGGATACCAAATGTTGGTGAAAGTATGGAGGAAAGGGAACCTTGGTACACCGTTGGTGTGGATGTCAAGTGGTACATCTATTATGGAAAACAGTATGAAGATTCCACAAAAACTTAAAAATAGGACTATAATATGATCCAGCAATTTCACTTCTGTGAATATATCTAAAGGAATTGAAGATATATCAGCACTCCCATGTTCATTGCAACATTATTCACAAGCCAAGATATGAAAACAACCTAGTGTCCACCAACAGTTAAATAGAGAAATGTATACACAATGGACTATTATTCAGCCTTAGAAAAGAAGGAAATTCTGCCATTTGTGACAATATGGATGGATGTGGAGGGCGCTATGCTCACGAAACAAGCCAGACACAGAAAGACTTTCTGATCTCACTTGTATGTGGAGTTTAAAATAGTCATACTCCTAGAAGCAAAGAGTAGAATGATGATTCTCAGGGGCTGTGGGGAGGGAGAAATGGAAAGGTGACAAATAAAGAGTACAAAGTTTCACTTATTCAAGATAGTAAAATAAACAAGTTCTGGAGCTCATAGTGCCTGTGCCTAACAATACTGTATCACATATTTAAAATTTGCTAATAGGGTGGCATGTTCTTATTACACCAAATCATAATCATAATCATAATATAGGGGGGTAGAATGAAGCGTTGGTAAATGATGGATATGTTTATGGCCTTGATATTGATGATGGCTTCAGTCCTTGCCAATAATGATGGTTTCATGGATATATATACTTCTCTCCAAACTTATTGAGTTATATACATTAAATATGTACAGCTTTTTAGAAGTCATTCATACCTCAATGAAGTGGTTATGGAAAAAAAAGCCATTCATAAAGGACCACATATTGTACAATTTCATTCATACGAAATGTCTAGAGAAGGCAAATCTACAAAGAAAGAAAGTAAATTAGTGGTTGCCAGAGGCTGGGGATGATCGGGAATGAGGGTGATGGCAAAAGAATTTTCTTTTGAAGATAATGAAAATGTTCTAAAATAGTTTGTGAGAATGGATGCACAATTCTGTGAATATACCAAAAACTATAGAATGGTACACTTTAAATGGATAAATGTTATGGTGTATGAATTATATCAAAATAAAGTTGTTAAAAAATGAATTCTACTTCTACCTCACATTATTTGAAATAAAACATGAAATTTACAATTTTTTCCAAATTACAAGAATTGCTTTAAAGTAGCACTTTAAATTGGGGTGCCTGGGTGGCTCAGTCAGTTAAGTGTCCAACTCTTGATTTCAGCTCAGATCATGATCTCAGGGTCGTGGGATCGAGCCCACTTAGAGCCCCATGGGAGGCTCCATACTCAGCGTGGAGTCTGCTTTAGATTCTCTCTCCCTCTCCCTTTCCCCCACCGCCTGCTCTCTCTATATATAAAATAAATAAATAAATCTCTAAAAAAATTAAGTAGCACCTTAAATTGTTATAGACTTTAAACTCACATAATATTTCTAGAGCTATTACATTTATATTCAAAATGCATAGTATTTCTAGATTAGCTTGTTCTCAAAATAAATTCACTAACTATTCCCTACAAATTCAGGAAAAAAAATTGTCAATTAGTTATATAAAATTATATTATAAATTAAATTATATGGCCGTAGTTAGAATTTTTTAAACAATTAAAGTTATAATTTTTATAATTAAATATTTTTATAATTAAAGGCTGATATTGGAATATTAGTCATTAATGATTTTGCTTGTTATGCTATTGACCAAATAAAAGGAAGCTCTGTGTTCCCATATGTAAGTAGTAAAAATCTCTGTATGCAAACTTTAAGTCAGAAGACTAAAATATTCTCTGCAAGAAAACCACTAAAATTGGAGATGATAGTCACATTAGCTAAAATTGATGCATTTATTTAATTTCCACAAGTATATAATTATTACTTTAAAAATGCTTTTTCTGAACTTTCTCTGAACATTGTATTTCTTCATATAGTTTTGAGCATTTAATCCTTTCTCACTTTTACCTGTGTTAGAATTATAGTCATATTTAGCTTAATTCTTGAAACATAGGAAGTATATTTACTAGTAAATATGGATATTTATGATTTCAATGTCAGGTTCAGAAGGAAGAATGTCTGACTAAATTAACTGACATGATAATAGTACCAACATTTTTGTAGAACTTTCTAATTTTCAAAGTGCTTTCATGTATATTATCATTATTTTAATAATTATTTTGAGCACTATTATGTGTCAAATCCTGTTCCACACCCTGATGAAATTATTAATGAATCAAACAGAAAAATATATTTGCACTTGTGCGATATAGGCTTACATTCTAATGAGGAAGGAAACTGACAACAAGTAATAAAATAAAATATATTTTATATCATATATTGACAAGTATAATGGAGAAAAAATAAAGCAGGGAGGGAGGTAAGGAGTGTGGGGATGGTTGCAATTGTAAATATGGTGGTCAGGTAAAGACTCTATAAGGTTGCAATATATAAATAAAATATTGAAGGAGGAGGAGTACCAGTCTCTAGTTGAATAGCATTCCAGGCAATGGGAATAGCAAGTTAAAATAACCCGAGGTGTTAGTAAACCTGATACATTGGAAATAAATCATATAGATCCTTATTTAGAAGTTTTATAAAGGCTTAGGCAGAGCCAAATAGTGTAGACCACTATAAAAGATGCATCATCCTCTGTGACTGAATAGGAAGCCAGGGGGAAAATTTGAGCAGTTAAGTGTCAAGGTCTAATTTAAACTATAGGTGAGTTTGAAGATGAGTTAAAAGTTTATTTAATAATGTAAGATAAAAAGGATAATGGCTTGGATACAAGTGGTGTCAGTGGAGGTAGAGATATTATTTGAAAGAAAACCCAATATGATTGGCTCCTGGATTGGATGGGGTGTGAATGAAAGAGATTAATCAAGAATGACTCTCGAACTTTGACCACAGCAACTGAAAGATTAAGTTTGGCCAAGAACTGAGAAAAGGAAATCCTCAGGCTGTGCAGATTTTGGGTAGACAGATAAGAAATTAATTCTGAATGTGTTAGGCTGAGATATCAATTAAACAGGTAAGCGGATACGTTGAGAAAAAGTAGAAGTGCTTGCCTGGAACTCTGTGGAGATGATCGGGCTGAAAATATAACTTGGCAATTTATTAGCATATAAATTGGCAGGCAGTTAAAGCTTTGGGGTAGGATGAGTTTACTATAGAAGAAGGAATAGGAGTGCCTGCGTGGCTCAGATGGCTAAGTGCGGACTCTCAGTTTCTGCTCAGGTCATGGTCTCAGGCTTGTGAGATCCAGACTGTCCACAGGCTCTGTGCTCAGAGAGGAGTCTGCTTGAAGATTCTCTCCTTCTGCCCCTTTCCCCCATCGACCTCTCCCAAATAAATAAATAAATAAATCTTTAGAAGAACAAAGAGACAGAAAAGGATAGAAGTCTGAGAACTGAGATTTGGAGCACTTCAGTATTTAGCAGATGGGGAGGGGGTGATGGTAAGAAAGAACAAGTAGAAGAGCCAGAGAAGGAGGGATCTTGGTAATAGGAACAATCAGAAGAGTAGATTTCCTGGAATCAAAGCGGAAAAATATTTCAAAGAGGAAAAGATCAAACATGAATGTGAATGAAGTTTCAAGTAAGTTGAAGATGGATCATTTCATTTATCAATGGCGATTTTGCAAGTCACTTCAGTGGCAAGATCTGAGTGGAGTAGGTTCAAGAGTAAATAAGAAAGAAAGTAACTGAAGACAGTGAAAAATGATAAGTTTTTAGGAAAGGGGAAAGAAAAGGGACAAGGATGTGGGTTTTAATAGATAGTCATGAAATAAGTGGTGGTCTTGGGGCATAGTAGCTGATAGGTTGTGTAAATATGGTGGTAAAAGATCATGGGAAACTCTTTGATTATTTGTATTTTCCCAGGGAATCAAATGCCAAGTCTCTGAGGGTGAGGATGGGGTTGGAGGTGCTAGAGGTTTGAGAAGAGAGTCATAGAAATCATCATCCATAAAGGTGGGGGGGGGCTGTGAATGGTCTAGCAGCTTGCAGTAAATTATTGGACAGTGATAATGGTTGATTCAAGGCTAGCGGTCCTGCATTTAAAGTGAAATAGCATATTTGTATCCTTCTCTCCAATTATATTTGATTGCATACGTGTAGGCATGGGCTGGGAGAAGAATACATTTTACGCACATCTTTGGCTGGCATGAGACAGAGACAGGAACCTAAAGCAAAATAGTTTCCAGGGTATGAGAGGGGTTTTGGAATTTAATTGTTTATATAGGAGAATGAGACTATGAGGGAACAGTGAAAATATGTTAGCATCAATGATTTATACATACCAATGGGGTCCAAGGTTCATAAATAATTATGTATATGTGAGGGAGTATGTATAATTTCTATTTTTAAATGACAGTAAAACTAGGGACAGAAATTTTAGATGAGATGTCTGTGCAGCTAGCTCATGTCAAGGACAAAACTGAAGACACTTCTGACCCGCACTCACTGTTTTTCCACAAGGTTAAGCCTAATTCCTCTGTAATAATAATGAAAACGCCTTCTGAAAATATTTGACTTTCAAAAGATCACCACTTTGAAATCTTCTAGTGATAAACCCAGGCACTGTTTTAGTAAACACCTACATTTGAGCAGACATCTCTTAATTGATAATCTCTCAGATGAGTGACTTTATACACAGTCCTAAATGTCTATGAACTTTTTACCTTATTCTAAACATGGCTAAAAAAATAAAAGCACTAGACTTTTAAAAATGTGACCTTGTTTGGCTTATATTGAGCATATTATCAATGTCTCATGCCAACTAAACTTGCTTTACTAACCTCATGTTTCTCTTTAACCATCTAGTCATTTAAAAAATCAGATTTATCACTGGTAAAATGCAATGCTGATTTATTGTTATACACAAACATTTGTTTGACTTATATTTATCCAGTCCCACAAACTCAAAACTGAATGACAGTGAGGACTTATAAGGATTTGTTAGCTAAAATAGAATTAGCTTTTTGTGTTATCTATTCCTTGCCCAATGGTCAGAGATAGACTGGTCTAGAGTGGAAGGGAGTGTGTATCCACTGAAACTAACTGGAAAATGGGACAGCAGAAGAGGGAAAAAAATGTAATATTTTAAATTGGTTCCACATGGTAGTTTTTATAAGAACCACTGTTCCAGGAACCTCTCCATGCCTCAAGCCTACAGCCTGGCACAATATCATTTGTGATTAAACATGGGAAAACTTCACTATCAGCATGTTTTAAAAATAATAATTTGATATAATAGTCATCATTTTATTACAAATGCAAAATTTAATTATGCTTTCTGAAGTTATCTTCTATAGTGTGTTATGGTAAAAACCATATAGAACCTGAGATTTTATAGCTAAATTTCCAGGGTGGCTTTGTGTCCAATAGCTTTCGTCCCTTGGGTAAGTCATTTTACTTCTGAACCTCAATTTACTCATCTATACAATACAATTTTAATTATAGTAAGAGGAGGCATACCTATCCCCCAAGGTTGTTTAAAGAATCAAATAAAGTAATTTATACCAAAGAGAATTTGGGAGAAACTATATTCAATGAATTATTCCTATGTTAAGTGTATATCATAAACACATGAAGTAAATTATCTTTTCTTTATATGTGAAACTTACTGGTGACAATTAGTAGGTCAGAGATTATAAAATAAAGAGGTCCGTGGCTGTCTGATAAGATGATGGGCATTTTCCTCTGCAGTTTGTAAGCTATGACAGTAATTTGGTGACAAGGATACTTCTGTGGGTCTTATTGTTCCATGCTTGGATGCATTCTGTCTGTGATTAAGCCCCTGTTGTTCCCAGAATTTAAGCTTTTGAAGGGCATGCTTGGTGTTGGTGTGTATTGTTAACTGGATATACGCAATCAGATAACTGCAAACATGTACCCACTTCGGGTTTAGTTGGAAGAGCCATTAAGAGTGGTCAAAAGGTTGATTTTTAAAGCTTCAGATGTAGAATTAGAATTCTTATGAAACCATAAGAAAGTATTTAAAGCAATGGCTGTCCATGAAAAAAATGAAGATCAATTATGTTAATTATGTGAATATTCTAGGTAATTCAAAGTCCATTTTGAAGTTTAGATTAAGCTCTTCAGTTTAGCTGTCTAAAGCGTTATGAAGATGCATGCTTTCCCTCCTTTTATGTTAAGTAGAACTAAACAGAAGGATATGTTAGTATTTAGTTTCTTTTTCATAATATTCATAAATATTATGTTAGAACCTCAAATTACAGCACATATTTTAAACTATTTTTTAATTCATAAATAAAAGTGTATATAAAGATTAAATGATTTACTATTTGACTATTACCCAATATCCAAGATATCTATAACCATTATGCTTCATATTTCCTTCATTACAATGTAAAATAAATTGGAAAATTATGTCCTTCAATTTTGTCCCATCAAAAGTCATAAGTTTATTTATATCTATACATCCAAATAATTCCAATTGTTGGTATTTTTGGGGAGAAAACTGAACATATAATTTCAGATTTATATTTAGTTATGCTTGAATAATAATTTAAGATGTTTTTTAAAAAAGTCATAGAAATATAAATGCCTACAAGTAGGAATTTGATAGAGAATACTACAGAAAAACAGTATCTATGTATATATCTACAAACACACACATACACACACACACACACACTTGCACACTGATCAGAAATAATGAAAGTGGCTTTTTTTCTGGTTAGTGGAATCACAGGAGATGTTAAAAATTTTCTGTGTGCCTTGCAGTAAGTTATAAATTTTCTTCTTATATGTATAACTTTTATGATTAAAAAAAGACATTATTCAGAAAAAAAATTCAATGTTTAACTGTAAAAAAGTACTTAGCTCTCCCCAGAATTTTTTTTTTATTCTACAAAATTTCATTATTCAAAGTTTGGAATAGAACATTAAGTACCAGGCCATTTCCTAAGAGCTATCAGAAGAAAAATATGTTTAGCAAAATTACTTCCATTCCAAGTAATCATACGAGCCAAAGAAAAGGAATTTTCTTTGGTTTCCCATCATCACAACTGTAAATTAAATTCTCTTTTCCTTTTGTTTCTTTTTTTAAATATCTGTTTTGTTTCTGCATAGTTTAGAAGAAGATTGTTTTGTGTGAATGTCTCATCTCTATGGGAACTCTAAAAAATTAAAGGAAGAATCGGTAAAGTTGGAGCAAAAACAATCAAAATTCATTCCTTTAGTCCTTTTGTTGACTGTAATTGTCTAGCCCATCTATATTTTTTCTTGTTCTTATGCTGAAATTCTTCACCTTCCCAGTTTTTATTGCCTCTGCTACCTGTGAGACAGATTGTCCTTCTTAGACCCTCATTCTGAGGAGAAAAGGATTTGCTATCGTAGGTAATAGTACCAGCAGGAAAGTTGCTTTCATTTCCACTGAAGTGTTTCTGAATCTGAGGTAAAGGAAATGATGGCTCTCTTGTTCTAGTGCTTTGCTTTCTTTCTTTTCTTTCTCCTTGATTAAAACTAAAGTTCTATAAGTGGTTACTTAGTTCTGTAAGTAGTTACTTTTCTACTGATCCTCAAATGAAAGTCTTTAACAGTGTAATCTCTCTGTGGGTAATGTAACACCAACATACATACAGATGGCCCCTGATTTACAAAGGTTTGAATTACAAGTTTTCAACTTTATATGGTGTAAAAGGGATATGGATTCAGTAGAAAATGTATTTCAAATTTTGACTTTTGCTCTTTTCTGAGGCTGGTGCTGTGCCACACGATTCTCTGTCATGACGCTGAGCTGTGGCAGAGAGCTATAGCTCCCAGTCAGGCATGGGGGTCATGAGGGTGAGCAACAGACCCATTTACAACCATTCTGTACCCACACAGTCATCCTGCTTTTCACTTTCAGTATAGTGTTCAGTAAATTGCATGAGACATTTAACATTTATTATGAAATAAGCTTTGTGTTGAATGATTTTGCCGACTGTAGGCTACTATAACTGTTCTGAGCACATTTAAGGCAGGCTAGGCTAAACTATGACATTCAGTAGGTTATATGTATTAGATCCATTTTCAACTTACAGTATTTTCATCTTACAATGGGTTTATTGAAATGTAACCCTGTCATAGGTCAAGGAAGACCTGTAGATAGATAAATGTAGGTAGATAGATAGATGATAGATATAGATAGACAGATATCACACACCTATACAAACACACATATACACACATCCTAGAGATGGACTTTGCTAGCAAAGATCTCAACATGAAATTATTTAAGGTACCATTTTCCAAAATATGCACTGTTAAAAACTGCACAGAGAAATGGTAGCTGAAAAGATCCACTGACACAATAATAGACATAAGAAATCAACAAGATGATGGATATAAGTTATATATATATATATATATATATATATATATATATATATACACACACATATATATATAAAGAGAAAACCAGAATAAAACAATACGATAGCGTTCTTATGTATCAACAAAAAACAAACAAAATACCCAAAACCATACTGAAGTTACAGACCTGTGTAGAAAGGGGGATGTGTCAATGAGCCTTCTTGTTCAACTGTAGACTCCAACAGTTACAATGATTGAAACAATAAAAACCCTGATAGCAACAGAATGCCTAGAAGACCACACCCCACATATCACTTTCCCTGCCCATAATTGGGGGTGGGCTGAACACATACTGATCCCTCCCCTATGATCACATGCTCTCTGCCTGCTCTCTTGCAGGTACCCCGTGAACCTCTCCGCATGAAACTCTAGTTGTTCATCTTATAGGTGGAGAGGTCAGTTGTTACGGGAACTGAGTTTCTTCAGCAACACTGCTGGCAAATCCAGCCAGGAGCTGTGCTTCTGATTTGTCTAGTCCCCTTGGGTTTCTCTGGGGTGGAACAGTTGGCCATAGTAGTGTGCTAAGGCTTACACATTTGTTTCTTTCCTGAGTTAACAGCTATGATAGATCATTCAGTAACATGTATTTAGGAAACTTCAGGATTTGTATAAGATTACTAGTTGAATATTCTATATAAAATAAGTAATAAACTACTAATAAAAATTAGCAATAGGTTTTTTTTGGGGGGGGAACTAAGAAAACAGCATAGTAGGAGGACCCTTGGATCATCTCATCCTTCAAACATAACTAGATAAGCATCACATCATTCTTAAAATGCAAGAAATCAACCTAAGGACTGACAAAACAGACTCCATAACTAGAGGGAGAGAAGAAGTCACATCAAGGAAGGTAGGAAGTGTGGAGATGTGGTTTGGTCCTGAGGGGGGCAAAGAGGGAGCTCTAGTCATGGAAAGTGCTAAGAGAGTGGAGCACACAGAGATATATGCAAAGAGAACACTACCCCAAAGCTATTGTCAGGGAAAACAAGATGGGCTGATTTTCACGTGTTTTTGCAACCAGCAGGATTGGAAGACTGGAGTTTTAAAGGTGAGTGGGCTTGGCTGGGATAGAGACCTGAGGTGCTGCCCTATTTGTGGAAAGAAGGCAGGCAAACAACTCCCAGGTAGATAGCACAATCTAAGGATTGCCTAGAAGGTGCATGGGGAGACACTGTTCACACTTCTTGGAGGACTTCTGTGAGAGGTGATGTTCAGAGTCACCTCTCAGGGAACAAAAGAGCCTAGTGGGTACCATTTCCCTCCCAGCCCCTCAATATCAGTGCAGAGCCACCTGCCAGTGGCAGCTTGGCCCAACACTGGCTGCCTAGCCTGCTTGCTCCAAGTCCCATAACCCTGTGCTCTGGCACAACTGCCCTTCTTGGTCAAATCTGCAACAGCCCCAGCGACAAGTGGCAAGACCCTCCCCCCAGAAGACCAGGGCAGGCCCCAGAGCACACCACATCCCTAAAGCCTGGAGTTTTGAAAGTCAGTAGGCTTTGCTGGGATAGAGCCCAGATAGCACCTTGCTGCTCCTGGAGAGCAGGCAGGCAAACAACCCAGAGGCAGACATGTGAAAACAGTGATCAGAAATTAGCCTGGGACTCACAGTGGGGAGACTATTCACTCTTCTTGGACTGTTTCCCTGAGAGCAACAATCACAGAGACCCCTCTCAGGGAACAAAGGAGCAGGTTGGTGCCATTTCCCTTCCCTGTTCCTCAGCATAAACACAGAACCACCTTCAGTAAACCGCATAGCTGCCTAACCTGCTTACATCAAGTCCTGCCCCCTTGTGCTCTGCACATGCTGCTTTTCTCAGGCAAGTATGCCTAAGAACCAGTGCAGTGGGACCCATCCCCAGAAGGCCAGCACAAACCCACACACATACCACACCTCCCAACTAAAGAGTTCTGCAAGACTTTAGTTCTAGTGGAAGTAGCATCAGGTCTCATTTAAAAAGCAGACAGAGCACACCTAGTTAAAACTCCCCACACTCCAGCCAAGGTCCAAACACTGCCCACTGCAAGCAAGGAAAGCACCTGCAGATGACTGGCCTGAAGGATAGAGCAGCCAAAACACAACAGCAGAGTGCATGCAGCACACACCAGAGACACTCCCTGAAGTGCCAGGCCCAGGATCACTATATGAGCTATTATTCTTCATAAAGTCATTACTCTCAAGAGCAGGAAACATAACAAGCTTTTCTAACACAGAGAAGAAGACAGAGATGTAGACAAAATGCCAAGATAGAAGAATTCATTCCAAATGAAACAACAAGATAAAGTCATGGCCAGAGATCTAATTGAAACAGATATAAGTAATATGCCAGATGGAGAATTTAAAGCAACAATCATAAGGATACTCATTTGGGTTGAGAAAAGAATGGAAGACTTCAGGAAGACCCTTACTGCAGAGATAAAAGAGTTAAAAAACAATCAGTCAAAAATGACTGAGATTTGAAACAGACTGGATAAAATGAAAATAAGGATGGAAGAAACAGAAGAATGAATAAGTGATATAGAGGACAAAATAATGGAAAATAATGAAGCTGAACAAAAGAGAGAAAGAATAATTATGGAAGATGAAAATAACTTCAGAACTAAGTGATTTCATCAAATGTAATAAAATTCATATTATTGGAGTCCCTGAAGAAAAAGAGAGAGAAAAGAGGGCAGAAAATTTATTTGAGGAAATAATAGCTGAAAACTTCCCTAATCTGGGGAAGGAAACAGACATCCAAATCCAAGAGACCCAGAGAACTCCCATCAAAATCAACAAAAACAGGCCAACACCAAGACATATTGTAATTAAATTTGCAAAATATAGCAATAAATAAAAAAATCCTAACAGCAGTAAGACAAAAGAAGTCCCTATCTTACAAGAGAAGACCCATAAGGCTAACTGCAGATCTCTGCCTTCGGCTCAGGTCATGATCCCAGGGTCCTGGGATCGAGCCCCACATCAGGCTCCCTGCTCAGCAGGAAGCCTGCTTCTCCCTCTCCCACTCCCCCTGCTTGTGTTCCCTCTCTCTCTGTGTCTCTCTCTCTCAAATAAATCAAATCTTTAAAAAAAACAAAACAAAAAACAAGGCCATCTCTCTATATGCTGCTTACATGGGACCCATGTTAGAGCCAAAGACACCCGCAGATTGAAAATGAGGGGATAGAGAAACACTTATCATGCAAATGGATGTCAAAAGAAAGGGTAACAAGACTTATGTTGAACAAACCAAACTTTAAGACAAAGACTGTAGGGGCACCTGGGTGGCTCAGTTGGTTAAGCATATGCTTTCGGCTCAGGTCATGATCTCAGGGTCCCGGGATCAAGCACTGTGTCAGCTCTCTGCTCAGAGGGGAGTCTGCTTCTCCCTCTTCCTCTGCCCCTCCTCCTCTCTCTCAAATAAATAAATAAAATTAAAAAATTAAAAAAAATAAAACAAAGACTGTAAAAACAGATGAAGGGTACTCTACTATAATAAAGGGGAAAATCCAACAAGAAGATCTAACAACTGTAGATATTTATGCCCTTAACTTGGGAGCACCCAAATATATAAAACAATTAATAAATATAAAGGAACTAATTGATAATAATACAGTAATGGTAGGGGACTTTAACACCCTACTTACATCAATGGACAGATCATGTAAGCAGAAGATCAACAAGAAAACAATGGTTTTGAATGACACACTGGACCAGATGGACTTAACAGATATATTCAGAACATTTCATCCTAAGCAGCAGAATACACATTCTTTTCAAGTACACATGAGATATTCTCCAGAATAGATCACATACTGGGTCTCAAATCAGGCCACAACAAGTACAAAAAAAATAAAAAATAAAAATTATTCCATGCATATTTTCTGACCACAATGTTATGAAACTTGAAGTCAACCAAAAGACAAAAATTGGAAAGACCAAAAATATGTGGAGGTTAAACAACATGCTAGTAAAGAATGAATGGGCCAACCAGGAAATCAAAGAAGAAATTTTAGAAAAGTTCATGGAAACAAATGAAAATGAAAACACAACAGTCCAAAACCTTTGGGATGCAGCAAAAGTGGTCATAAGAGGGAAGTATATAGCAATCAGGCTTTCCTCAAGAAGCAAGAAAGATCTCAAATAAGTAACCTAACACCTAAAGGAGCTATGAAAGAACAATAAATGTAGTGTAAAGCAAGTAGAAGAAGGGAAATAATAAAGATTAGAGCAGAAATAAATAATATAGAAACAAAAAGCCCAGTAGAACAGATAAACTAAACTAGGGGCTGGTTCTTTGCAAAAATTAATAAAATTGACAAATCCCTAGACAGTCTTATCTAAAAGAAAATAGAAAGGACCCCAAGAAATAAAATCACAAACGAGAAAGGAGAAATAACAACCAACATCACAGTAATACAAACAGTTATAAGAGACTATTATTAAAAACTATATGCCAATAAATTCGATAAACTGGAAGAGATGGATAAATTCCTAGAAACATAGAAACTACCAACACTGAAACAGGAAGAAGTAGAAAACTTGAACAGAGTGATAACTAGCCAAGATATTAAATCAGGAATCAAAAATCTCCCAAGAAACAAAAGTTCAGGGCTAGATGGCTTCACAGGGGAATTCTATTGAACATTTAAAGAAGAGTTAATGCCTAGTCTTCTCAAACTGTTCTAAAAAATAGAAATGGAGGGAAAACTTCCACATTCATTCCATTAGACCAGCATTCCCTAATACCAAAACCAAAGACTCTACTAAAAATTAGAACCACAGGCCAATATCCCTAATGAACATGGTTGCAAAAATTCTCAACAAAATACTAGCAAATCGAATCCAACAGTACATGAAAAGCCTCATTTACCATGATCAATAGGATTTATTCCTGAGCTGCAAGGGTGGTTCAATATTTACAAATCAATCAATGTGATACATCACATTAATAAAAGAAAGGATAAAAACCATATGATACTCTCAATGGATACCGAAAAAGCACTTGACAAAGTACACTATCCATAATAAGAACCCTCAACAAGTAGTGATAGAGGGAACATACCTCAACATAATAAACACCATATATGAAAAACCCACAGCTAATATCATCCTCAATGGGGAAAAACTGACCACTTTTCCTCTATGGTCAGGAACAAGACAAGGATTTCCACTCTTACCACTGTTATTTAACATAGTCCTGGAATCCTAGCCACAGCAATCAGACAACACAGGAGAATAAAAAGCATTCAAATGAGCAAGGAAGAAATAAAACTTTCAGTATTTGCAGATGACATGATACTATAGAAAACCTAAAAGACTTCACTAAAAAATTGCTACAAGTAGTACACAAATTCAGTAAAGTTGCAGGATGCAAAATCAATGTACAGAAATCTGTTGCATTTCTACACTAATAATGAAGCAGCAAAAAGAAAAATCAAAGAATCATTCCCATTGACAATTGTACCAAAAACCATAAAATTCCTAGGAATAAACCAAACCGAAGAAGTAAAAGATTTGTACTCTGAAAATTGTAAAACATGGATGAAAGAAATTGAAGATAACACAAAGAAATGGAAAAATATTCCATGCTCATTGATTGGAAGAACAAATATTGTTTAATGTCTATATTACCCAAAGCAATATACACACTTAATGAAATCCCTATCAAAATACCAACACTTTTCCCAGAGCTAGAACAAACAATCCTAAAATTTGTAGGAACTACAAAAGACCCCAAATAGCCAAAGCAATCTTGAAAAGAAATGCAAAGCTGGAGGCATCACAATTCTGGCCTTCAAGTTCTATTACAAAGCTGTAGTGATGAAGACAGTATGGTACTGGCACAAAACAGACACATAGATCAATGGAACAGAATAGAAAGCCCAGAAATGGACCCACAATTATATGGTCAATTAATCTTCAACAAAGCAGAAAAGAATATCCAATGGAAAAAAGACAATCTCTTCAACAAATGGTGTTGGGAAAACTGGACAGCTACATGCAAAAGAATAAAACTGGACCACTTTCTTACACTATACCCAAAAATAAATTCAAAATGGATTATAGACCTAAATGTGAGACAGGAGATCTTTAAAATCCTGGAGGAGAAGATGGCAGTAACTTTTTGACATTGGCCATAGCAACTTCTTACTAAATATGCCTCCTGAAGCAAGGGAGACTAAAGCAAAAATAAACTATTGGGACTTCATCAAAATAAAAAACTTCTGCCCAGCAAAGGAAACAATCAACAAAACTAAAAGGCAACCTATGGAATGGGAGAAGGTATTTGCAAATGACATATCTGATAAAGGGTTAATATCTAAAATCTATAAAGAACTTAATAATCTCAACACCCACAAAACAATAATTCAATTAAGAAATGGACAGACGAGGGGCGCCTGGGTGGCTCAGTTGTTAAGCGTCTGCCTTCGGCTCAGGTCATGATCTCAGGGTCCCGGGATGGAGACCCGCATCGGGCTCCCTGCTCGGCAGGAAGCCTGCTTCTCCCTCTCCCACTCCCCCTGCTTGTGTTCCCTCTCTCACTGTGTCTCTCTCTGTCAAATAAATAAATAAAATCTTAAAAAAAAAAAAAGAAATGGACAGAAGACATGAACAGACATTTATCCAAAGATAGGCAGATAGCCAACAGATAAATGAAAAGATGCTCAAAATCACTCATCGTCAGGGAAATACAAATCAAAACTACATTGATATATCACCTCAGACCAGTCAGAATGGCTGAAATTAACAATATAGGAAACAACAGGTGTTGGTGAGGCTAAGGAGAGAGGGGAAGCCTCTTACACTGTTGGTGGGAATGCAAACTGGTGCAGCCATTCTGGGAAACAGTATGGCGGTTCCTCAAAAAGTTAAAAATAGATCTAGGCTATGATCCAGCAACTGCATTACTATGTATTTACCCAATGGATATGAAAATAGTAATTCAAAGGGATAGATGGACCCTAATGTTTATAGCAGTGTTACCAACAATAGCCAAATTATGGAAAGAGCCCAAATGTCCATCAACTAATGAATGGATAAAGAAGAAGTGATCACTCAACCATTAAAAAGAATGAAATCTTGACATTTGTAATGACATGGATGGAGCTGGATGCTCAGCAATATAAGTCAAAGAAAGACAAATACCATATGATTTCACTCGTATGTGGAATTTAAGAAACAAAACAAATGAACATGGGGGAAAAAGAAGAGAGGAAAAGTAAGAGACTCTTAACTATAGAGAACAAACTGATGGTTATGGGAGGCGAGGGGATGGGGGATGGGCTAAATGAGTAATGGGGATTAAGGAGGGCACTTGTGATGAGCACCAGGTGTTGTATGTAAGTATTGAATCACTAAAATCTACACCTGAAAATAATATTACACTGTATGCTAACTAACTGGAATTTAAATAAAATCTTGGAAAGAAAAAAATTAGCAGTAGCTTCAATAAATCAAATTTCTGTCATGTAAACAATAACTATTAGGAGACAGTTCTCCCTAGATTTCTTATAGTTCTGCATGTTTTTAAGAAAATACACTAACTGCCTTTGTTTCATTTTTTTTTCTAGGATTTTTGTGTAGTAAACTGTCTTAGAAAATAGAGATGGTGTCTCTCTCCAGAACAAAAGTCAGGCATGCTTACTGTCCATTAGAAAAGATTGAGGTTTGGGGCATCTGGGTGGCTCAGATGGTTGAGCGTCTGCCTTCGGCTCAGGTCGTGATTCCAGGGTCCTGGGATCGAGCCCCACATCGGGCTCCTGGCTCAGCAGGGAGCCTGCTTCTCCCTCTCCCTCTGCCTCTCTCCCTGCTCATGCTTTCTCTCTCTCTCTCTCTGTATCTCTGTGTCTCAAATGAATAAATAAAATCTTAAAAAAAAAAAAAAGATTGAGGTTTCTAAGTTCAGTGTTCCTTTCCTGTAGCCCAACCCACTACAGGTACAGGAATCATCTGCATATTTTTTTAAATGCCCTGTGAATATTGGGGAGTAAGAAACAGGCACAAGAGAATGTTACAGATAGCATCCTTTGTCTCAGACCCAGGAGTCTCATGTCTTCAGCACTTATGAGACTTTGGCAGGCTGATTTGTAACTTGCAAACAGTGTAAAATCTCAAATCCTTCAAATCTTGACATGACTTATATAAAAGAAAACAAAATGAAAATTAGAGCCAGAGATATTAATAAGAACAAATCTGTGAAATAAGCACTTAATATGCAATATAATTGTTTATATAAAGTTTTAAAGTAGCCAAAACTTACTATATATGTTTTATTTGCATATATACATATATAGCTAATGTATAAAATTACTCATACATGTGGTAGACACCCAAGGCCAAATACAGATGGAGCAGGATCAGAAAAGAGTACCTAGGAAATTTTTAATGCACTGTTTTTAATAGTTTGTAACAGTTTTTAAAAAATAACAAATCTGGAGGACTTTGGTTTCGTGTCTGACATATAAAGAGATGGGAAGCTGTCATTCCTACCCTCACAACAGGAAAAAAGCTGAACAAATGGAAAATCAGCAACTCTTCTTATGTTTTTCAGAAAATTGAGATCACAGGAAAAACTGCTGCCACAAAAACTGGAGAAACAGGTGAATAGAGAATCACAGTTTATTTGGAATAGAAGCCCAGGAGCAGAGCCTGTTGCCGGAGACAGTACTAGAAGGAACACTCAAACTCTAATTGATGGATTTCTGGATGCTTAGTGATCTGAAGAGTTAATATCTGGGGAGGGTAGTCTTGTGGAGTGAGTCTTTGGGAGGGTTCAAAATACCTGTTCGAATGGACAAAATCTGAAACACTGGCAACACCAAATGGAGAAGATGTAGAGGAAGAGCTCTCATTCATTGCTGGTACGAATGCAGTATGGGACAGCCACTGTAGAAGACAGTTCAGTGCTTTCTTACAAAACTAAACATATTCTTACCATATGATCCAGCAACTGGGCTCCTTGGTATTCACCCAAAGGGCTTAAAAACATTTCCACACAAAAAGCTGCCCATGGATATTTATAGCAGCTTTATTCATAATTGCAAAAATTTGGAAGCAATTTTGATGTTCTTCAGTAGTGAATGGATAAATAAACTGTGGTGCATCCAGGCAATGGAAGATTATTCAATGTTAAAAAGAAATGAGCTCTCAAGCTATGAAAACATATGTTGGAAATGTAGGTGCATATTACTAAGTGAAAGATGCCAATCTAAAAAGGCTTCAAACTGTATGATTCTAGACATTCTAGAAAGAGGAAAACTAAGGAGACAGTGAAAGATCAATGGGTTGCCAGGATGGAGGGTGGTATGAAGAGTCAGAGCACAGGGAATTTTCAGGACAGTGAAAGTATTCTCATACTATAACAGTGGATACATGCCATTCCATAATTGTCCAAACCCATCAAATCTACAACACCAAGAGTGAACGCTAATGTAAACAATGGACTTTGGGTATTTATGATGTGTCAAAATAGTTTCATCAGTTGTAAAAAGCGTACCATTCTGGCAGGGGATGTTGATAATGAGGGAGGCTATGCATGTGTGGGGCAGGAGAACTCTGAGAACTGTATATTTTCTACTCAACCTGCTGGGCACCTAAAACTGCTCTAACTAACATCTATTAAAAACAAACAAACTGGGACGCCTGGGTGGCTCAGTTGTTTAAGCGACTGCCTTCGGCTCAGGTCATGATCCTGGAGTCCAGGGATCGAGTCCCGCATCAGGCTCCCTGCTGCTCAGTGGGGAGTCTGCTTCTCCCTCTGACCCTCCCCCTTCTCATGTGCTCTCTCTCTCTCTCATTCTCCCTCTCTCAAATAAATAAATAAATAAAAATCTTTAAAAACAAAAAACAATCTGAAGCCTTGGGAGCTGGGATGGCTCTTCATAGACATGAAGTAAAGAAAAGGGGTGTATTTTTGAACATTTCTCGATGACAAGTATTGGTCACAGACATTCTCTGAGAAATTATCTAATTTGGGGCGAAGCAGTGTCCTTTCACCACTGACAGTTGTAAGGGGGGACTAAGTTGTGGGCATAACATTTCTAGCTGGGGTATAAGTGCTTCAGTGTATCTAAGAGGCACAGTATAGCTGCTATTACTGTAGGTTTTCTTTATTTTAGGAAGTGCTTTGGAGTAATAGAAGCTTCTTCAACTGGTATTCCACAAGAAAAATAAAACTTAACATATACATAATATTGTTGTCCATTCCACAAGTATTTATTGAGCCTGACAGGCATTGTGCTGCACAATTTATGTTGAAATCAATATTCACTATGGGTATTACAACTATCTTTGTTACATTAGAACTTAATTGGGATAAAATAACTTCAAAAATGAGCTAAAAAATGTTCTGTATATACTAATGGCACCTTTTTACTTAATATTAGTGAAAAGATGTGAAGATAATTACCAGGAGAATTTTTCTAGTGGTTTCATTAATCACTTTTAGCTTTATATTCATGTATTTTAAAGGTAGTCATTTTATTTAAAAAGTCACACATTCTTTCTAACCAAATTTTCCCCTTATCTTTTGCTGTTGTTGTTGTTGTCAAGAGGAACATGTTGACCTATGGACTTGTATTCTCAAAAAAAAAAAAAATAAGGTGAGGGGCCTGGGAGAGGCACTATTTTTAGCTCAGTCGGCAAGTCATTACTTTACTTTTGGGAATCAGACCTTCCTGGGGCAACAAATTCTTTCCTTTTTATTGTACTTGATACCAGGCTGGGTTTGTTCTTCATTTGGTACTGTGATATACTGTACTGCTGATTTTGGAGCAGCTATTATTGCTTTTAGAGAGAGCAATTGTGTATTTAATCTCTGTGTGTTCAATTGTGTACTTGGTATGTCCACAGTCAGGGATACTTAAAGATATATTTTGGAGCTGTGGCTTTGGAATTTTGAAAAGACTTATCTAATGTTTTTAGGTAGTACCAACCAATTTATTTAGTCTTTTCTTGATGTTACCCCAAATTTGAAAGGATTTTGTTTAATTTGTGTTTAGTTTATTATGAACTAATGATAGAGATAGGGATTTCATGCAAACTTCATGGATATTTTTATTCTGAAATTACCTCCCCTAAGGGATGATGAAACTCTTCTTTTAAAACATTCTGGTTGAGGTAATTGATTTTTTAAAAAATGGGATCTTATTAATCTAGAAGAGAGGGGAAGTTGAGCTAGATCTCTGAATATGACCAGGAACACTGGGTCTATGTTGGCAAGCAAGATTCACTTTCCAATTTGTCTGAATAGAGTAATGGGTGTAGCAGGAGGGATTTAGTTCAAGTTCTACTCAGAAATTCATTATTGTAATTTTTTAATAATACTCAATATAAAATCTTTAAACTATACAAAAATATGTGTTAAAAAGGAAACCTCATGATGCCCCCTCAGCAATTTTTAGGGTTATTTACTATTAAAAATTTGGTCTGTATCAATATACATTTGATAAAACATATATGTGAGTATATTTGTCAATGTATTTTCTGATTTAGAATGGGATATATAATTTTCTTCTTCAACTCAAAATTTTCATTTTACATTATATTGTGATCTCATATCCACATTCTTTTAAATAGCTGCATAATATTTTACATTGTGATTTATAACTTCCTTATTGGTTGTTCCATTAATTTATTCAGTATTTGTATACTACATTATACTCAGCACTGAAAAAATAGTAGTAAACAAGATAGAAAACTCTCTGCTTTCACATAGTTCCTATAAAGGGAAGATATATGACAAATAACTTTTAAAAAATTTATTTATTAATGGACATAAATGTTTTTAATTTTCCCCAATTACAAACAATGCTACAATGAATAAAACTATCCATTTCATCAACAAGTATGAAAATATCTGTAATATAAATTCTTAGAGGTAGGATTGCTGGGAATATACATTTTAGAGATAAAATATTTTTTAGGGAAAAATCGAGTAACATCTTCGTTAATGCATTTTAAAAGAATTTTTAAAAAACTTTTGCCTTTGAAGAGATGTTTTAATGTATAATTTGTTTAGTGGTAGTCAGTTTCTTGATAGTATTTTCCTGCCACTGGGATAGCAGTTTAGTAAGAACATCTTTTATGTTTTTAATTGGTAAGAAAGTAAAACTTGAAAGTACTACTTTTAAATTATTTTAATGTAAAGTTTAATGACAAACAGATTTCGCTTGATGTAAATTCGTGTGAGTTAGCCTGAAAAAGGGTATAAAATCGTACATTTCAAAAATGAAAATACTGTAATATTTAGCAACATATTTTGAAGGGCAAAGAGGTCATCAGTAACTTTATTGACAAGGAACACAAGATCTAGTTATAGTTAGTCCTTAAATCAAAATTGTCTTTTCTTAGATTGTAGTCTAAGACCTGAATCACTTCAAATAAAGTCAGCAAGTTAGTAGCAATGCTTTGTGGTTTTTAGAGCACTAAAATGGATGACTATAAATAGATTAGTAATATAAAATTTGAAAAAAGAATGACTGGTAATTTCAAACTGGCAGACAGAGGGCATAAGGAAAGCACTTATTATTTCCTAAATGCTCCCCCACTAGTCTAAAACTTGAAATTCACTTTGCATTATGAGATATGACTTTTATTTAGTGATGATTTTCAAGGATGAGGCTTTTTCTTTAACTATCCATATATTATGTAATATGTAGATGTTTCTATTACTTTGAAAATAATATCAAATACCAGGTCATTTTTAGGAGAATAGATTTTGATGGATGGAAAAAATGAAAAATAAGAGAGCTGTGAATACTTAAGCTGACACAAGAAACACTGGAGTCTGAAGTCACCATCTGACTCTGACCTTGTTACTCTCCTCAGGTTTTGTTTATCAGTCTTCTTTTTGCCAGTTTTCTACCTACTCCCAACTCCTAAAACCTTCCCCATGTTCCTTCTGGAAGCCATAGTCCATCATCAGCAAAAATCCCTGTATCTTGAAACACGTTTCTGAATTTTCCAATCTCATGCTCCAATGGACAAAATCTCATTTCCTACAAAGAACACAGCTTGTCGTATAGCCTTTGTAGGAGGTACCTCATTCTCCTAGAGAGAGGGCGAATGTCATCCCTATACTTCCTTCTCTCCTTGCTAAAATCCTTCAATGTTAACTATCATGTTATGAGATTATACCACATAGTACTGCTTTATTTTGAAATCCCATTCCCAAATGAACTTTTCCTATATCCTACTTCAGCCAGTTGTTCTACGGCAACACATACTCATGATATCATTGTAAATAACTTCAAATTCTATAGAGTCCAAAATTTATATATCTGCTATATTCTATCAGTACCTCCTATTTTTTCCCCTCCTTTACTCAATTACCCTGGCTCAGACAATCTTTTATTTAAACTGGAAATCTCAATTTTATTTTCATAATTCTATGCACTGCCCCTCACCCCCTTTACATCTTCTCTCCTCTCCCTACTAACTTCAACATTATGTTCAATCATCACAGTCAGTCCCTTGCATGTTGTTGATTCTCTTGCCTCACTTGCTCCCTTGTACTCAAATTCAAAAGCTTCGTTACTTCCAGTTTCCACATAACCTATGCCTGCTCCCATGTGGCTAAACCTGGTTGGAGTTTGCGGACAATTCTCACTTTAAGTTTATGTCCGTGGACCTCGAGTGGCCCTAATGCAATCATACTGTACTTCCCCAGTCAATTTTTTTCATACTCGCAGATGACAATTTTACTCTCTTCTCTTCTCAAGCTTATAAGACGTTCTCCATCATCCTCACTCTCAGATTGTGATGTTGTTTTGGATTCACAGAAAGTTAAAGTAACCATAAGAGGTTCCTGGACTTAAAACTCGCCAAAGTGTGGGGGCCCTCTTCTCCCAAGCTATTCCACACTCAGCGTCCAGAAACTTAGCAAAATGACACCTTAAAGGTTCCTCCCCGTTTAAGCTCCAGCGACTTCTGTTCTAGGTACGCAGATCTCAGCTGCATCTCTCTGAATGAACCTGTCTCTGGATTTTGGGGTGGTACTTTGCTCTGACACCTCATTTTACTGTTCAGTCTAAGAAAAAGCATTGGTTTTCAGTTTATTCAGCTTTTTCTTGTAACAATGAAAAGGAACATCAACTTCCAAGTTCTTTATGTGTCGGGAACTGAAAAGAGAAGTCCGATACTTTTTTTTTTCTTTCTCTATACATATTTAATCAAAAGTAATTTTTTAACCAACATGGCAAATATTGGGTGAGTTTCTAATTACCTTCAGAAAAATTGGCCTTTTTTCCTGAGGCCTATCTGATTTCTGAAATAATTTTTTACTCTTGGCCTTTTTTATGACATAATTACATTAGTTTATTATTGCTGTTGTAATACATTGCCACAAAGTAAACAATGCAAATTTATTATCTTACAATTGTGTGGGTCAGAAGTCTGGTTTAGGTCTCACTAGGCTACATCAACATGTTGCCAATGCTGCATGCATTCCTTTCTGGAGGCTCTAGGTAGAATCTGTTCCCTTGCTTTTCCCTATTTTTTGAGGTTAATCACATTCAATGTCTCATGGTCCCTTTCCTTCATCTTTAAAGCCAGCAATGATGAATTGAGTTCTCCTCACAACACATCTATGTTCCCTCTTCCTCTTATGGATCCTTGTTGATAACTTGGATCCATCTGCATAATGAAAGATAATCACCTTAGCTAAACTTCATCAATAATCTTAATTCTATTTGCAACATTAATTCCCCTTTACATGCAAAGTTAAATATTCACAGGTTCCAGGGATTAGAATGTAGATATCATTGAAAGGCCATTATTCTGTCTACCACATATATAAATAAATTTTAATTATTTAGGAATAATGAAAGGAAACTGCAGTAAGAACAACCATAAGAGGAGCTATTTTAAAATGTTTCTAAGGCTGCTCTGAGCTGTTCTCATAAAAAATAATTTAACTCTTTTCCTCAGTTCTTTTTATTTTTATAATTTTTGCTCATTTAACTGAAATGACAATATCATTGAAAAAACTGTGATCCTTGGATTGCCAATTTTCTTTTTTTCTAAACAATTTCAGTGAATTATAAAAAAGAACACTTTACAGTGGATTTGGGATGGGGCTCAAATTCCAGCAATACAAAATATTTATTTAGGCACTATTTTCTTGCTAATATCTAGATTTTTAACCTAAAGGTAACAAAACATTCCTCTGAGAGTATCATGCCATATGGATAAGAAAAATTTAGATGTTGGCTCTCATCCTCCATATATAATAAAATAATTATATTCTTTGATTTTGATGTGGGCATGTAAGACATATCTTTCTACATAATTATTTTCTACAAATGTGTTTGAGGTTTATTAATTCTGATAGTTTGTCTTGTGGAAGTTGTGTAAGCTGTGCAGTTGTATGTTAATGAGAAGTCAAAAATTTGAGGACCTTGTTCTGTGATATGTGAAAGAAGAGCGGGTGCCCCCCAAATCTACAATGTTTTGGCACTTTTAGTCTTTTTCCAATATTCAGAGGTAAATTAGCTGTGTTGCCATGGTAACTTTTCCACACTTCCCTTCAACCAGGTAATAGTGCAAGGTGACATTGATACTCACTCCTGTATACTTAAGACATGAAAAATTACAACTCTTAATATGAAGGGAAAGGATAAAATAGGAATATTTATTATAAAAATATTTTTTAATTATATAACAAATATTGGGTAAATTTTAAGTATTACAGTTAATTGTTTTCTACAACTGACACTATCATATTTATATTTCTAAAAAAAGGCCCAAAATGTTGAAATTGATACTTATTAGACAAAGATAAACTTACTTTGTTAATACTTTGTGGACTATAGATATGGGTTAATTCAATCATTCATTTAAGAATATTTATCTTGCATTCCAAGCACAAAAGAAATCATTATTCATTGAGTTTGAATTCTAACGAATGGTTAATTTTAAAACTTCAGGAGCACTGGGCGTTATACACAAACAATGAATCATGGAACACTATATCAAAAACTAATCGTGTAAGGTATTGTGATTAACATAACAATAAAAAATTTAAAAAAACTTCATACAATATTAGCAATGATATGTCAAAGAAATATTCAATCATTGCTATTGCTTTTCTCTATTTATATTTGCAAACTGATTTGAAATTAAATGTATCAAATATCAAAGTTAAAATTTGCAGTGAGTGGATTTTCCTTCCTGTAATGAGAACTTTGCTCCCATTAGACCAATCATCCTATAGAAAACATCTATGACTTGTGAAAAAATTATGAAAAATTAACCTTCTGATAGCATTGAGGTTTGACCAAAGCACACCAACTAAAACCAATGAAATTAAATGGGGTCCTCCTCTGCCATTCACATTGGGGAAAAAAATGAATTTGGAGTTTGAGATAAGCCAGCTTAACTGCTTGCTAAAGCAAAAAGTATAATAAAATAAAATAAAATAAAATAATATAAAATAATAAAAAAATGAATATCAGTACAAAAGAAACAAAAGATCCTTCACATAAAGGTTTCACACCCCAGTGCCTCCACAATATCATATCATCTACTAATGTCCAGAAGAGGCTTTGGAATTACTAGCCATAAAGATTAACAGGAAAATGTAAGTCATACATAAAAGAAAAGCCAATCAATGGAAACTGAAACTGAATGACACTGATTCTGAATTTAAAGCATCTATAATAACTGCTCAAAGATGTATAGGTTAATGGACTTGTAATATATTT